>NC_141164.1:44322557-44633557 GCF_053477565.2 Lygodium microphyllum
AGTAGGGTCTTCGAGCATATTTTCGTGGTCATGCTGTGGTTGTGAAGAACGTATTCGCGTTTCACCAGACCTATTGACAAAATTGGTTCTAAACGGAGCAAAGCACCAAAAAAGGTATGGTTTTCTGCATCTGTCCTTCTCAATGCCCAAGCATCTATTCAATGCATTTTTTTGATACTTTTTCTTAAATTTTTATATTATTATGAGCTTATGAGCACTATAAACAAATTTTTTCCATAGTGTGAGCATTCCTTATTGTTGTGGAGATTTTAGGTAATGGTAATGTTGTGGAGATTTTAGGTAATGGAAATGTTGTGGAGATTTTAGGCAATCCTTCAAACTTTTTCCTTAATGTTGTGGATATTTCAGGTAATTTTAACAGCATTCCTTAGATCAACGTTTTTTTTTCTTTGTTTTGTTGATTTCTTTGCTATTTATGTGTTGTCCAGTGAAACGCGAAAACAACATGCTGAAGGAGGCCTCTTGTCTGAAACTCGCGTTTCACTGGACACACTGGACAAGAAGTCCGGTGAAACGTGAAAACAACATGCTGCAAGGAGGCCTCTTGTCTGAAACTCGCGTTTCACTGGACACATTGGACACACTCGACAAGAAGTTTGGTGAAACGCAAAAACAACATGCTGCAAGGAGGCCTCTTGTCTGAAACTCGCGTTTCGCTGGACATACCAGACAAGAAGTAACATGTCTTATTTGGGCAGATGGCTAGGACTAAAGCAATAGCAAGGAAGGAGAAGATTAATCCTAGGGGCTCAGCATCAAAGATTCATCAATCTTCAAAGCCTCAAAAGCTCTCTAGAAAGTCAAAGCCAAGGAGAAAGTTTTCTCAAAATGTCAGGTGCCTAAGGGAGATTAGGAAGGCAATAAAGGCTCTTGACAATGCATTTCCAAAGTTGTCTTTTTAGAGGCTTGTCAGGGAGATTTGTGACAAATATAGTTTGGATAGTTTCAGATGGACAAGAACAGCCCTTAATTGTATACAAGAAGCCACAGAGGATTTTTTAGTTGAGTTTTTTCAAGATGCCTATATTTGTGCTGCTCATGCTCATAGGCTCACACTCATGGACAAGGACATGGTAATTCTTAGGAGGCTAAGATATAGATTTTCAAAGGTCCTTGAGCCAATTCCCCTCACTGATGAGAAGACATTTAATATTCTTAATGTGCCCCCAGCTAGGAGAAAGAAAGATGATTCTGGTCCCAAGGTTGAGGATGTCACCCATGAGAGGGATACAAGGCAACATGAAAAAGAGGAGAAAGCTAAAGAGGAACAAGCAGATAAATGGAGAGAGTATAGGAGGCAAAGGGCCGAAGAAAGGGAAGCAGAGCAACTAGAGTCCTTTGAAAATGAGCTGTCGACCCTTCTTGAAGCAGCTAATCCAAAAGGATTCAGTGTGTTTTATTTCTTACCTGGTGACTTGGGCAAAAGAACTGAGATTATCTCCTTTGATGTTGAATGTGTTCAGATTCTTAAGGATAAAATAAGAGAAATAAATGACAGTATTATTCTTGTTGGCCTAAGGTATATCCACCCATAATTACGTCTACTTTTTTATATTTGTTTAACAATAAGATTTTTCTTGTTTATACTTACTATTTCTATGCCTTTCTAGGTGTGTAACGCATGAGTTTCCTTTGGATATGCAACAAAAAATTGAGGTTCTTGATCCATCTATCTCATTCTTTATGAGGAACGAGTTTGATACAAGTTTTGTTGAGCAGTGGTTCGATTTGATTGACTTTGATACTTTGGAGCTCTTTATAATTCCATATAATGAAAAGTAAGTGATTCAATATTCTATTAGAGTTTTTGAGATTTTATCCTGCTAATTTGTTGAGATATGATTGCTTTTAGTTCTCATTGGAGCTTGATTGCAATAGACTGTGTGGATAAGCAATGTTTTTTAATCAACTCTATGAAAGGAAGCCATGGAAATGCTAAATTGTAAGTTATATTATCCAAGGGCTCCTTGATATTTCAATTCTTTTTTTTTGTAAGTACTCTAAATTTCAATATATTTTATATATAGAGGTACAAAAAGATTAATTGAAGAGCTAGAGAAAAGACCCCCTATACCATCTGATTTGCTTGCAACAATGCAATATAGACAAGTTGCGGTAAGTTATTGATTAAAATAATTGAAACATAAGTTTATTCTATGAACTACCATCCGTCCTCTTCATAGTTTAACTTTGTGTTGGTGGTTGCAGTGTCCTCATCAGGATGATAGCCATTCTTGTGGCTGGAGGGTGATTGCAAATGCTAGAAGAATGGTTAACTTTGTTTATTTTAATGATGATAAATATGTAAAGGTAATATGAAAGATGCTAAACTTTAAGATAGACATTAATTGCAAATATTCCATTGATGATAAAAATATAGTCTATTGTAAGAACAATAATGAACTAAAACTCTTTTTTCTATAAATGTGTGACAGTTTTCGAAGGATTGCTATGCATCTGAGCATGTTTGGTATGTCAGAGCAAAGCTCTTGAAGTATATAATGGTCAATTGTATACAACCAACAACAGAGATTGGTGGGGATTTGCACCATGAAGGAGATGCGGTGCCTATAACCACTGAAGGTGAAGCCACAACTTCAACACCTTTACCCACATCTTCTATACGCAAGACATCAAAGAAAGGCAAAAGGACTCCTAGAAAGGATAGTTCTCCAAAAAAGAATTAGCTTTGCCATATCGCCTTATAAGTCTTCATATATAGAAATTTGCCCTTCAGCCCTTGTATATCTCATAGAGATGGCAGATAAACATCTGCTACAAAATTTGTACATATATTTTATATTGATAGTAAAGATATCTTTTCTTGAATGTCCTTGCAGTGTATATTATTTTCTCTCCTTTTCGATATCTGCAAAAAATAAATTACAAATGTTTGTTAGTTAGGAAGTGAGATCTTGATATACATCTAAGTAGATATAATATGATGTGAAAACTTACTCATTTCTTGTCAAGTTGGAATACAAAGGAGCATGGTAGTTCAATGTCTTCATTTTATAAATCCATCCTCACTTGATGTAGCGTACATGATTTTCTGATCTTTAAGATTGCAATAATATCCTCGTTGAACCAAATATCAAGATCCATTATAGGATCTTTGCTGAAATCATTAAGATTTTGGTCTAAAGCAACTAGACTACTACCAACAAAATGCCATCGACTATAGTAAAAGCTAAGGATAAAATTTTGAGTAGCAATCATATATTTACAAGCTATAGAGTCTTGATCTATCTTACATATAATTTTTCCTTCTGTCCTTGTATCCCATCCTTCATCAACAAATTGTATGATATGATCATATGTTAGTCTCTTCACTGAAAGCATGGTTTTTGTTATTTTTATCTCCATATTAGAGAAGAAATCAATAAATATATTAATAGGCATAAACAAAGTAACTTTGCTTAGCCTACTTGAGATATTAGATTTTAGTGCTTTCTGGATCTCAAAAAATATCTTACATCTATAGCCCTCACTAGTAGCTGGACTTGGCAAAGGCCACTCAAACCTTGAAAAATCTGGCAAAGGAAGGAGATTTATTGATCCCCATTGGCAATTCCGCATAGGAATAACATAAAAATGGTCATAAAAGAATATTCCATTCTCTGCAAGCTCTGTCTTCTTTCTGCCTCTATACATTTCTTCTCCAATTGAACCATGTATAACATCAATAACATCAATAATAGACTCCACTGGTTGCCATTCTTCAAGATTAGAGGGATAGACATCTACAAGACAAACAAATATTATAATGGAAAAACCTAAACCATGTTTAAGAAAGGAAAAAATTTAAGAATCAAATTATTACAATTTGGTATATGCATTGGAAGCTTTGAAGATCTAGGTTTCAAACACAGCTCTCTATGCATGAACACATGTTGCACTAGTACCTCTTTGATGCTATTCTTATTTGCTCCAAGCTTAAAATCTCAGATTCTGTCCTTCCAAGCAGAGATAAACGAGCTCTCATGTCTTTGCCTTTTTCCACGTTTTGCTTGTTGCATGGTGATCCAACTACCTTTGCTAATGATAGTAGGAATCCATCTTCCATCAGTTTGGAATGAGTTAAACATTGATATGGATGTGATTTGGGAGCTTGGACACCTTGTTGAAGGTCGAATTTCTGTATCCATGGTAGAAGAGAGAGAGAGACATGCACACACACAGAGAGAGAGAGAGAGAGAGAGAGAGAGAGAGATGCATAGAGAGAGAGAGAGAGGACTAGGCTACCATAACGGAGGGAAAAACAATAGAGAAATAAAAAAAAGGAGGGAAAAAACTGAGCGCCATGCTTTTCACTAATTTGAATTTCGATTACATCAGTCATTATCATTAATCTAGAAACATCATTAAATAAAAGTAGCCGAGACTCTATGCCATTAATGCAAAAGATGTCATAATCACAAATATAAGAGACTAAAAATAGATAATAAAAATACAAATTCGTAATATTATTATATTATTATATTTTTGTAAAATGATTTTTTAAATTTTTTTAAATAGAAGTTCCGTTACTGAGGCTTTGCTCTTATTGGTCTAGAGCACTCTCTCTCCACATCCTAAAAAGCATTTTCGAGACCTCAAAACTCCCCTAATGAATCGCATATTCTTGAAATATCAGCATTGTGTTATAGTATTCTTTGATGATATCTTGGTATTCAGTAAAAATGAGAATGAGCATTATGAACATCTGTCTTTAGTTTTCAAGTTGTTGAAAGATAATCAATTGTATGCTAATCCAGAAAAGAGTGAATTCTTTCAAACAGAAATTGAATATCTAGGTCACATTGTTTTATCAAAAGGTATTAAGGTTGACCCTAAAAAGATAGAAGCAATATTGAATTGGCCCATACCCAAAAATGTGCATGAGTTACGTTCTTTTCTAGGTCTTGCTAGTTTTTACAGGAAGTTTGTGCGAAATTTTTCATTACTTGCTTTGCCTTTGACTAAACTTTTAAAGAAAGGTATTGTTTATCATTGGACTGATAATCAACAAAAATCTTTTGATTTATTGAAACATGCATTAACCCATGCTCCTGTATTACAACTACTTGATTTCAATAGACCATTCTTTTTAGTAGTTACTGATGCTAGTGGATCTGGAATAGGAGCTGTACTTATGCAAGATAATCATCCCATAGCCTATTCGAGGTGTAAACTGAAACCATCCGAACTTAAATATTCTACATATGATAAAGAATTGTTAGCTGTTATACAAGCCTTACGACAATGGAAACATTATTTAATGGGTTCTGAGTTTATGATTAAAACTGACCAACAAAGCATTAGACATATCCTTAGTCAACCCCAAATATCTGACTGACATATCAAATGGGCAGCTTTCATTCAGAGTTTTCATCCCCTTATCCAATATCAACCAGGAAAAGAGAATGTAGTAGCCGATTCTTTAAGTAGAAGACCGACCATTCATAATATTTCTGTCATATCATTTGATTCCCTTATCCCTATGAAAGATACTTATCATCAGGACATTACTTTTCAATCTGATTGGAATAAATTAGTTGGAAATAACTGGATTCCTTTGATTCACTGTCTTACAATGATGGATTCATGTTTTACGAAAAGAGATTATGTGTTACAGTTCCATTTAGATCTTTTGTTTTGAATGAGATTCATTGTCCTCCATATCAAGGTCATAGAGGTATTATATCTACTTTGCATACATTGACTGAAGATTTTTATTGGCCACATATGGACACTGATGTATCTAACTTTGTTTCTGAATGTTTAGTTTGTCAAAGAGTTAAAAGACACCATGGTAAACAATATGGTTTACTGATGCCTTTACCTATTCCATGAAGACCATGGGAACAGATTTCTATGGATTTTATTACTGGTTTACCTAACACTAAAGCTAACCATGATATGATTTGGACTGTTATAGACAAGTTTAGCAAACAAGCATATTTCATTCCATACAAGAAAACTTTAAATGCATCTCAGGCAGCTCAATTGTTTTTTAAAACTGTGTTTTACTAATCATGGTTTACCAAAAGTTATTATTATTTATCATGATTCTAGATTCTGTAATAATTTTTGGATTACTTTGTTTGCTAACTTAGAAACAAAGATTGATTTTTCATCTGCATTTCATCCTGAAACAAATGGTCAAACAGAAGCTACTAACAGTACTATTCTAGATCTTTTACGTGCTTACACTATTTCTAAACCACATACATGGGATACACATCTACATTTTCTTCAGTTTGCATATAACAATACTCCACACACAGCTACAAAGAAAGCACCATTTGAAGTGATTTATGGTTATAGATCATCTACACCTGTTACATCATTATCAAATAAGATTCAGAGTGCTGATGATATTGCTAATATGCACGCTACTATTTTTGATGAAGTTAAAGATATGATTGCCAAAGCCCAGCAATTATATACAAAACAAGCCAATAAGAAAAGACGTGCCATGAATTTCAAAGTTGATGACTATGTTTGGTTAAAAATAGAGAAACGTAGATTACAAAGTGTAGATAAACACCCAGTTGTGAAATTAGCACCTAGATTCTATGGACCATTCAAGTTCATTCATAAAATCAATGAAAATGCATTTAAGTTAGAACTACCACCACATTGGAAAATTCACAACACCTTTCATATTAGTTTATTACAACCCTTAAGAGGCCAATTACCTATACACCCTGTCTATGAAAACCCACCTTTGTTAGATGAAGAGACTGAAATCCTTGAACCTGAAGCTATTATAGATACTGACTTTATGACCACTAGAACTGGCCATAGATATTCTAGATATTTGGTCAAGTTTAAAAACCATCCTGTTGAAGAGGCCCAATGGATGCACGCTAGAGACTTAAATGCTTTTCCCACTCTGTTAGCTCCACGTTGAGCTAATAGCAATTGGGGACAATTGCTATCCCACCCCGGGGGTATAATTCCAGGAGGCATATTACACGGTGGATTCCGTGCCACGGTAGATTCCGTGAGGTTTTACGATGGATTCCGTAAACTTTTATTACCGGGGCTCATACACAAAGTGGATTCTTTGTGCGAGAAGTCGATGGGGACGCCTATCCTTTTCGGGCGTCTCGTTAATTTAGTATGTACATGGGTGATTCCATAGCGGGTGATTTCGCAAAATACATATTAAATTAATAAACGTTTATGAGTTTAGAGTGCGCACTCGTGATAAATTAAGGTTAGGATTGATTTCTAACCAATTGATTTATTTATGCAGCTGAAGACTGCTAGGTATTCACTTTTGTCGGTTTAATTGTATTATTTTACTAACAATTGTGAATGCTTCAGTTGATGTGTAGAGATAACAGTAGTGGCGGTGGAAAGCATTGGAGGATAGCGTGTATTCGAGTTATCATCTATATTTTGATGGGCGCATACCTTAGGCATGGCGCCTATATTTTGTCGTGTCTATTTATTAAGGTGTTGGATATTTATTTATTATTTTTGTATGCGCATGGACACACGATTATGATATTTGTATTTGGATATTGTATTGGGTATGCCTTACTTCTTGGGCGCCCGCCCATTAGCTTTATTTCTATTTGGCACTTAAGCAAACTCAAAAGCCAAAAGCGTGCTATTTTGTAATTTGGGGCTATTATTTGAGCTTGAAGATGATTAATACATAAAATACATGCTTTGTGGAGCGCTCACACAAGGCATGGGGGGAGATTGCACCCAATTGGTCTCTTGTTCATGTCGTGCATGCTTTCTACCTTGAGTTTTGTGCAAAAAGTAGAGTTCTTTTATTCTTGGGGACCTTCTGATGCTCACTACATGCACTTACAGCATCCGATCTGTGCACCACATCTCCAGCATGACACTTGTCAATTTTCTAGGGCACTAGGGGTACTTTGTCTTGGTCTCAAAAGGTAGGTGAATTACCCATCCCAATTAGCAATGTTTGGGCCATGTGTACTTCTATAGTGAGCAATTCAGTGTGATCAAAGAGCCTACGTTGAACGAGGTCAGTTAGGGTGTTAATGGATATCATGACGTTCCAGCATTCAACAACATGTGCTTGATCCCATCCAGTTTGGATTTCATGTTTAAAATTTCTTGCTTTGTGTCCATTGTGTGTTCAAGGATCTTGCTAAAAGTATTGGTTCCTTGGTCTTTAAGGGCCATGAGTTTTTCATCTAAGTCTGTAGGGGAGAGTCAAGCACGATCAAAGCGTGCAGTTTGTTGGTAGTTGTCCAAGGACTCTTAGACATCTTGTGGAAGAGAGTCTAAAAATGTGGCCTTGTCCATGGTGTTAGGTTGGGGACCTAAGGTCTCTTGATTGACTAGGTCAATCAGGGAGATCCTTGAGAGATGTGGTCTCGAGGATTAGACCATGTCAAGAGAGAATGTAGGGTGTGATGTTGTTTTGATGAATTCGGAACTAGGGGTCCACTCTTGGGGAGGAGAGGGGATCACCTTGACATTTTGCAAGTGCATACAACGAAATGAGTTCAAGCTTGTGGCCTAGGCCTCGGAGGACTAAGTTGGCGATGGTTTTGGTCTTGGAGATATGAGAAAGTGTGTTGATGTGTACTTGATGCAAGTGGCTTGTTGAATTCTTAAGGTACTTATGATGTTCCTACTAATGATGGGTTTAAACACTCAAGTACTCAAGTCATGTTAAAATACTTTGAATCTTCAAAAAAGAAGTGAGTGGTGCAAAATCAAGCTTTTACCTTTTTAAAGCAAGGTGCACTTGTGCAAGCATAATGCAAGATAACACTTAAATAATGCAAGACTAGTTTCCTATATGCAATGAGATGCAATGAATGGTGTGCAAGGGTAAGCTAGCACATGCGTATATGTGATGCATATGTGAGTGGTGTGAGTGAGGTGTGGGATCGAGGGTTGAGGTGGTGGTGCGAGTGAATAGTGTGAATGAGGCAATGCGAGAGAGGTGGTGCGAGTGAGGTGGTCCAAAGGAGGAGTGGTGCACCTGAGTGGTGGTGCGAGTGAGCAATGCGAATGAGTGAGTGGGGGATCTAGGGTTGTGTAGGTTTAGTCTGTATGGTTTAGAGTTATGCAGGTAGTGTATGGAAGAGGTTTTGTGAAGAGGAGAGTGTTTGTGTGTTTGGATGAGGTGTATATGCAGTGCGTGAATGAATATTTATGTGTGTGTGGTTTAGGGTGAATGTTAGTGGGTCTTGTGCTTTGTAGTAATGTGTATGTGCTTTGCTTTCTGTGTGTGTGTGTAGATCGAGAGTGTGAATGTGTGTGTGGGAGTTAGGGTGGTTAATGAGTGGGGGTGAGCGCTAGGGTATAGGGAATGTGTGGGAGTGAGTGTGTTGGAGTGGGTGATGTGTGTGAAATGAGACAAGAATGTGAGGGAGTAGGAAGATGTGTGTGATGTGTGGAAGTGAGAAGGTTATGTGTGGGAGTACGAAGGTGGTGTGTTTAGGGTTTAGGGGTGATGTGTGGGAGTAAGATGGGAGTTAGAGTGAGAAGAAGATTTGCGATGGGCATACGTGTGCAAGAACAAGATGATGTTGTGCGGAGTGTAGAGGGTGTGTGAATGTGTGTTAATGGGTGAATGTATTATCAATATGTGGTTGTATTTGTCTGGGTGTGCGTGTGTGGAATTGTATGTGAAGGGGTCTAATTTTTGTATGTGTATGTGTGAGAATGTGAGCAAATTGTGTGAATGTGAATAGGTTTTATATTTTAGTGGGTGTGTTTGTGTGTATATGTGTGTGTATTGTGCATATGTTACGTGTGACTGTGTGCTTATAAAGGAGTGTGTTTGTGTGTGTGCAGTATGTGTCAATTGTTGATTTTTTAAAAACATAAATGAAAGGAAGCAAAAGAAAATAAAATGAAAAAAAAAATAAATCTTACCTTGCGTCACCAGTCGTGCAGCCGCTCACAGCCGGCGATCCCGCTTGCTGATGCTGCATTGCAGTCACCTCCACCGCTAGACCAGAACGCCGCTGCCGCCGCCTGCTGGCCTAGACGGAGCGCCAGCACCAGCCGAATACGCTGAGAGAGAGTACTTCACCGGTCGCCGGCGTGAGCTGTAGTAGGTGGTCACCGTCCTGCACGCTGTCGCCGATCGCTTGGATAAGACCCGCTTGACTCGTGCAGAAAACGTAGCCAAATGTGCCCAGTTATCGCCCACGACTGAGATGCTAAAACGCTGAGTAACTGTCGACGACTGTTCGCACCCAGCTGTCCTGCACGTCACCAAAGGAGAGAGAGAAAAATATATGGGTACAGATGGCCGACTTCTTTTCTTCTCACTCCTTTTTCTTCTCTCTTCTATCTCTTCTTTTCTACTTTTTCACTCCTCCTCACTCTTCTTCTTCTTCTTCGTCTTCTTTTCAACCTCACTCCTTCCTCCTCCTTCTCCTTCCTCTTCACTCCATCTTCTTCTCTTCTTCTACCTTCTCTTCTCTCTTCTTCTTTCACCCCTTCTTCTTCACTCCTCCTCCTCCTCACTCCTCTTCTTCTTCCTCATCTTCTTTCCAACCTCACTCCTTCCTCTTCTTTCTCCTATGCTTTCTCTTCTTTTACACTTCTTCTTCTTCTTAGTCTCTTCTTCTTCTTCCTACTCTCCTCTTACTCTTCCTCTTTCTCTTTTTTCTTACTCCTTTAAACAAGCCAAACAAGTTAAACCTTTTGCTTCTAACATTGCCGCACAAGATATCCAACAAGAAGTGTTTGAGTTTGTGTTTTCTGTTTTTTCATACTCTAACAAATCCAATCTCTATAATCTCAATCCAACAAACCGCTTCCTTCTGATTCGGTCTTCCTAACCTAGCCACAAACGCGGACAATCGGTACCCCTTGAATCCTATCCATGCCCATGCAAAAGCTTCCTATTTCGCCACATCGTAGGAGTGCAAGAACCTTGGAGGCTACACTACCCCAGGTCCCAATAACAACGGAACCAAAATGTTGAATCAAATGCACCAACAATTGGGACTTTGGATAGATTTCTATTGTTTTAGAAGCTACGTACAACTCACTTTGGTGACAATTTCTTACCTTGTCTCTCAACACTCTGTTCTAACTAACCAAGAATCCTCCTCACCATCCCAAGAAAGTGAGAACACAAGACTAGCTTGAGTTGTAGCAAACTCACCTAACTTACCTTCTTGCGTTTGATGACTCGAAGGCTCGAAAATGATTCCATGACCATGATCAACACGATCCGATGTTGTTGCTCCTTCGCATCCACCACCAAGCACCCTAAGGAGTCGAGGAGCTAGTAGAGAAGACGAGCAAAGCAAGACGATGATGATGAGCTTCACCTTCCCTCAGTTCTTCACTCAACACACCTCTCACTCTCTCCCTTTTACTCACTCTCAACACAATGGAAGTAAGATGATAGAATAGAAAGATTGAATAGAAAGCTTGAGTAGTCACACTAATAGAGCTTCCGCAGAATGAATGTGCCTAAAGGGGTCAATACAACTAAGACCTCCCACCCTTATATAGATATAAGATTAGGGTTAGGATTAGGTCAACATTTCTCGGATCTCTCCCCAAATTAGGGTTAGGGTTTATACCCCTTTTGTGTTTAGGGTTTCCACAACTGTGAATTAGGATTTGCACCCTCTTTTGGGTATCCTATGCACTCTGTGGGCTCTAGGCCAGTCAATCCTTGAAGCATGCTTGAACCTTGGCCTAAATAGACCAAGCTTGCACTAATCTAACCATAAATACATGTGCGCAACCCATGCAACACATATGGATGATAAATATAATATGCACGGGAGTGAGCACGGCTCTCACAAAATAACACAGCCATGATAATCTAATGATGTCCATGAGTAAAAATAATACACAAGTGCCAAAAATAATACACTAGAGCTCCACAAAAATAATATCCACCAAAAAATAGTAGCTAGCACTTGTGCTTTTGCAGCCTTCTCAAAATACCGTTAACACTAACCTCTCTACTCTCTATTCTGGCTACTCTCTCACTGATCTTCTCTCTAGCTAGTGTCTCTACTCTGTACTCTAGCTACCCTTTCACTCTCCTATCTACTCTAACTTTCCTCTCTTTTAACTCTCTACTCTCTCATCTTTCTACTTTCTCTCTCATCTACTCTCTTCTCTCCTCTCCATACTCTAATTAATCTCCTCTCTCTCTCTCTCTCTCTCTCTCTCTCTCCTCCTTTTACTCTCTATGCTCTCTCTTCTCTCTCTGCTCACTCTCTTTTTTTCTCATATCTCCTCTCTTTCCTCTTTCTCTTCTCTCTCTCCTCTCACTTTTCTCTCTGTCTCACCTTTCTACTCATCTGAAACAATTCCCACTAATTATTTATTATTTAAAAAATGGAAAGTTATTTAATGTATTAAACTAACAAACATTAATTTCCTTTTCTTAATATAATCTGTGAGAAGTTGTGTTGAAGGATTTTGGAATATTTGCAGATAAGGAACATTTCCCATTTCATCTTGCCAATTAGATAGAACTTGTTGGTAGTAGCTCGTAAGTTAGGCACAAAAAACTTGGGGCTCCAAAAAGGGGGATGTTAAAAAAATAGGGAAGTTAGGGCTCCAGTACATAGGTAGATGTTTATCTTGGAAGGTAAGCTTAGTGTTCATCCTAGGTTCAATCATTAGATGTTGAATGGCCTATGCTAGGGTGACCATGGTATACTCTAGGTATTATCCATCCCATCTTGGGGCTTCATGAAGAGAGCTTGGAAACTTGCATCCTTGCAGTCCATCTCTACAATGCATTCTTCATAAATCCTAAACTTCTTCATGATAATGCCCTTATTATCTCCAAGGGGGGAATGCCCTCGTACAAACTCACGACTTTTCTTTTAAGCACAACTTCCTTCTCTTTCTTGCTCAATCTCTCAAGTGCTCATCAGATCTCCATCTCTGCTTCTATTTTGCCAGTTTTTCATAACACATGGGAGAAAAAATTAGAAGTTAGATGCATGCTACTATCTTTTGATTGGCCTTTAAAACTTTTGCACACAAATAGATGCCTTTAATGCAAGTACAAATGAGAGGGGGAAGGTTATTGGCTTTCCAGAGAAGAATCTCATTCTAGCTAAGTGGAAATCAATGATAGAACATTATGAGAGAATATGACCAGTTGAAAGACTTGCTGCTTTCTTTGCATCCAATGAACAAGTGGGGTGTGGTTTCCTTATCCTTGCAACACATGGGGCACAATCCATTTCTAGTCCAATCTTTGGAGCTTTTTCATGTGTCCATATCCTTGCAACACATGAAGCTAGCTAAAGAGAGGGTCCCTGAGGAAAGATTAGACCCAATCTGATTGAGTGATAAATGCTAGGAAAACTTGTGTGCCTAAGTTGAATCCTATGACAATACAATGTAATTTGAAAGTTAAAACTAATGATTTTGGTTGGAAAATGCAGGCTAAGTTATCTCCCATCCCTAGTTTACCATGTTCTTGGTATGAAGATCCCATATACCCCAAGTTTGGATGCCTTTCCCATTGAGCTTGATAGCACTCTTGAGGAGATTTTATGAAATCGGGGGTATAATAATTTTGTACTATATGGAGACTTTAGCAACCTAGCTTTTAGTTTTTAGCTCACTTAAATAGGTTAACAAAGGTTTGTATCTTTGCTAGGCTTCCCATATTTGTTTAATTAGTGGAAAGGCCTCATTGGGGTAAAGTGTGTTTTGGAGAAGATAGCATTATACACAAGAAGGTTCATTAGTCTAGGACACTTAGATACCCTAAATTTGTTGAGATTAAGTAAGGAGAGGATAGCCTAATTCTCTTTGAGTTGCTCTCAACATCTAAGGACCCATCTCCCAATGAGCTTATCTACGATGTCATGTATATTGAATATGCCCAATTATCCTTGTTTTCTAGGTAGGATACAAATGTTCCATGCCACTCTCAAAATCCTATTTTTTTCCAATCCCTTCCCCAAAGGTAATTCCTAGATAAGGCTTCTAGTTGGTCCAAAATAGTTTTTGGTGGCTTCCAATATGCTAAAATAAATATGCAGAAAGGCAAAACTATATGATAAGATGAGTACCCTAGAGCCAAAGCTCTGTTGAAGGTCATTCCATTTGTTTAACTAATTGGCTTGCATTTTGTTTAGTACCCATGCCCATCTCTAATTTAGGTTTACCCCAAAACCCACGGGGATGCCCAATAGCATAAAAATATTATCATCTTTTATGACATGATATCTTGCCTCCAATATCCATTCAGGAGGGTTGGTTAACAAGGTTTTGATTCCTATTTGGCATGGGTTTGGCACAATTTCCCCATGAGCCTAACGCTAAATAGAATATTTGACATGACTTTTGTATTAAATTAATAATCTAAGAAGTAGTTTTCTCTCTACTCACTTTAACTTGAAAAATAATTATTCATTTAATTTATTAAAATAATTAATATATTTATTTCACATTAAATTAATAATCTAAAAATAGCTTATTTACATGCTTGGATACACTCTTTGATGACTAATTGCTTCCACAAAGTGCTCTCTTAGCCTACCTCCCCAATTACATTATTTACCTATGTCAAAATAATTTTGTATGTTAAAACAATTCATGTGTGTGTGTGTGTGTGTGTGTGTGTGTGTGTGTGTGTGTGTGTGTGCGCGTGTGCGTGTGCGTGTGCGTGTGCGTGTGCGTGTGCGTGCGTGCGTGCGTGCGTGCGTCTCTCTCTCTCTCTCTCTCTCTCTCTCTCTCCAAACAAAAACTTAAAGAAAAAGTAAAAGCCTTCACTAATTTAAAACCTACATTCCATATTCATATTCAAAGCTTTCAAAAACATACCATGGAAGTGAGAGAAAAGAGCATTAGAGTTTGGAGAGTACTTATCTCGAAGATCAATAGCATCAAAATCAGCAAAATAGTAGACTCTTAACCCAAGTGATTTTAACATTGTCTTGTAATTTACCACAAACATTGTTGCAAGCCACTTAAGTGGCCGAGGTTCTATTTGACTATATTTAAAATAACATGTGCATATGATACCAAAATTACATGAAATTTTACCAATATTATTAGATAGTAGAATAAAAGCAACAAGGTCCAAGTGAAAATTCATTATCTATAAAATTTGGATTTTCAAAAGTGCATAAAAATCAGTCAAAAAAACCCTCAATAATAATATTAAGAGCTATTTAAAAATTTGATAATTTTTAATTATCTATATTATCTTAATGGAAATCCATGTGATGTATATTAAATTATTTTTCATTATAGTCTTAGCCTTATAAAAATATTTTTGAGATGTTTTTAATTAGAAGCACTAAAACATTTTACTTTTCCATGGAAATGGCCATAAAGATAGACATAAAAATACACACTTTCTAAGTTGTTTTGATCCCTTTTATTTTTTCAATTGCTATCTTATATTAATCACATTTTCCTAAATCCATTTCTTCTTAATATTTATCATTAAGGAGAAATTAAATTAATTTTAGATTATTCAAATTGCCATAAATGTGGCTTGTAAAAGAATTCTATGTTAACCAAATGTGAAGGGCTATAATGAAAGGCAAAATCAAAGACAATCGAAGCATAAGCACTGAAATTACTTTTTTGTGGATTATTAGTTTTGGGAACTTGTGGTACTTCATGGACATCACATTATTATGGTTATATTATTTTGTGAAAGCCGGGCTCATTACTCCCATGCACGTTATATCATCTCCCATAGTTATATTTGTCACAAACACAATTGTTATATGCATTGCGTCCATGGATTTGTGATCAGAATAGCATAAGCTAGATCTAATTAAGCTAGCATAGAAGTATGGTTCAAGGATTGATTGGTCTAGATCCCATAAAGTGGGTAGGATATCCAAAGGAGGATGAAAACCATGATGGATAGTTGTGAAAACCCTAAAATGCAAAAGGAGTGCAAACCCTAACATGCAAAAATGGTGAAAACCCTAAAATGCAAATGGGGCACTACCCTAGAGAAGGGGCCTAACTCTAACCCTAATCTTGTTCTATATAAGGGTGGAAGGTCTCAAGTGTATTTACCCTTTTTCCATTCTACAGAATCATTATCAATGCAACTATTAAAGCAACCATTCACTTCTTCTATTCTATCATCTTGTCTCCATCATTGAGAGTGAGGGAGAGAGAGTGTGAGTGTTGTGTGGAGTGAGGGACTAAGGAAAAATTAGGCTCTACATCTTCTTCTTGCATTTCTTCTTCTTCTTCCCATCCATGGTAAGAGCTCAATAAGAGGGTTAAGTTTGGATTTGTGTGTGAGGTTGTAAGCTTGTGAGACAGCAACGGATCCAACAAGGTGAAGTTATTATCCTTCTTCTTTCTCTCCCTCTTCGTTTCTAGCATCTTCTCTCATCATTGGCATACTTGATAGTGGATGCAAAGGAATGATAGTATTGGATTGTGTTGTTTAGGTCATGGAACCATCTTTGAGCCTTTAAGCTTTCAGACTACAACACAAGAAGGTAAGATTGAGTTCACTACGTCTCAAAGCTAGTCTTGTGTTTTTTCTTGCTTGGTTTGGAGAGAAGGATGCATAGTTAGTTAGAGCAAAGCATTGAGAAGAAAGGTGAGAGATTGTTGCTGAACCAAGTTACAGCTTCTAAAAGAATATAAGTCTATCTAATGTCTTAATTTTTGTGCATATAGCCCAACATTTTGGTTCCATTGTTGGAACAACAAATGGTACAATCATCAAGGTACACTTCTAGTGTATGGTGGAATAGGAGGCTTATAAGAGATGCTTGAGCATGATGGGATCGATAGGATATCAATCCATTTGTTCTTTAAGGATTCTTCATCAAGACCGTTTGAGTATTTGGCATCTACCTTTGATGTGAGTGCCATGGGATTGGTACTCATCTCAAAGGGGGATAATGTTGACATCAAATATGGAAGGCTATACTGAAAGGCAATGTCAAATGTAATCAAAGCATACGTGCTGGAATTATTTTTTGGCAAATTATTGTTTTTGGAAACTTGTGGTACCTCAAGGGCATCACATTATTATAAATATATTATTGTGTGAGAGTTGAGTTCGTTACTTTGGCGCATATTGTATCATCTCATGTAGTTGTATTTGTCACAATCGTAATTTTTGTATGCATTACACACATATGTATGTAATCAAAATAGAATAGGCTAGGTCAAATTAAGCTAAAGTAGAAGCATGCTTGAAGGATTGACTAGCCTAGATCCTAGAAAAGTAGGTTGGACATCCAAAAGAGGATATAAATCCTAATTCACAGTTGTGAAAAGCCTAAAAGGTAAAAGGGGTGCAAACACTAAACTGCAAATAGGGCATAACCCTAGACAAGGGGGTTAAGTCTAACCCTAATATTGGTCTATATAAGGGTGGGAGGCCTCAGTTATATTTACCGTATTATTGTATCCATGTTGTAGAAGCTCTATCAATGCAACTATTGAAGCAACCATTCACTTCTTCTATTATATCATATTGTCTCCATTGTTGAGTGAGGAAGAGAGTGAATAAGCATTGTGTGGAGTGAGGAATTGAGGGAGAGTGAAGCTCTACATCTTCTTATTGCTTTTCTTCTTCTTCTTCTTCTAATCCATGGTAAGAGGTTTGAGTTTGGAGTTGTATGTGAGGTTGTGAGATTGTGAGAGAGGGAGAGATCTGACGAGGTGAAGTTCTTCTCCATCTTCTTTCTCTCCTTCTTCTCTCATCATTGTTCTCGTCATTGTCATACTTGGTGGTAGATGTGAAGGAGCGACAATATCGAATTGTGTTGTTTGAATTGTAGAACCATCTTTGAGCCCTCAAGATTTTGGACTATAATGCAAGAAGGTGAGATATGTGAGTTCACTACATCTAAAAGATAGTCTTGTGTTCTTCCTTAGGTTGGAGAGAAGGATACATAGTTAGTTAGAGTAGAGTATCAAGAAGACAAGGTGTGAGATTGTTGTCGAAGTGACTTATAGCTTCTAAAAGAATAGAAGTTTGTCAAATGTCTTGATTGTTGTGAGTTTAGCCAAACATTTTGATTCTCTTTTTGGGACAAAGGGTGTTGTAATTATTGAGGTCCTTATACTCCTACCATGTGGCAAAATAGGAGGCTTGCTCACTTGAATATGAATGGGATTGATGGGGTATCGATCCATTTCCTGTTCAAGGTTTCTTCATCAACGGTTCCAATATCCTACATCTACCTTTGATGTGTCATGGGAATCAAAGGGGAATCATGTTAATAGTAAATGTAGAAGGCTACAATAAAATGCAAAGTTGGACATCACATTATTATGGTTATATTATTTTGTTAGAGCCAAGCTCATTACTCCAATGCACATTCTACCATCTTCCAAGGTTGTATTTGTTGCAAGCACAAGTGTTGTATGCATTGCACACAAGGATTTATAATTAGAATAGTACCAACTATGTCTAATTAAGCTAACGTAGAAGCATGTTTCAAGAAATGACCAACCTAATCCAAAAAACTTAATAGAATGTCCAAAAGAGAGTATAAAATCCTAATTTTGCAATTGCAAGAACCCTAAAGTGCAAAAGGAGCATAAACCCTAAAACAAAAAATGGATGCAAACCCTAAAATGCAAATAAGACACTACCCTAGAGAAGGGGCCTAGCCATAACCCTAATGTTGTTCTACATAAGGGTGGGAGGTCTCAATTGTGCTTGTCCTTTTGCTCATCCATGCTACAGAGTCACTATTAATGCAACTATTGACATAATTATTCTCTTTTATTCTATCATCTTGTCTCCATTGTTGAGAGTGAGGGAGAGAGTGAATGAGTGTTATTTCGAGTGAGGTGAAAGTGAACATCTATATCTTCTTCTTACTTTTCTTCTTCTTCCCATTCATGGTGGTAAGAGGGTTGAGTTTGGAGTTGTGTGTGAGGTTGTATGATTGTGAGAGAGCAAGGGATCCACTGAGGTGAAGCTCTTCTCCTTCTTCTTTCTCTCCTTCTTCTCTATCTTCTTCTCTCATCATTGGCATACTTGGTGGTGGATGTGAAGGGGTGATGATATTGAATTCTATTGTTTGGGTCATGGAACCATCTTTGAGCCGTCAAGCTTTTGGACTACAGTGCATGAAGGTAAGATAGGTAAGTTCACTACACCTCAAAGCTAGTGTTGTGTTCTTTCTTTCTTGGGTTGGAGAGAAGGATGCATTGTTAGTTAGAGTAGAGTGTTGAGAAAAAAAGGTAAGAGATTATCACTAAAGCAAGTTGCAACTTTAAAAAAATAGAATTTCATCCAATGTCCCAAGGCTGTTATGCATTTATCCCAACATTGTGTGTGTGTGTGTGTGTGTGTGTGTGTGTGTGTGGGTGCGTGCGTGCGTGCGTGCGTGCGTGCCTCTCTCTCTCTCTCTCTCTCTCTCTCTCTCTCTCTCTCTCTCTCTCTCTCTCTCTCTCTCTCTCTCTCTCTCTCTCTCTCTCTCTCTCTCTCTCTCTCTCTCTCTCTCATGTCCATGGAGTTATATCTGCCATAGCCTACTAGTCTATCTTTGTGAGCTCCATACCCAACAAAGAGCCACACTTGAATTTGCAACCACTAGAATCATTCATTTTATCCTTTTCCATCTCAAATATGGATTGGGCTCTTTTACATGTGGATAATGACACTTATTCTTGGGGACCATAGCTAAACTCTTCATTGCATATAACCTTATGATTTTTGACATGTCAAGCATATCCAAATTTATTTTCATTGACTCACACACATATGGCACCTTTATGTATGCACAAATTTAAATTACAACTTACATGAGAGTGAGCTTGGTGCTCTAAAATAATATTACAATGAAAGCTTAGGATTCCTAGAAATTAAATTTAATGTCTCAAATTATCTTGTTCACCTAACAATAGTAGGTGAATTCATTAGCTCACTTCTGACAACCACAAACTCAACACCATAGAACATAAATGAGGATTACTAACAAATTGCTCAAGTAGACACTATAGTAAGCACACCAGGTTTTCCCCTTTTCAACTACACTTCATTCAAAACTTTACCCAATGTTTCAATAGTTCATATTTTCAAAAACACAGAATCTGTAGAATCACAAATCTACAAAAACTATGGGTCTACAAGATTGCAAGAATTGCAAAATTTAAGGATCTACAGGTTTGCAAGTTTTACATTTCTTATAGATCTACAAGTTTGCAAGTTTTTACTATTTTTGAATTGAAATCTCTATTTCTACGTAGAGCTATACATATCTTAATGGGGTAATCTCTAATAAAACCATTACAAATCAATGGACAAAAGCTTTAGAATCTTACATTTCTCTAAGATTGTCTTGCATTCTTTTCTCATTGTTATGCAAAACCATAGCCTCAGTAAAACATATACGATACACTATCCATTACTCAAAAACACAACAAGTTCTTTGTTGTTTAAACATTGAACACAATCCAACTAAAAAATGTCTTCATCAACTAGTTTCCCTTGATCAATATAGGAAAAGAAAAGAAGAAGAAAGTAATCCCTTCCTATCATACATAGAGAATGTAGGAATTGTGATAGCAAACACAAATTCAAAGCTTTTTCTCCATCCACGTTGCATTGTCCTCAAAAGCCAAACAAACTATATTTATATGTTTTTCATAAGTTTTCGACATTCAATGTTGTATCCCCTATCAATCATGTTCATCCACCATGATTATCCAACCTCCTAGTTTGGTACACAAATTGTGAATAGATGCCCTATTGGAAAATCCAAAATAAACATAATAAAGACATGCTTTTAGCTTTAAAATCGTATCAATCATGACAACCTTATATAAAACTACTTGTAACTTTTGATTCATAACTTGCATCTCCAACCTTTTTGAAGAAAAATTATAGCCCCAATTTCAAATTGCAACTCTCTAGAAGACAATATGTGCAAATTCCCAAAGCTTAAGCCTTGAAAAAACTCTCAAAAAACTCTACACAACCTACAATATTTTTCTACATGCAATCCATTTCAAACAACATTAAAGCTATCCAAAGTTCTAATCTGTAGTAACTTATTCTTTGACCTGTATATGCATTACTTACACAACATCCTTATTTGCATGATCTTGCAAATATATATTTTTAGATGGAACCCATTGATCTTGTTCTCATGAATTGTCCCATCCAAATCTTACAATAGATAAGTACCATTGTCAAAATTTTGCTTAATAAAAAAGGGTCACTACCACCTAAGTCAAAACTTAATCTGGAAAGTAGAATCCATACTACTATCATATCTCATAACCAACATGCATGAGAAACATGACATTCATAGGCATTACAACCTCTTGATCATACACTAGATGAAAATAAGTAAACCATGTTTAGTCTTTTGAGGGTCCTATAAGCCTATAAAGCTTGATGCAAATACTTATCCCAATCCTGGGGATTATCTTCCACAAGCTTGAATATAATTTTTTGTAAATTCCCATTGAATGCCCAAACGTTCGCTTCAATTCAAATTCAACTTCTTTGTCAATTCCTTTACTAGCTTATTTTTGAAATTAGGACCTTGATATGTCACTATCTCTAGTGGTATCCCAAACTACAACATATATTCTCCATCAGAAACTAGACTTCTTCCTCTTTCTTATATTTCCTAGTAGCATTAGCTTTGAGCTATTTTTTTTTGAGAGATAGGCATGTGAACCCACTTCATCCAAGGGTGGATAAGGGTAGTTGAGTGTGAATGGATTAGGGGGCATGGAAAACCCTAACCCTAGCCATCTAGAGGCTATTTAAACAGCCCTAAGGGTCACTCTCAGTGTGAGAGAGAGTATACCAATTGTACTTGTTAGCAACTTACTAAGCAAGATCTTCTTAGATCCAACGAAATCCAAAACCCATTTTGCTAACCCTTAGACGAACAAGGTGAAAAATCCAAAAAATCTAAAGTAGAAGACAAGGCCAAGGAAAAAGTGAAACAGAAGATGAAGGCATGTCAATAAAAATCTGGAAACACAAGAAGTGCAAAAAAGTCCTAAATCAAGGAGAGAGGCGCATAAGAAAAAGTGCAAGTTAATACTTTGGTAAAAGAGCGCAAGGCGCACTATGATTTATTTTGTAAAAGAGTGCTTGGCTCTCACCCGTGCAAATTGTAAATGGTTAGAGGCATGGGTTGAGGCCATGCCAATAAGGAAGAGGAGGAGAAGGGTTGGAGGAATGGGCCAAGCCTAGACCAAAAAGGGGATGACCGCCCAAAGAGAATTAGGATTAGGGTTTTGTATAAAATGCAAAAAGTGAATGAAGAAGCTCATTCTTGTGTGTAGCCAAAAGTAGCTCTCCTCCTTTTCTTCTTCTTCTTCTTCTTCTTCTTCTTCTTACTTGCTTGAGCTTGTGCTTGAGAGAGGGAATGTGAGAGTGTGAGGGAGTGAGTGTGTGAGGGTGAGGGACCATGGTGGAGAAGCTCTCCATCTTCTCCTCTCTTCTTCTCTTCTCTTCTCTTCTCTTGGTCATGGCGGAAATGGAGCGTGGAGCGTGGAGCTTGAGGATCGAGCTTGCTTGAAGCTTGCACTTGGATTGTGGAGCTACTGAAGTGCTCGAGAAATGAGGCAACTCGATTGGGTATGGAGGTAAGCTCACTACACTCGTAGAGAGAGATAGTGCATTGGCTATGTGAGAGGTAGCCATTAGTGCTCGTCTTGAAACGCTTGAAAGAATAAGTGGTCCGTGGGTCTTGGCGGTTGAGCTTGAGCATGCCTTAACATTTTGGTCCCGTCCTCGATGTTGCAAAATATCTATTGTTACTAAGTAGGTTGCCACGATTACTAGATACATATGCCACACTCTAATACAATCCTGAGTTCTACAATTGGTTTTTATCCTCACGAAGTGACATGGATTCATAAATGTGTACATAAACAAATAATGTGTTTTGTGACTATGTATAAATAATATCAAAAGAAGCAAAGCCAACACACACACAAGCAATGATAATCAAGCACAGGTGATATGCATCGAAGTCAACACTATGGGATTTAGATAAGTGATGTCTTTTTGAGCTACACCCATTCATTATGGTTGAAGCATATGACTTGCATGTACTCTCACTATGGGATTTAGATAAGTGATGTCTTTTTGAGCTACACCCATTCATTATGGTTGAAGCATATGACTTGCATGTACTCTCACAAGTTGACAAGTGAATGCAGGACAACACAGGTCTTTGTATGAAAGTGTTCAATGTCCAAGTCACCACAAGACCACCAACCCCACAAAGAACCATTATGGAGAAAGCGACAGAAATACCAATTAACAAAGACCCGATGGAAGCCCCGTTGGAAGAGAAAATCACCCCTACAGAAAGCACACATTGCATTTGAGCATGGCCCAAAGCATACTCATTGGCTACTCTCTCTTTCTTGGCAAAAACCTGCATCTGGGTAGGAGCCATACTTTCAACAATGACAAATGTTTCTTCATCAAGTAGGATTCAATTCGCCAGATGCTCTGTCCCTTGTCCACGCACAGCTCACTCCAATTGCTACCTCAATTGTTCCGATGTCTCACATGTTACCAAGAGGTTTGCAAAATCTCAAGTGTATATCTTCATCTCAACAACTATTCCTCTAGCATCAAGGCTAGTAACACAATCATCTTTGTAATATCCATTTTTCATAGTCTTTGGATCTTGACATTTCTCAATCCAAATGGAAGGCTGATAGTCTCAATGTATTGCATTGATTGTATTCATTTCATCCCAAAAAAAGAGAAAATAAAAATAAAATAAAATAAAAAAGGCACCCATGATCACAGCACAGCACCTAGGGGTCCTCAAATTAGGTATGTCCAGTGACCTTGGTCGGTTGGCTTCGTCCCTAGTCCCCTAGCCCTTCATACATCCCCCACAATTGTTCAAGGCACATCAAGGGCAGGACATACCTAGGGAGCTCGTCGTCTCTGGTTAGACATGTCACCCTAAACCATTTACATGATTCTTTTTTGCACTCCATCTCAATGCCATCGCAATCAACAGTGGTAAGGAAGGCACGAAAGACCATGGAAAGTACATTGTACTCTTCAAACATTACAAGTAGCCACCAGCTCTACCAAAAGCTAATGCGTCAATGAGCTAAATTATGCTACATGGTGTTGTCAAAATTACATATGATGTCTCAAGAAGCCTTTAACTGTACTTCTCCTCAACATCGATAATTTCTTCCACCCCATTGAACCCTCACTTCATCCACACATTGCTATGAGAAACCAAACCAATAGTCTTCTAACTACATGATATCTAAGTATGCACGTGCACTCATATAATATCTGCACCATAATCTATACACAGTTTGGGTCCTCAAGTGCAGGACAATACTCTCGGATTGCTTAGAGTTTGACCTGTCTCCCAAACCAATCAAACTAAGCCTTGTGCACGATAAGAAGACTAGCACTAACCCCTAAGGAGAGACCATATGAGAGGTTTTCAATTGTAGGTATTGAAGACTCCAACGAAAGTACTGTCAGCTCTTAATCAACACTCAACTCTAAACTCTTGTCCTTCATCATCATGCAAGCCCACCAAAGAATCATCACAAATACCAACACCTGTGTCAACCATGAGTGTAACTCCCAACAAAGAACAACCCTATCACCAACTACAAAAACCCTATCACCAGGCAATTAGGCCAACAGCGTGCCCCCAATGACCTTCATTTGCACCACCACCAAAGCCCCTCCAAGGCAAACCACATTGGTCCCTTCCACCCACATCTTTGGTGCATGCCAAAGCCTGCTACCTACGACCGAAAGTACCATCATGGGATTGGCACTCATGTCTAGGAGGGGGTAATGTTAACCCTCAGATGAACAAGGTGGAAAATCTAGAAAATCTAAAGCAGAAGACAAGGCCAAGGCAAAAGTGAAATGGAAGACGAAGGCGCACCAAGAAAAATCTAGAAACCCAAGAAGTGCAAAAAAGTCCTAAATCAAGGAGAGAGGCGCTTAAGAAAAAGTGCAAGTCAATACTTTTGTAAAAGAGCGCAAGGAGCACTATGATTTATTTTGTAAAGGAGTGCTCGTGCAAATTGTAAATGGTTAGAGGCACAGGCTGAGGCCATGCCAATAAGAAAGAGGAGGAGAAGGGTTGGAGGAATGGATCAAAAAGGGGATGACCACCCAAAGGGAATTAGGGTTAGGGTTTTGTATAAAAGGCAAAAAGTGAATGAAGAAGCTCATTCTTGTGTGTGGCCAAAAGTAGCTCTCCTCTTCTTCTTTTTCTTCTTCTTCTTCTTCTTCTTCTTCTCCTTGCTTGCTTGAGCTTGTGCTTGAGAGAGGGAGTGTGAGAGTGTGAGGAAGTGAGTGTGTGAGTGTGAGTGTGTGAGGGTGAGGGACCATGGTGGAGAAGCTCTCCATCTTCTCCTCTCTTCTTCTCTTCTCTTCTCTTCTCTTGCTTGCGGTAGCAATGGAGCTTGAGGATCGAGATCGCTCGAAGCTTACACTTGGATTGTGGAGCTACTGGAGTGCTCGGAAAAGGAGGCAACTCTATCAGGCATGGAGGTAAGCTCACTACACTCGTAGAGAGAGGATAGTGCGTCAGCTATGTGAGAGGTAGCCATTAATGCTCGGCTTGAAACTCTTGAAAGAGTAAGTGGTCCGTGGGTCTTGGTGGTTGAGCTTGAGCACGCCTCTACACATTTCTCCAATGATCCATAAGCTCTTAGAAAATTATTGAGATGCATGATATCTTTTACACCAATGAGCAACATCAATACTCAAATTAGGCTAAATAAGTCTCGCTAACATGATTTTTCTTGTATTAAGTCAAAACCAAAGTGACCTCTGCATACTTCTTCGTGGCTTGAAGATAAACAAGCTAGAATTCCAACATTGTCCCCTGCCCTTTCGAGTACATTATCAACACGTCTCATATACAACTTATCACTTTACAAGTATGTATGACTTGGATTTTCTAACAATGGCATGCCTTTTCTACTTATCAGTTAGATATTTTAGCCCATTAGTTTTTAAAATTTCTTCTATTAGATGAAGACTTTCTCTGCCCTTATATCTAGGACTGTCCATCATCATGGTAACAACATAACCCAAAAGAGCATTTTTAGCCAGCTCATGAGCTCTATTGTTATTTTCTCTACCAACATAGTAAATTTCAAACTTCTACAGATACTTAATTAGCCCGTTTATCTTAAACAACCATTCCCTGAAAGATTTCTTATTAGCTTTTCAACATTCTAGATTTACCTAGCTATCAACACATCATGTCCTTTTGTAACTACTTTTTTGTATCCTAGCCGGATACACTATTTTAAATCAAATTGGAACATAAGTCTGGTCCCCATACTGATAACTCTTATTTTTTCCAAGCCTTTTTTTGTAGAACATAAGTCTCATATAAGACATTCCCTTGCCTAATAGTATTCTTTCCACTACTAATGCTAACAAAAAAAGACTTGTCCCAATTTGGAGGCATGTGAATGGGCAAAGTACTCAGCTTCTCTTTTATCTATAAGAATGTGTCCTCTTAAGCCTATATCCAGATTAAAGGATCTTTTTGAGTTTCTTTTTGTGAAGGATGTACATATTTAGTCAGCATATGGAAAGTTCTTGACAGATACCTTAGCTTCTAAATAAAGCATATAAGCTCTTTCAGAGTTTTTGGAGAATCCATAAGAAGCAAAGCCTCAACTTTACTTGGTTTGGGTGAAATGCCATTAGCAAATACCTCATGCCAAACTCATGTCCCAAAAGTATCACTTCGGCCCTTGCTATCTTGCATTTTTCAAGATTCAGGTATCCCCCCATATTGGTCTAGCCTTAAAAAACCTTATCCATCTTTTTAACATGTAAAACTTTAGAGCTATATACATATAATTCATTTATAAATACCCTTATAGATTTCCTATATACATATTTTTGGCATGTAAAACTTTAGAGCTATATACATATAATTCATTTATAAATACCCTTATAGATTTCCTAATGAACTGAGAAACAAACACCCAATTGACCACCCATCTTTGAAATTCGATGTACACATTTACCAACCCAAAAGGCACATGGACTTCCTTGTCATCTTAATATGCATTTGCAACATTGTCTCCTCAAAAACTACACAAACTTAGGTAGTGTCATCTACATAAACATGATCAAATTTTTGTCCATGTATCCATGCATCCATGATAGGTACTATGTCTTCCACATCTAATAGGTATACAACTCCTATATGTTTTGGGGACCTGATTGACTCCCAAAGAAAAATCTTCCATATGACTTTTCCTTCTATATCTAGCCTTCTTGCTAGTCTCTAGCTCATATGTAACTTGTTTTTCTTTGTTAATTATGCTTTCCTTTTAAGCTTCACTTTTGATATTTCTCTCTCTAGCTATTTTGTTAGCTAGAGCATCTACATTTTTCCCATCATCAAATAAGTTAGTTTCAATTAGATTCATATCAAATGGACCTTTATCAAAAGCCTTCTTTCTAATGGCTGCCTAACATGTTAATGCTACCTATGTTCCTCCTAGTGCCTAGCATCTTGTCTAGCATTGCTTTGTGGCATGGGATACATCTCCACTCCTACTCTTCTTGGATATGGAAAATTAGAGGCAATATGTCTTCTTTACCTCCTATTGAAACATTCAAAGTTATTTTATCTATTCCTAGGGGTCCTCTCTGGATGTTGGTCACATTAGAGGTTTCTAGCTTGCAACATACCCATTTTCAAATTTAGAATTGCCAATTGTTCCTACAATTTCTAAATTACATCATCATCAAGTATTCTATGACCTTACTACATAACTCTTTCAACCCCTTCGAATACCCAGAGAAGATTTATAGCTTGATGTCTTGCATTTCCTGTAGCAATATCAACCATGCTAGACATTTTATTGGTAGGTGCAGCAATACCGGGCATCTATTCCAACCTCATTTGCAAATTCCTTTGCTTTTCTGGTCTTTATTAAGTCTTCTCTCTAATTTTTGATATAAGAAGAGAAAAAGACTTGTTTTCTTTCAAGAACATGATTGGAGTTTGCTCCATACCCCATATTACCTCTATCCATCTCTCTTCAAATCTAGTCACAAATTTAGACATTTTCTCATTTTCTTTTCGATATATTCTTTCTAAACATTTTCACAGACCCTCAAAAATTTGCCACATTACAAGCCTAGTAACAAAACTAGTTTTAACTTCATTCCAATTTGCCTTTACTTCATCGATATAAGTGAATCCCACCTCAATCTTGCAAAGCCTTCAAGTAATATATCAATCATTATTTGCTTACAGCATCAATATCACTATCCATGTTGTAGGCTATCCATTCCAATTTCCCAATAAACTTATTAGCATCCTCATTTTCAATACCAAAAAATGGCTTGTACCCGAGAGCATCCATGCTTCACTTTGTGTCTAGGATGGTCATCTATCCAGACACTTCCCAATTAATACAATCAACAAGGATCCTCTGTGGAGGCACCAAACTATGGTAGGTGAATTCATTGGCTAGCTTCTTATCGATGTGAATCCAACACCATAGAAAAAAATCAAGGATCTCCTTCCTAACAAATTACTCAAGTAAACATTTTAGCAAGCACACCAAGTTTTCCACATCTCTATCATCTTTCATTCAAAACTCTACCCAAAGTTTCAACATTTCAAACATGGTATACAAAATTACACATTTACAAGAATTGTGGGTCTATAGGATTGCAAGAATTGCAAAATTGCTTATCTATAGGTTTGCAATAACTACACAACTACAAGTTGTAGAGGTCTTACGAGTAGGAAACTATTTTTTGAACTCAATTCTATATTTCTACATAGAGCACATATCCTAGCAAGCTAAGCTCTTATAAAACCATTGCAAATAAGTAGACAAAAGCTTTAGAACCTCATATGTAGCAAGATTTCATTGCTTTCTTTTCTCACTATCATGAAAATCACAACCTCAATAAAACATTTGCTATACACTATCTACTACTTGCAAACACAACATCTACTCTTATGTTTCAACTACTAAACATAACACGACCAACACAAGTGTCTCCATCGAATAGTTTCTCTTTATCAATAGGAAAAGAAAAGAAGAATGAAGAAATCCCTTCCTATCATACATAGAGAATACAAGAATTGTGATAGCAAACATAAATCCAAAGCTTTGTCTGCATTTACATCAAGCTTTGAAAGTAAAAACCCTCAATTATGTAGGTCTCCCTCTCTCTATGGCCTTCAAAAACCTCTAAAGACTCTTTTCCCACATTTCCCCCTGCTTAAATTGAACAACCCTCTAAAATACCCATTTTTCATGTTTTCCCTCTCTTTTTACACATATATAGCTACCCATTAATTGCCTTTATTTTGCCAAGTGGCAAACATGCCATTGACCAATTGAAAATCCATCATTTGTATAAACTCCACCTTGTGTGCACATACTCAAAAGCCAAACAAACTCTATTTATATATTTTCTATAATTTATGCACATTCATTGTTGTCTCCCCAATTGATCCACCAACGCCTTTGTACTATTTTTAACTTTTTGCATCTTGAACATCTCTTTCACTTCCAACTTCAATTTTTATCGATTTTGGCCCTTGGTGCCCATTACTTTTTTATTTCATTGTACCCAATCTTGAAAAGGGTTAACACTAGGTTGTCATCTTCATGGCCTTTGGAGGCCTCCTTATAAGGAAAACCAACATAGCTTTTGCATTAAATTTGAGAATATTTGAGCATACTTTGTTAGCATCAAGGATCACCTTCATTGCTAGGCCTTTTCCCTTTTTTTCCATGTTTCCCCAAATAGATGTCATCAAAATCTCAAACATTAGTTGAGAATTGGCTTCAAGTCAAAGCTTGTTGCCTTCATTTATTCCAATCGAGTGATGACAATGCTCTTAATTTTCATCCAATGGGATAGTTGCTTTAGATAATATGCAATCCAAATCAACCTTGCCACATTTTTGCTTGTGTGTCCTTGAAGTAGTGTTGGCATGCTCTATCAATACCTCACTATCTTCGACTCCTTTCTCCATGACCTCATCTTCCATTTAAGCACCCTACTTGCCAACAATCACCTTGGAAAGCTCTCATCCAGAGATGTGCATGGGGTGTCACATATTAAACACCCTAATAAATTCATCCCCAAAGGGGGGGGGTCTCACTCGTAAATATGTGTAAATAACTCAAGAAAATGAACTTTTAAACTCCCTTGTTTAGACCCTTTTTATGTAGGAAAGGGTATCATTTAATAGGGAACTTTATAGGTTGAATAAAAAAAGGGTGTGTTCTATTCATGATAAGTTCATAAATAAGGGGTTGTTGAACTATGCCTTAAATGCACATGATAGTAAGAGGACACATGTCACACATAGTGAAACCCCAAGAATATACCTTAGGTGAGATTAATGCTACATATGAGTTAAATGCTCCACTTTGCCACTACGTAATCTCACCACTTGCCCCCAAGCTATCAATACATTTCGTTACTTTTTGCATTGAAGACAACCAACCTTTTATGTTTAGTGCATTTTCTCCTTATTCCTCTCAAATAATTGTACAAACATGTTCAAGTCTAACATTTTGGTCTTCAAGCTTCAATCTTTAAAGCACTTGGTATTTCTTTGATTAACCTTGCTTGACAAGTAAAATTTTGACATTCTCCTAGAATTCAATCATACTTAAACAACATGGAACATTATACTTATCACAATATTATTCTTGAGTAACCTTGCTTGACAAGTAAAATTTTGACATTTTCCTAGAATTCAATCATGCTTAAACAACATGGAACGTTATACATATCGCAATATTACACAATATTAATGAGCTGAGAAACTCATATTTTATCTTACTACTATATTATTTTAGCTATAGGTTCGGAAAGCCTCGAACCTCCAGAGGGCTTCCTGAACCTACCCCCTTTTCCAAACCTCCATCCTCTTCCCCTCCCCTCTTTCTCTCTTGTAATATCTCATTTTCTCTTCCCCCTCCCTTTTTTCATTAAAGCCTCCCCCCCCCCTCTTTTTTAAATTAAAATCCCCTCCCCTCTCTCTCACTTATAATCTCTCTCTTTCTTTCCCCCCTCTCTCTCTCATGTGTAGGGCCTAGGTTTTCTCTCTCTCTCTCTCTCCTTATTTTAATTAAACAAAAATTTTACATTTAAAAGTTTAATTTAAGAGAGAGAGAGAGAGAGAGAGAGAGAGTCTCTCCTTATTTTAATTAAACAAAAATTTTACATTTAAAATTTTAATGAGAGAGAGAGAGAGAGAGAGAGATACAAAGAGCAAAAAAGAAAGAAGAGAAGAGGGAGGGAGGGACATAGAGAGAGAATTATAGAGAGGAAATATAAAATTTAAGAGAGAGATAGAGAGAGAGAGAGAGAAAGAAAAAAGAAAAAGAGAGGAGAGAGGGGGGAGAGAGACAGAGAGAAGCAAAAGAGAGAGAGAGAGAATAAGAAGAAGAATAAGAGAAAGAATTTGAACACAGTGAGAGAATTATAGAGAGAGAAAAGATAAAATTTAAAAGAAAGAAAGAGAATTATAGAGAGATGAAATATAAAATTTAACAGAGAGAAAGAGAGAGGAAAAGAAAAAATGAAAAGAGAGGAGAGAGGGGGGAGAGACATGGAGAGAAGAAAATGAGAGAGAGAAAATAAGAAGAAGAGAGAATTTGAACACAGAGAGAGAATTATAGAGAGAGGAAAGACAAAATTTAAAAGAAAAAGAAAAAGAAAAAAGAGAACCTTTCTTTTTAATATATATATATATATATATATATATATATATATATATATATATATATATATACACAAAGAGCAAAAAAGAAGAGGAGAGGGAGGGAGAGAGAGGAAAAGAAAAAAGGAAAAGAGAGGAGAGAGGAGGGAGAGAGACATAGAGAAGAAAATGAGAGAGAGAAAATAAGAAAAAGAGAGAATTTGAACACAAAGAGAGAATTCTAGAGAGAGAAAAAATAAAATTTAAAAGAAAGATAAAAGAAAAAAAATTATAGAGAGAGAAAAAGGAAAAAAGAGGAGAGAGAAGGAAGAGAGAGAGAGAGAGTGTGTGTGTGTGTGTGAGTGAGTGAGAGAGAAGAAGAATGAGGAAGAGAGATGGGAAAAAATAGAAAAGAGAAAAGTTTTTTTTTAATTTAAATATTATTTGAGAAAGAGAGGAAGGGAGAAAGAAGAAGAGAGGGAGAAAGAGAGAGAGAGAGAGAAGATATAATTTAAAAGAGAGAGAAGGAGAGAAGAAAAAACGGAAATTTAACAGAAAGGGGAGAAGAAAAGGGGGCAGAGCAAGAGAGAGAGAGAGAGAGAGAGAGAGAGAGGAGAAGAAGAGAGAGAATATAAACATAAAGAGAGAATTATATATAGGAAAATATAAAATTTACATACTTTAAGAGAGACTGAAGGGGGGGAAGAAAGTGAAAGAAAAAGAAGAAGAAGAAGAAGAAGAGAGAGAGAGAGAGAGAGAGTGAGAGAGAGAGAGAACATGTAGAGAGAATTACAGAGAGAGAAAAGATAAAATAGAGGAGAAAGAGAGAAGGAAAAGAGAGAGAGAGAGAGAGAGAGAAGAAAAGCGCAAAGAGAAGAAAAGGAGAGAGAGAGAGAGAGAAAAATAAAAATTTTAAAAAGAGAATGAAGAGAGAGAGAGAAGAAGAAAAAAACGGAAAAAAGAGGAGAGGGAGAGAGAAGGAAAAGAGAGGAGAGAGGGGAGAGAATAAAAAGAGAGAGAGAAGACAAGCGGGGAGAGAAAAAAAGGAGAGAGAGAGAACCAAGAGAGGAGAAAAAATAAACTATAATAGAAGGCAGAGAAAGAGAGAGAGATAGAGAGAATTAGACATAGGGAATTTGGAGGGGGAGAGAGAGAAAGAGGAAAGAGAAAGATGAGAAACGGATTGTTGAGAGAAGTTTATGTGCGATAGCACAGCTACTTGTTGCTATAATTGATTCCAATAAAACAGTAGAAGTAGATCCACTTAATTGAGATTTTAAGTATCAAATTAAATGTTCCATAAGATCAAAGCAAAAGATGTGAGAAACCATATAGACTAGGATTGAAGTGATTATGCAAAGGTTAACCCACAATCAACCCTATCAAAATATGTAAATTGGTTAGATAATATTTTGTAAAAAAATTATTGTCCAATCGAAAGGCTTTCTCTTCCTGAAATTTGAGTATGATTTATTCATGAAAGACCTTCTTCATTAACAAAAAGTTCTTCCACAATGAACAAAATTGTGTTATTGGTGAAGAAAGCAGCACAATCCTACTTATTTTGATTTTGCTAAACTCAATTACAAAAAGTTTCCTTGGTGACATGTTGGTTTATTTCTTTTCCTTATTGTTTCTATAAATCGTCCATTGGTGTCGGTAGTGGTTATACCTTGGTTGCAAGAAAGGTGAAGGGAACAACAGAAAAGCTATTGCCTACTTATATTTGGCATAGTACAAGTTGTGGCCACCTACTACCGAGATTCTATTAGGCATTAGTTTGTGGTGCGAATTTGAGTTGGTAAAAGATGAATGAATTTATCATTTCACATGAAGGGGAACAAAAGCATGTGACATATTGTGGATGCAATGTATAGGTACTTCATGTAGATCCCCTAGCTAATTATCTAGGAGTGGTTCAGCTATACAACTTTGCAAACATGTGAATTGGAAGAGTATTATATATAGCTCTTACTTTTAGAGAAAGGAATGTGACATTTGAATCACAACAGAGTTGTATTAAAGTAAACATGTGCCTTTTTTAAAAGAATTGGGACCACATATGTGAATGTTGGTATTAAAGCTATCAATTGTAAAGGTAAGCTTGAGAGTGACTTTTGTAAGCTTTGGTGGTTGAAATAATATATCACTTGCACCTTGAAAGTAACATAAGTTCCTCAACATTGTTATAAGCTCTTAGCACATGAACAAAACGGTTAAAATTGCTTCTATGCTAGAATAAACTTGTCATTCACCTTGTATGCCTTTCGTTCCTCTTTATAATAAGTATTGGATAATGCTAAAATTTTAAATTTGCTATTTAAGAAACTTGTTGCACACCTTTTTCCACGATACCTCTCATGTATCTAATGTAACTTCTTTGCAATATTGTCTTAATCAACTAGTTGTGGCCAAGCAATCAACATGTCCTTTTTAATCATTGATGGGCCAAAACAACTCCTCTACCTCACTCATACCTTGTATTTAGAAAATTTTCAAGGGGTTGATGGGTTAGTTGCAATGATCATCAACTCTTCTTATTCATTTTAATTAGATGGCACCTTCTCTAAGTGTATGTTTTAGGATTTCAATGGCATACATTATGCTTAGATCAAGGAAGCTTTAATACAAGGTCAGTAACCAAGTTTCATGAAATTTTTGTACTTCATTTTCATTTTCAACACACTTTGGACTTTGGAGTGCAAGCTTTTTTGCCACTATTCATATCACTATAATAATACCCCTCTAACTAAGATCATGATATGACTTCATCAATCCATGACAAAAGGCCAAGAGCAATCAGAGACATATTGCTTACACAGTGAGCATGAAGAGGAAGAAGGAATTGAATAAAGTTAACATGTATAAATTCCCATTTATGCATCACTTTAGATTTACCACATCTTCTCATGGATAACAACAACCATTTTAGTACTACTTAGATTATGAAAGAAAAGGTCTAGATGAATCAATTAATAATAAATACTCTATAAGGAAATCCATTATCCATCATGCATTAGTGGCTAAAGCTATGTAGAGACAATTTTGCATGTTATTTTCCATTGGCACGCATGCTAGATTTTGCTATTACTTTAATACAATAAAGTGGCTAATCACTCCCTAGATTGTCATACAATGAAGCAAGACTTTCATGACTTGACACATGCTTGTTAGATTATACTACACAAAAGTTTGATGCCTTGTCACATCCTTGTCAAGTTACGTCAATAACAAAACAAATGTTGTGCATATAAAGAAACATCTTTTCACAATGAAACTGTAAGTTGGGGTTTTAACAGCATAAAATCCTTATAAGATGTGGATATTGAGCCCAAAGGCTACAAAAATCAAGATGGCCCTTGAATACTGTTCAAAAAGCTTGGCACACTATAGTCCTTGGAAAAAAATCTTGATCAAGGTTCCTTGCATAGATAACCAATTATAGGCATTATAGTAACTCGGTATAATGTTAAAGTGAGACACATATACATGAGTATTTGTTGTAAGATGATGTTGTGATGGAACTTATGTTACACATGTGTTAATGCATTTTGAAATCTTACCATCATTATATATATGCATGCATGTTGATTGATTCTACACACTTACATACAATAATCAAAGGAAGTTAGATTCTCAATTGTTTGCTTGAATGATTGGGTGGTTCAATCTTTCAAGATGTAACTAAGGGTGCACTATCACATTCAAAAGTATTGCCCTTTTTGAGAGAGAGAGAGAGAGAGAGAGAGAGAGAGAGAGCACCCTTTTTCTTTAAATTTCTAAAACAAACTCTTCTTTTTAGAAAAGCAAGAAATCCACAAAGGCTAAGTGGATCACTTAACTAAAGTTAACAGTGGGCAAATTTTTTGGCTTGTCATCACTACACCATTGTATAAGGGCAATGCTAACAAAGGCTCGAATGTAAAGCAAGATGTGTGTGGTAGCCCTTTAGAGACGACAATATCTTTAAGTTCATGAGATTCTTGTGGTTTGAGCAATCAATTCTTTTCTAGAAGGCTTAAGTGGCCTTGCTATGTTTTAAGATGTTATATTGGTCCAAATTTGAAGGGAGAGGACCAAAATGCGCCATTAAAAAAAATGCAAAACTTGCATGACACATGCCAAAAATAAGGCCTCATACTTGTGCTCACAAGAAACATTTCTGGAAACCAATAGAAATGCATGATAAAATTGAGAGTTTTTCCACCATAACATATATAATTGAAAACATTTTTGGGAACCATGATAAGATTGAGGCCTTTCCACCAAAATATATTAAATTGATCATAATTTCATACCTACAAATAACAATCTTATGGTGTACTTTCACATGGAAGAGGTTTGAAACTAATCTTGACAAAAAATATAGAACTACCTTTAAAGCATTTCGGTTTATTAGCCTACCAATATTTAAGGCCTTTGCATTCATTTCCTCAAAGGATCACATTCTAATGTATTTTTAACATCTCCTTGGATTGATAGCTTTTTTAAGTGAGCTTGATTAATGTCAATGCTAATGATACATTCTTGATGTTGGGAGTTGATGATAAGAATCTACACGTCAACCATCTCAATCAAATAGAAGAGTTTGAAATGAAGATGGGGGCATGAGTTGTCAATAGCTAGAAAACACGTTACTAAGTTTAGCGCTAGCATTCTCAATATCCCCCTTAATACTCCATTAGTGGATGTCCTAAAACATAACTTAGGATGTAGTCAAGTGTTCCTTTAAACTTGACTAGATGGACTCATGCATGTAAACTTTACATACATGTTCCTTGCACTATTAGAAGTGGCAAATGAACTCGTTTTTGTAATAGAAAATGTTTGAGAGCCTCGACATGTGCAAGTAAACAAGCTTGTGTGAGAAGCTAGCTAAAGTTGAGTAGCAAGGGCATGCATAGAGAAACTAGTCATTGAAAAGATGTTGAAATAGAGCAAGGAGGAGAGAGAAACTAGGAGGAGAAAGAAGCCATCAACTTGCATTCACTGTGCTTGAAAAAGTATTGGGAGGAGAGAGATAAAAAGGCCATTGGCTAATCACATGTTATTTAAGCTTTGAAGGTGTTTTTTGACATTTTTGCAATTTGTTTTGCATTAAACCTTGGTTTTCGGTGAGCTTTGCATGTGTTTCTTGACAATCCTAAACCATTAGGCATGCTTTGCATATGCAAGTCAAGAGAGTACTCCCTTGATTCTATTAAATGTTGTTAAACACCCTAACAAGTCAGTCGGATGAGCTCAGATAGCCACTACAAGTGACAACCTCTATTGACTAGTGTTACTAGAATACAAAAACCTTCACCCTCGATGGGTCTGGGGGGTTTCCCTTAGATTTTGCAGGTTCTCTTACCTTAGTATAACAAAAACTAGGCGCTCTGCACCTAGAATCAGCTCGGCGCTTCGCGCCGAGGCGGGCGCGATTTTTGCGGGCGGGGGCGGGTGCTAGACGGGTGGCACCTGCCCCCGCGTTCTCTTTTTTTCTCGTGGGGGAGGTGGGGGCTGCCACATGGCACCTGCCCCCACCTCTTGTTAACTAATAGTAAAGATGACACTAGATTTTTTCCCATGCCAAAAAAATAAGCCTAGAGTGTAAAATCCAAAAATAGTTTATTCAAAAATTCCATTTGTTTTTCATAATTGACAATTCACGTGACACTAAACCTCGGTTTTTGGTGAAGGTGGATAATTTACTTACGTAGGTCGATTGACCTGTGCGTGTTGAGGCTGTGAGGCAGCTGAGACAGAATCATGTGAGTCTGAGTCCAGCGACCAGGCATCGCTGGCGAATAACGTGATGGACATGAGGTGCATGGGCGAGGTAGGCCCCGCTGATGTTGTTTAAAAGATAATAACAATAAAGTGTGTATCATTGGGGGGTTCACGCAGGTGCTGCGCTGCTTTCTCATGTACAACAGTACAAGCGCGGGCCCCGTGCGCTGACGGCAGCCCCTTAATCAGTTTCAAAGGATAGGAACAACGTGGCAAATACGGGCACAGCCGGTAGTCGGCGCATGCACCCACACGTGCCCTTCGATGCAGGCTTGCGCGCCGCAGGTCAACGGAAAGAGCGAGACGCTCAGACGGGGGCGAGCGGGAGCAGCCTTTTTCTTCTCTCTCTCGCATTCTCACTTTTGTCTCCCGAGGTCCCCCCCCCCCCCTTTTTTCTCTCTCCTGGCATTTTGCGCATGTTCTCGAATTCTGAAGCAGGTTTAATAATGGAGTATGGTACACGGCAACACAGCCACAGGTTCTCCTCTCGGCTCTCACTCGCTCGGAGTCGCTCCCTCGTAGTCTCTATCTCTCTGTGTCTCGCCCTTTCTTTGTCTCAACACAGAAAATCATAAGCCTCTGCGGCCTTCCTGTCTTTCTCAAGCGCGTGCCCAGCTTTCTTTCCCTCCCAGCCTCCCCTTCGTCATCTGCTCCTCCCTTTCCTTTCCGTGTCGCATACCTGAAGGCGGAATCCACCTCTTCACCTGCCTTTTTTGTGTCTCCCTCCCTCCCTCCCTCTCTCTCCGACCGCATTCCTGTCGGCAGGCTTCCCTTTACGCAATTGAAGCTCAGTTCGTGTGTCCATGGCTTTCCAGGACAGAAGAAGAGAACGGATGCCTGAAGAGAAGATGGAATAAAACCGCCGCACGAATCTTTACAACAGATCGAGAGAATCTCATGTCCTTGCTGCGAAATTATATCTGAAACCTTGGCTGTGCTGGCTTGCTGTCACTGAAATGGTTAGAGAGCAACATCAGGTTGTTTTTAGGGATTTCCTTGGAGTCGGCAAGCTTGCAAGCAGCAGCGGGGACAGAGAGGCTTCTGCACAGCCGGAGATTAAAAGCGAGGATCATGGTACGCTGCCTTCTTAGCTCCTATCTTGGCATGCTTGTTTCACTTTCGTGCTTCGTCTGTTTTGGTTTTTGCATTATGCTTCAGTATAACGTGACTTGTGTCATAGGCTTCTGATAAGAGTAGATCAATGCGGTGATCATCATCTTTGAGTCTACATATATAGAGAGCATCTGCTATCGCATAAGCGGTTAAAGATGATTGCCTAAAAAGTCATGCATCATGTCATTAACGGGATAGATCCAGATCACGAGCAGTGTTCACTGAAAACATTTTAAGGAACTGATGCAAAAAATTGATCCACATTTGCAGGTCGTGTTTGCAAGATTTTGAAGCTTTTAGCATCACATTTGGTCTCAAATTGTCAATTATAAAACTACTTTGTCTAAACTTCTGAGTTAGCTTTTCCCCACTGGTTTCATACCAATTCTACGGCAACTATCTCTAGGATTGCTTGCCACTGAACCTTACTTTGTAGTCAAAATTGATCACAACTGACCTCTTCACCGAGAGAAGTTTCAAATGTTGATTCATTAAGCCAGCACATCAGACATGGTTTTCCAAAACCTGGCTGTTTCAAAATTTCTCTAAAGAGAATCTCCAGTAGTTAATTCCCATCTGCACATATGCCATTAAGAAATTCAATTGTTTGTTGCTGGAGGGCTTAAATCTGATGTTTGAAGTCTAAACTGTGAAGGGAAAAGGTGTGCGGTTGGCTGTTTCCTGGCTTCAAGTAATGTCTCAGTACTTCATGATATCTCCAGGTACACATGATACTTCGTGGAACAGAGCTTCAAACATGCAGCAACTTAACTTTCATAAAAACGTCTGGGATGTAACAACCGTGGAGAAGTGTGGTGATAGCCAGCCGCTAGGTCAGGCTGGACAGTATGGCAATCCAGGGATCGAGGTTTCTTCTCCGTGCTTTATAAATAACAACTCATTACTCCAGCTTTCTAGTGACTTTGGAGGGCCTATGCCAAGATCAACGATTTCTTTCTCCTCTTGGACGTCCAAAGATCAGGTCATGCCTATTAGAGCTCGTGTGGGCCCAGAATTGAGTGAAGCTTCCATGATAAACAGGCCTGTTGGACAATTTCCCTTGCCTGGTACATCGTTGAGAGGCTCTTCGACTGGAGCAGTGTCAGCTCAAACAAGGTATGCCTGCTTGTTTATGCTGAAGTGGGCTTTATAACATGCGGATGTTGACAAATAGATGTTCAAATACATTGGAGTTCCAATTATCTATGAAAGATATAAGCTTTCATCAAAACTTCAGGTGGTTTTGAATTATGTTGCATTTTACTGGGGCTCAATAAACATCACACACATTTTGTTGGGAATCAGGAACTATGCATCAGAACTTAGTGGCAAGCCAAGCACCTCAAAGCTCACAATATTTTACGCGGGCAACGTCAACGTATTTGATGGTGTCTCTGAGGAGAAGGTAGCTCTCTAATTTACCTCCGAAGATTGTTTTTTGAGTGGGGGATTTGTATGGTGTGGACTTGACTTTAGAATCAGGGATTGTGATTATGCCACTTGTTGTCTGTTGTAGGCTCAAGCCATCGTGAATCTGGCAGCCAGTAATTGTTCGTGGCCATCAAGTGTATTGACTGCTCCAGTTTCTCAAGGTTCTCCACTTCTAGCTGCCGTAACTTCTCAAAGCAGGCCTGGCTCCCTTCATCTCGGGAATCTCATTAAACAAGATGTGGTTGAGTTGAATGCCAATACTGGTCTATCAGTTAGCTCCAATCTGATTGCAGTTGAGCAAGTAGGAAACCCTCCTCCGACTAACGATAACCAGGAGTTGCCACTTCCAAACACTCCTTCAGCAGCATCAAGTGCACTCCCCCCAGGCCAGCCTGCAGTTCCTCGAGGTTTGGTAGACTGTTGTTGCTTGTGTGCTTTCATAAAAGATTCTGTTTTTCTCCTCTGTCTGCATCCAGAGCATTCCTCTGTTTAACTTCTCTTACTTGTATGCTTTAATCAAATGCATGCTGAGTTGTCCCTCTGTCTGCAGCTTTACCGCAAGCAAGGAAAGCATCATTAGCGCGCTTCCTTGAAAAACGCAAAGAACGGTATATTTCTGTTTTCTCAATATTGCACTTGGGGAGAATAGGATGCTTGTGTTTTCTTTTTGCACTCAATACAATGATCCGCTATGGTCTGAAAGTCTTTAATGGAGACTCTATTCTCTTAAAGAGTTCTTGGTGAAATGAGCTGTCTATTGAGTAGTTGGTAAATGTGCTCTGTATCTCAGGGTTCAATCAAAGTCTCCCTATCTCTTAAAGCAAGAGCAATCTCTTCTGGTAGGAGAAGGATTATCGAGCTCAAACAGTCCAATGCCGGACGATGAGTGTGTAAGCAAAGTCAGTGTTCCTTACACTTGTGGGGTCGTGGACAATACAGGCTCATTTAACGGCATTCCCTACGGTGCTATTAAAAGCTGATATAGAGATGGTGTAATGATATCTTGATTATTAACATTTCTAGAATGTTAGGTATTTTTTGGATTTGTCCTGTTTTGTAAAAGTTAATCCTAACCCCTTCACAATCAGGTATAGCCGAGGACTATATCCATGTACACCGCATATTTGGCAAATCATCTTTGGGCCGTTATATGTTCAGGCCATTGATAATATCATTTTCAGACTTAGATTAAAGCAGTCGTCCTGCTCTTGAAATAGACAAAGCTTACAAGTCTGGTTCAAGGATCAATATGCCATACCAACCAGCGGCAGCCCATTTGTTGGGAGCGCGTGTGTGAGTTATCCTTCAATAAATTCTACCAAAAGGCACTAAAAACACATGGTAAAAAGAACCAATATGTCATGGTACATACTGTGCAGCTATAACTTGAAGGCACTAAAAATACACTGTAGGAAGAGTCAATATGCCATTTGTCCATTCTGTGGAGCTAACTTGAAATCTTTAACTTTAAAGCCTGGTATGCTTGATGATGTTGAGGGTTGATAGTGTGTATATTTCACGGAAATTCCTTTACACAGCATTTGGCTTTTGTTTAGTAGCTCAGAAAACGGAGGCAAAGCCAAATATTATAAATTAAGCTCAGTCCCAAATGAATAAGAATGAATGGCATGTACTAAATTGCCAAAGGACGACACCATAGGATGTGCGACATGATGCACATGATGGAGCTCTAACTGGCTTCGATGGCCTTGCGACATCAGTCCGCTCATATTTCCTTTAATATTTTATCAATCAGCCAACCACATGCACGACGAACCCAATTTGCCGGGTAGGATTTAGACGGTAGGGCAGTTCCATGCTAAGAGATTTGGCTAGGGTTTCAATACAAAGGTAGCCGTAGCAAGGCAAAAGAACATGCTACGCCATGCTCACTCCACACAATTTAGTAAGAGTTGGGTGTGACACCACTCTTAGGTTGGGTTTAGATAGAGGCAGCAGCACTCCAAAACATGATCAACCTTCTGCCTCCTTGTGTGAAGAGTGAGGCGAAGGTAAAGAGGTTTTGTCTTAGTTCCAAGGCTCTTCCGAGGGGGGAGGGGTTGGTAAAAAGTGAGTGGGCCCAATAGAAAGAGGAGGAAAGTCTCAACCATTTGGGGGATGCCACATCAAAAGCACGCCCCTTTGATATGTCTTTGCCACTGCTCGTCTGAACTCGCCCTTAATGCGAAGGGTGCCGCCTAGTAGTTGAGATATTGGACTCAAAATAGTACTGAGGGTAAGCATTCAAGTCTTGTTGTGCACATTACTTGGTTAGACTTGCACATCTTTACTCGTTGTGACTTGGTTTACTAATATCCCTTCAATTCATCTCCTCAAGGAATCTAATTTCTTTGAATTCTTCGTCATATGGCATTGCAAGGCTAGTGTTGCAAATTTATGCATTGATTTAGTCATATTCATCCTTATACATTGATGGATCTATTGATTGGTCTAGTAGATGGTGTATGGGTTTCATTTCCTAGTGAAAACATTTAGAGATTGTGCTCAAACCCATAGAGGTTTACATGTTCACTTTTCAAATCATTGCTCTCTATCTATTTTCTAAAATAACTAGTACATTTTTTCATCCTCTAATTCTAGTGGATGGGGTATGGGCTTTGTGTCTTGTAAGAAATTTAAAGGTTGTGTCCAAATCCATAGAAGTTTCTAAGTTTTCATTCCAATTCATAAACTACTTGTTTCCAAAAAAACACTAGTCTATTTCTTTAATCCTCTCTAAGCCTAGTTTTTGCACCTAAGATCATCTAAGGAATAAGTTTGTCAATCCTTTCTAAACCGTGAAATCAATTGAGAGTTGGGTGCTTGCAATTTTGACCTAGCAAGTTTCAAGTACATCCCTTGTCTTGACTTTAAAGCTTTTGGCTACCTTAGTTTGAAAATTTATTCTCAATCGAGGGATTATCCCGTGATTAAAGTACTCTTGTATTTGTAATTTCTTTTCTTGTTATATCTCCTAGGGTGCTCTAGTTTATTTAAGATTTGGGGCCTTAGAATGAGACACTTTTAAGTGCTACATAAATAAACTCATAAGTTATAATTATGTTGAGTTGCTTGAAAAAGCTCTTGTTACACTCTGTGAGATATACAATTCTCATTAGTTAACTCACAATATCCATTAGGACCTTTGTGAGTATCAAATATGTATCCACGCCTTGTAGAATAGTAAAGGATATAAGAATTTCATAACTTAATTCACAATTCACAATGATATCTAAGAGAAAAAATGAATAAAATATAAAAAATCATTGAGACTATATTGTTTTTTGGTTATACACGTGGTCATGTATATACAAGGATTTGTTTTGCATGTGTTTTCTCAAACATCCCTTGCTGGGGTCCTAAGGGATATCTCAACCTCAAGATCCTTGTTTGATGTCCTCCTAGGAGCCCTTCTAGGGGATATGATGGTTTTTTCATCTTTTGAGGAGGTGGTCTTCTTTGGGTTTTTTCTTGGGGGACTACCCTCTTTATAGTTTTTGATGTTATTCTTTCCTTTGCCAAACCTTATCTTCTACATCCTTAGAGATATTTTCTTCATCTTTCTTTTGCTTTTTATTGCCTATGTTTACCTTTGTACCTTCCTTCTCTCCCTTAGTTCTCTTGCCTTGCCTTTATTGGGGGTCTTCTCTTTCTTGACTACATTTGGTCTCTTGGTCACAGTTCAGTCCCTTAGCTATAGTTAGCTCCTTAGTTGTAGCTGTTTTTAAAGCTATAATTTGTTTCTTCAGTTTTGGGAGAATCTAGGTTTGGAGGTAGGATTACATGCCTATTAATAAGAAATTTAATTTCCTTTTCTATTACTAGCCGGATATACTCTTCCTTGTAGCAATCTTCCGTGAATTCCAAAAATGAGAGCATGGATGGTATTAGAGACAATAAAATATATTTCCTTATGTGAAAGTTGGTACATGGATCACTTATAATAATCTTTGTCTTGTTTTCAAGCATGAATTCTAACATTAGAAACCTCTAGGAATTTGCAATGTGTTGGGGGTTAAAGGCCATTGTGCCTAGTTGCCTACATTTATTATATACAAACCTAGACATTTGTACAATGCAAGATGTGGTGGGCACCTAATATTGTCACTTTATTATTTATTCTTTTATTGACAAAGAGAATAAGGGAAGATAGATCTCACATTGTGATGGTTGGACTTCCCACACACTCGTCTCTCTCTTCTTGCTTGAACCTCCATATCTCTTGCTTCCTTCTCGCTTTCACTCTTGCTTCCACCTTTTTTCTCACCTTTTGACTAGTACCAAAGCACGCATTCGAGGAGCTTCATCTTCATTTTTATTTAGCATGAATTCAAATCTTCAACTCAAGGTTTCATGGCAGCTATTGGTTCTTCTCGATGTATACATTGATCAATCCCTTCTCTCCGCTTATTTTAGCTTGCTTCCAGCTTGTCAAAGATCTTTCCTAGGACCTCTCAAGCATCTTCAAGTGAGTTGTGAGCTTAGCAATCACAAGGAGTGGTAAACAATATGCATCATGATTTGCACCTGCTATGCTGTCATGTTTCTTTGATCTCTACAGCACCTCTCTTGCATCTCATGGTTACTAAGAGTAGACACTTGACAACTTCCTTGGTATCATTGGCTTCCACTTGGTGCTCATTCAGATTGTTGACATCTTAGTTAGTTGCTATAATACATAGAAAACCTATTGTATATAGATCTAGGACAACCATTTCTTCATTGTTTGAGCTTCATTGATGCTTGTATGCTCATGTTTTGGTACTGTATGTGATATTTAGGATGTTTTGAGCTTATATTACCTCAATTTTGACAAGATATTCACTGCTATAATAGTGTGAACACCAAGATTTTTCATTGAGAAGGTTTATGCTTACTATGTCTACTAGTCTTTCGGGTATGCTACATATATAGGTGATTTCTAGCATTGATGTATGCACTTGGATATGCTTATGACATGCTTTGGCACTTGGATTTGAGTTACATTTGATGTACTTGGACTTTGGTCAGTTGCTTTGAGCTTCAGTGATTACTCAGTTATGCGTATCGAAGATTCATTGGATACTTATGCTCTCGAATCTATCTTTGATGTGCTTGGGCTTTTCAAATGCTTTGATGTATATATGTTGAGCTTCACTTACTCAATTTGCATTCCAAATTTGCTTCTAGTGGAAGCCACTTGTACTAACTTGGTAGAGCTTGGTTCTTTAAGATAGTGGGACTCTTGATCCATGTATATGCTATTGGATGTAGTTACTTCTGCTTGTGGGCTTATTTAATTCCATATGTTTTGGACACTGGCACTTACCTTTGTCACTAATTTGTCCAGTGGTATACATGCATATTGGTTATGTATTAGTGTCATTGCTCTTTACTCAATTAGTTTGTGCATTTCATAGATATTTGTAGTTGCTTTTGAGATCTTTTATAGACATGGTGTATATGCTTTTGGGATGTATGGTCTACTAACACTCTAAGTTTGCAAGAGTCTTTGGTACTAGTGTATTTGGATGTCAAAAATCACTTACAGTCTTGACATAGTAAAGCATCGAGTCATAATAAGAGACATGGTTTTTAGGTAAAATTTTATTCTCTTGGTCATCTATTTTCTTACTTTGGGATGGATTAGCTAACTTTCTTTCTTGATTGTAGGTACTTTATCGCACAACAGACTTTATGCCTAGTGTTCAAGTATCATAGTAGAGGATGCTCAAGGATGAATGGTTGTGCCTTGATCAAGGTGCACATGAAAGTACATCTATATTTTAATACAGATGATCTTATAAGGTCCATACCATTTGAATTCTAGCATGCCAAGAAACAACTCATGATGTGCATCATAATATAGGACCAAGTGACCCTACATAAATTTATATCTCTTAGCACAAAGGTTATGAAGCACTTTCATTCTCTTCTTTCCTACCTCTTGATGTAACAAAGCCTGCAATCATATCTCATCAATATGTGCTAAGGAGGTCAAGCTTTCTTGCAATGCTTCCTCTTCACCCAAAGAATGGTTCAACACAAATCTCATAGTTTGGGTAACTCAATTTCCAAGGGCAAGACACACTCTTTTCCATATACCCTTAGATATAGTCTTACACTCATATATAATCTTACATAAAATCCCTATAAGCTATTTGTTAGTACTCTCTACTTGTTCATTCACTTGGGTATTAGATGGGGTGGTTTAATTATGTTTAAATTTTAGAGCTTCAGTCACTTCTATAATCTTATTCAAAAAGTGTGTCCCACGGTTAGACACCAGTGCTTATTCACTACTAGTTGCATTCCACATATCCCGATTGCTACGTAGATATCCCTAGCAATGGGAGCTTGCTTTCTTATCTACTTGCCAACAGTTAGATTGGCATACATTGCTGCATTTATTATAGTAGTGCTGTAATTACTATATTTAATATGTTTTTGGAGAGCATATAGTTTTTTTTTTTGGCACTCTTTTGGTTACAGTTTGTGGATAACTATACCCTCATTTATTACCACCCTTTTCTCCACTCTTTTGGACCAATTTTGGGGGTATTTTGCTAGATGACATCAACCCATACTCTTGTCCTTTGTAGAAATTTGCGATCATTATGGCAGGTTCTCATGCATCAACTCGATAGTGCTATTTTCAACATTGAAAAGCTTAATGGTAATAAATCCCAATATTGGAAGAGGCAGGTTAAGCCATTGAAGTTAGAGGGCATAAAGCCTAGGCTTTATGATGTAGAGAATTGGGTAGAACTTGATGAGCTATACAAGCCAACTATAATTTTGTCATTATCAAAGCAGTTGTATTTCAATGTCATTGACATCGAGGGTGGTGCTTATGCATTATGGAAAAACATTTGTGATCTTTATGACAAGAGAGTTTTGTGTCTTAGTTGTATTAATTCAAGAAGCTTATGGACCTTTGCATGAAGGAGAGTACATGTATGTCTACTCATTTGAATGTGTTTCACTCCATTTTTAGATAGCTTATTTCACATGACATCAAGTTTGAAGATAATATCAAGTCTTTGTTTTTTCTTGTCACACTGTGAGTCATGGGACACTTTTGTACTGTTATGGGTGCTAATCCCCTTGAGCGTGATTTTAAATGTAGTGATGTAGAGAGTGCTCTACTGACAGAAGAAGTAAACATGAAGAACATTGATGCAACTCACACTTCTCATGCATTGATTATTAGAGGTAGAAATGGTGGAAATGGCAATAATAACTGTGGTAGAGACTCACAATCCAATAGGGGCAAGTCTTAGTCTCATGGGTAATTTCATAGTAATTCTCACTAACGTAAGTCCTCTTTGACATATCATTATTGTAGGAAGCACGGTCATATTATGTCGTAGTGCCATAGAATGCGCAATGACATGCACAATGAGAAAGGCAAGGGGAAAGTGCATGAAAATTCAAAGTCCACTAATATTGTACCCATGTCGAGTATGAAGATAGAGGAGATAAATACATAAGAGTATAGTTGTAATGACTATAGTCTTATAGCTTCATCTCTTAATACCACTTAGTTGATTGATGCACCATCTACTTACTCTCAGTGTTGGCTTCTTGATTTGGGGGACTTCCTTTCATGTTACCCCACATCGCCATTGGTTTCACAGAGTTACCATACTGTTATGAGTTCTATTAGACAAGGGGATGACATTGCATTGGATATCATTGGTATAGGTGATGTTAGACTATAGATTGGTATTGGTGCTCTATTTATGCTTCATGATGTATGCCATGTCTCGGCTTTGATGACAAACCTTATTTTAGCTCGACTATTGGATGATGCTAGGTACCATGTATCTTTTGGTGATTCTTCATGGAAGATCACCCATGGCATTTTGCTAGAGGCACCAAGGTTGGCAGCCTCTACCCTTTGCTTGTTTCTGGGTTTGTTGAGTCCCATGTATCTTTATGGCATCGTCGCCTTGGGCACTTGTCTTTGAAAGGAATGAAAATATTGACCCTGTTTGTAGTATCTCCTGCCTTGGATTATTTTTGTTTTGACTCATGTGATCATTGTCATTACAGCACATAGACTCATAATTCCCATAAGAAGTCTAGTTCTACACATGTGGTAAGCCTTTAGCTCTTGTGCATTCAGATATTTGTGGCTCCATGCCCTATCGATTCTTGGGTGGTGGAAGCATTTTGTTATGTTCATAGATGCTTTTTTTGTATAAGATTTGGGTCTATTCCATTAAGTAGAAATTGAATGTTTTACCTACATTTTAGCACTTTCTTGCCATGGTTGAGAACCAGTCTAGGTATAGGCTAAAATGCCTATGATTTGACAATGGGGTTGAATATGCCTCAAAAGGATTTTGAGCAACTATATGATGAGATGGATATTAAGTGTCAGTTGACCACCCATACATCCCACCCTAGACTTGTGTTGCAATCTACATAAACATGACTATCCAGAAAAGAGTTTGCTTAGTCAAGCAAGCTTACTATAACACTTTTGGGATGATGCAGTTACTACTACCGTGCATCTCATTAATAGAACCCCATGCACTACTCTTGGTGGTAGAGTTATAGAGGAGGTATGGTCTGGTAAATCTCCCTTATTACTACTATTGTGCATCTCATTATTTAATAGATCCTGCTTTGATGGATTGCTTATATCAAGTCCTTGAATCTAGGGCTTTGTCACATTGTAGGCAAATATAATCCAATCATTGATATGCTATCAATGACTAGATACAAGGATGAGGAAAATATGGTTTCAAATGGTGAATAAGTTAAAAGTGTAGGATCAACACTTGACCATGTATGCTAAGTTTCTTTTGTTGAGTCTTGTTCAGAAGAGATGTATGAAGGTAAATGGTTGGAAATTGGATGTCAGTTGAGTATTTTGACAAGGCAAGAAATGTGTATTGAGCAAGAGCAACACTTGACCATGTATGCTATGTTTCTTTTGTTGAGTCTTGTTAAGAAGAGATGTATGAAGGTGAATGGCTACAAATTGGACATTTCTTGAGTACTTTGACAAGGCAAGGAAGAAGATTGAGCAAGAGTTTAAGAGGATGCTAAGAAAAGAATATGGGAATTTCTTGAAGAATAGATTTTCATTATGTATAGGGTGAAAAGAGAGGCATTTTGCTGACCCTGTACAAGGATTTTCATGTCTATATGGGTTGAAAAAGTTTTGGATTGTTCATATGTATGTACAAGATTTTTTTTCAACCACTAATATATTGTTTACTATCTAGATTAATGTATGTTGATTTATTTGCATATGGGACTCAACATAGTTGGGGCTTCTGTTGAGTAATAGTCTTAGAACTTGATGTATATGATGTTGTATATGCTATATGTGGTGACATAAACTTTTATGAAATTTATAGAAACTGCAACTGGGGTTTGAGATAAAGTGGTGCCTTCTTACTACTATTTGTTAACTTCTCTCTTTCTTTTCATTTATTTCCATTGAAATCCATATCTTTGTGTTACAAGCTCTTCATTCCTAAGAACCAATGTCTTTTGGCTATACATGCTCAGTTTCTTGACACTGCACCTTGACAGATATACTATTCTCATCACTAAGCTCTACATCTAAGATGAACATGTGCTTCATCTTGAGAGCCATTGAGGCTTGATTTGAGGCTTCCATAGCCCTATTTGGTTGCATTTGGGTAGCGATTAGTGGCGGGAATTGATCTAAGATAACTTGGCTTTGGATTCTCAAAAAGATGTTTTCAATTCTTAGAGAGATTGAGTAGCATTGAAGCTTTCCAGGCAAAGAAGAATCAATATTATATTCTAATTTACTTCTCTCAAATGTATATATAGTAGAGGAGACAGTGAGAATACCTTTCAAGCATTCACCTTGGGAGCCATTCTATCCATTTTTAGTGAATATGAAGCATCGTATAGAAGTCATGGACAACTATGATAGCTTGATAGCACTTCAATATTTTGGCCATAACTTTTGCATCCAATATTAGATTGAGGTATTCTTAGCTAAAAAAAGAGCGTGACAAGAGCTAAAAATTTATGTAACTGTAGAGTTGATTCTACATAGTTTTTAGTTCTTTATTTATTATAAAAAACATAGCTATTCTAATTTTTACAATATTTTTGCACAAAAACTTGTACTTGGAGGCCCCAACTTTGGATTGAATACATATTTCAATGTATTTCTTGACTTAAAGGATTTATCATGATGGTTTTATGCTTATTTTGTATAGATTATATGAGTTGAAATTGATTTGTAAAGACAGTTTGTAAGTACTTGGTCTTTGATGGTGGTGGTGGCTGTTGTATGCTCAAAAGATAGCCATAATGTTAGGAAACCTTACAAAAAGTTCATATAGATTTGGGAGTACTGAAATATTAATTTTACAATAGATTTATATTGGTTTGATATAATAGCCATGTATGGCTTTGTGGGACACTTTCTTGGTCTGTTTTGAGCTTGCAATTGGGTATATCTTACCATTTTTAGTGTGTAGACATACTTTTGTCATTATGACTTCTTAATTGAGTTTAGAAAATGTACTGTTCAATCTTAAAAAGCTTGATGGTATGAGCTTGTTATATTGAAAAGAGCACATCTATAATAAATAAGTCCAGAAGAAGTAAGTAAAGTCCATCAAATGCAATGGAATCAATCTATCAAGGAGAGGGCTGAGAGGTGAGAGAAATAAGAGTAGAAGAGAGAGAAAAGAGGAGAGAGAAAAGTGACTAGGAGAGATAAAGGCTAGAATGATAGAAAAGGAGAGAGAGAAGCCATGAAAGTTGAGTGCGAGCAGGTGAGATAAGAGATAGTAAATGTAGTATGATAAAAGATGCCAAAATTTACATGTCTCACACCTTTTATACCTATGTCAGTGTGTCAAGGTATTATTAATAGCTCTCTCTCACTAAGACATGTATACTCAGCTTCTTACAATCCATCCCTGCTCAAAGCCTTTTGCCCACAAAAACAAAGTTATAGTGGCAAAGAAGGATGGATGAAATAGAGCACTACTCAGATTTTAGCTATACAAAAGATGTGAAAGGAATCGAATAGTGAAGAGTTATTTGTTGAAATGAAGACATAAAGGAAAGTTTGTGCCATATTCATAATCTAGATGTCTTCAAATTTAACTGAAGCCTTCAAATCTTCAAGAAATAGCCACTGCCAAGAGTAGAGAGATTGTTATTAAAAACAGGGCATGCTAAAGAAAACTACCATAACTTCTTATAGAAGTAGCCAAATAGGGCTTGCCATATATTAAAACATATGTTGTCTAGACCGTGTTTAGAGTGCAACTAGCTCCCATGTGAGTATGGCTCAACCATCAATGCATCCCATAGGTAGAGAAACTCATCCAAAATGAAATCAAGTCTCCAAGAAGATTCATTAAGTGGTAAACCCTTCCACTTGAACAAATACTCAATGATAGAGTGAGAGCAAAGATTCTTTTCGTGCTAATCTACAACCTTCTCATCAATAATGTACTGAGAATAAGTCCTTCTTTTACTCTCTTTTTCTACCATTTGTGCTACCACAGAAGCATAGAAATTTGAGTGCTACGTTTGTCTAAAGAATCCCTTGTAAAAGAAGCAAACTTCTCCAAATAATCCCTGGTAGATTGAGCCATATGCTCCATGACTTCCTTGGTTTGCATATTTAATTGAACCAAATGTTCAACCACTTGATCCAATTTAGAAACCAATTCCATGTGTCTGATGGAATGCCCAGTCTCATGGTTACAAAGAATGGCATTAAGAATACTATATGCACCATATTCTTGTGAATCTTCATCTTGATATGCCTTAGGTATTGCCTAGCATGCTTCCCTAATTTGTTGCTGAACATCATCATTGGGGTTATTCTTTCCCTTGTTTCTAGCCATTTCTACTCATTGAGTAGACCCCTTGTTACAAAAATGGCTATAACTTTAGACCCCCCATATCGAAATCAAGAACTTTTTGATGAAAATCAAAGCCTTAAAATAGCTATTCACGATGAGCTATAATACTCATGTTTAGAATCAAAACAAAATATTCTAAGAATATTCTTTTACTACTGTCCAAATCCGTCATGTACCTTGTAAAAACACTATTTTTGTGTATCCACGTCCCCTAAGTCCAAGATAAGGTCTTCCAATCCTATAGTACCCTATGCATGACTTGTAGGAGCTGAATACGATTTGCAATATCTTATAGAGGTCTTGAAAATTCTCTGAATTACTCTGTAGCACCTGTAACTAAATAAGAAGCCTTTCAAGAGTTGTACCAATTCACTGTTGAGTGCAATACTCTATGTAAGACCTATAACCAATTTGGAATGACCTATAACACATGTAGTAGATTATGGAAAATTCATCCAAATGAAGGCTCAAATGCCATGTTTCCAATGAATGCACTCGACCCCTACTTTAGGAAGTATAATTGCTAAAATTTCTCATGTAGTAAACCTATAATAACCTGTATAATCCATATAGCTGATCAATGGAGTCCCAAACAATGCCATCCAACTGAAATCTTTAGATCTTCAATGATTCCACTCATGGTACCTGTGGTGAGGGATATAATGGCATGATATGCTTCCTGCATGGGCTTTGAATAATTAGGAGGTGGGCAAAGTTCCCCCCTTGGGTTGGTTGGTTGCACCCCTTTGGGATCTTTAATAGTGGGGGAGGGTCACCTCTCTATTGTCCCACTATCTCCCTTGGCATCCATCTTTTCCCTTGGTGGGAATATCAACATGGTAGTAGCATTCTAATTAATCAATAAATGATGAAATACATAATAGAAAATTTCTTTCAACGTTCAATGATATGCATGATTGATCAATGAAAGATTGGAATGAAGAAATAAGTGTTGGCTAAGGGTCTTACCAATGCAATTAAGTGACTCAGTGATTGCTAGTACTTACCCTTTACAATATTTCAATCTTGGGGAAAGAAAATCATACAACCAAATCAGGGTTATGCTTCAAGACATTGTAAATGACACCCATTATGAAATAGGGCTGAAATGAATGTTGAAATTCAATGAAATAGGCTCTGATAAATGAGAATAGCACTAATCTATGACTATTGATCAACTTAGAGAATTAATTGATCAACAATCTGCCATTAACAAGTGGAAAAGCTTAAAATCAAGTGGATATTGAGAGATTTTAGAGATTAAGTAAGTGAAATATATTGATCAAGCTTGAAGAAGATGGTTGATGCAAGTTCTAGTCCAATATTTGAAGAAACTTCCATCATCCACTATGAATCCATCATGAAGCTCCAATAATCTCTAAAATCATCCCATACATGCTTGAAGAAGATTAAATTTATGAAGAATCAATACCTCGAGCTTGCTTAAATACTTGAATGTGAAAGATTCAAGCTTCCTGAAGAAAAGCCTCAAAATAAATTTTCAATATGAGCTTCAAGAGGCTCAATATATTGAAATTTTTGAAATGCTTGAAAACTTCAATGTTAAAGATTCAAGCTTCTTGAAGAAAAGCCCCAATATATATCTCCAATATGAGCTTCAAGAGGTTCAATATGCTGAAATATTTGAAATGCCTTCAATCTTGAAGCTATTACTGCTCCAAAATTATAGTAGAGAAGCCTTGAAGGTTGAAAGGAGCCAAATATTGAAGAAATTGAAGCTTCTAGGTCTATGGCTCTATGGTTGTCTTGCTGTCTTTTAGGGTTTACAGAGGTCACTAGAGCAAAATAATAAAGAAGAAAGTTGAAGATTACTTACAAGGGGTTGCTAATGTGACTACTAGAAACTTGGAAAGAGCTAGAATCAAAGAGGCAAGAGCTGAAGATCATTGAATAGACTAGGGAGTAGGCAATGCATTTTGCACTTAAAATTTTGGGCCGATTCTTGGGGCCAATCTCTTGTCAAGTACCACTTGTCTGGTGCTCTATTTACTGCTCAAGATGTGTAGAATCCTTGCCCCATGGTCAAAAAATAAAAGAATATCATTAGAGAGCAAGATATTGGATTTCTTGGTAGCCACCGTGAAAGCTTTAGCCAAAAGCTTGAAAGAGAGAGAAAAGAGAAAGCCTGCCTTGAAAACTAACTAGACTTCTAACCAAGACTAACTTTATTCACTTTATCTTTAATCATTTTAGCTCCAAAATAGAGTGTTATTGATGCACAAATATTTTTTCCAAGAAGCCTCCAACTTTTCCTTCAAGTATTCCAACTAGCTTTGACTAGCTGTCCTTGGTCTACTTGATCATTGCACTGCACTCATCCATTTTTTCGAATTGACACATGTTCTTGAGTAACTAGGAAGTAACAAGATTGAGAAGGAAATCCAAGAAAGGATTGTACCAAATGGATCAAAGACTAATTCTCTGATACCACTTGTCAAGAAAAGGGTTGAGAGGTGAGAGAAAGAAGAGTATAACAGAGAGAAAGAGTGATGAGGAGAGAGAAAGAATAGAATGAAAGAAAAGAAGAGAGAGAAGCCATAAAAGTTGAGTGCAAGTGGGTGAGATGAGAGAGAATAATTTTATTATGATAAAAGATGCCAAAAATTATATGTCTCACACCTTTTATACCTATGTTAGTGTGACAAGGTATTATTAATAACTCTCTCTCACTAACACATGTATTCCTAGCTTCTCACACAATCTTGAGGGCATGGATGTAGATATATAGGATGAATTGGATGTGCTACATGGTCAAATATTATGTGGACACTTGAAAATTCCATATATATTTTTAATGTGAAAAACATTCTATGCACATATAATGTATATAAAAAGTTTGTATATGAAAAAAAGTGTAATCTTGAAGGTTTATTGGCTGAAAAAGCTCATGAGGAGAGGGCTTTGATGTCTAATTACCTCAATGAATTGAATACTATTTTCAACCAATTGATATCTCAAAAGATTATTTTCATAGGGACATAGGGACATAGGGACAAGACACTAAGAGCAGTATACTCTCATCTTCTCTTCATTATACCATCACACTAACTGAGTAACACAAAATGAACTAAGTCTAAGTGACTACACTAACTAACAATTGACCAACTATGGTTGAGTTAAGTACCAACTTATTCAAGTCACACACATAATAGACAACTACACACACCCAACTATTGTAATATCCCTACCTCACTGCATAGACTCCCCCTTTGTAATTAAAAAGGAAATTTTTAAAATTCATTTTCCCCTCTTACCGTCGCCAACAGATGGTGAGGGGGGGAAGAAGAAGTCGACGTGGAAGGGAGAGAGGATGACATCCACAGAAATAAGAAAAACGACGTTGATGAGGAAGTTGACGTGAGTGATGACAGGCGGGAGGAAGAACATGTCGACGTGAAGGGGAAGAAGGTGATGATGCCGATGATGGAGAGATGCCACGGGCCGATTACCTTCCCCCCCCTTGGAGTTGCCATGCTTATGATAGGTGGTGGGTGTGGAAAGACCACCACCACACCTCTTCCACATGCCCCCCCCCCCCCCCCCCCCCCCAACATCGAAAAGAGGGACATGTGACACTACTTCTTTGCCCCCCTTTTATTGCCGTGAAAGAGAGAGAGAGAGAGAGAGAGAGAGAGAGAGAGAGAACCCTTGAGGAGGTTCTCCTTCTCTTCCCCTCCTTAGAGGGTGGCCACATGCATTTGCCCTTCCCCTCCTATCCGTAAGCTTAACCCCTTCCATCGTGATAGAAGGAAGTCGTTAGCACACCATCTCTCCAACGAGAGAAAGGGAGAAAGAGACTTACAAGCTGAAGTATGGCCCCAAAATGGAGGATGACACACACCAATGGAAATCGCGCATCCGGTAGTGGAGATATCGGTTAGGGCGTTACCATCAATACAAATGCTTTGTTGGGTACTGTTAAGCCATCTCTGAATACCCATGTACGAATTGCAATCTTTCCTATTCATGAGTCATAGGCTATATCACTTCGGTATGCACATGAATTTATGCAAAGGAGTAGCTTGAACTTATTCATATTATTATAATTTGGCATTCTAATTCTTCCTTTTAACCCAACTTAGTTGCATATGGCCTATTTGTTGATAGTGCAATTACAAGGAGGAACTAGTCAAGGGTTATGAACAGCATAGTTGCTAAAAGAACTAGTCAAGGGTTATGAACGATACAGTCAAGGGTTATGAAGGGTATAATCGTTAAAAGAACTAGTCAAGGGTCATGAATGGTATAGTCAAGGGTTATGAACGGTATAGTCGCTAAAAGAACAACATTAGAAGATTGTGCATACAAGTGCTAGGTTAAAGCATAGTCAAGGGTTACAACTAGCATAATTTCCAAAAGAATATGACATTAAGAATCGAGAATAGAAAGTTCCAGTTTAAAGTTTGGATACTTCAAAAGTACTTAGCCTAAGATCCCAAATATCAAGAAAAACTAGATTCTAGCTCAATGCAAGGCTTGTCGGAGTCTAGTTACTTGAAATCATCTCGCACTTATCTTATCAAGTATTTACACGCTAGTCCTATATGATGCTTGATATATGAGAACAATTTCCTGTTTTCTTCATGGATTGGCTAAGAGCTAGTACAAGAAATTAATCACAAGGATTAAAACTAGAATGTTTTGAGATCCATCTGATAGCCACGACTTTCACCAATCCAATTCAAGGTTGGATTATCGATCAACATAAGTGGCCTATAGAACTTATGTCATGTACAATGTTTGAACCCTTAACACATGTCTTAGCCAAAGGAAGGGAGTGTTAAGTAAATTTTACATCCTGATTCCAAGGGGGAGAGCAAATACGTGATGAAAATGTTATCGTGACTTTTCGTGCAATGTTTGGAAAAAGGATACCATTATCTTTTATGATTGATTAAAAAACGTCCTAAATGCTTTTGCATTAAACTGATTGTAGGGATGTGATTTGGATGATTATTCCAAGTGCTTGTGTTTGATGTTAAATGCATGGGAGGGGACAATGATGACAAGTTGCCATGGGGAATAAAGGAATGTTTTCTTGGAAGATGATATTAATCTAATTGCCTTGATTGTGCTTGATTCTTAATTGGATTATTTAAGGAATGATATTTTGTGTGGGTGGATCATCTCTAAGGTCACGACACATTTCAACTCGAGAGGGCATTGCTCGATTCATGGGCCAAAGGTCGAGTGGTGAAAAGGCCAACCACGGAAGTTGTGTCTCACTCCTAGGTCGCTTAGGGTCAGTGGAGCTCTGGACACCCCTTGCCTAGTCCGGAACAGAGTTGTAGACTGACGTTTAGGGCATTAGAAGATCCTATTCTAGATAATGGATAGAAATTATGGTGCCATGTGATTTGAACCGGGTACTTCTGTTGGATAGAAGGGATACATAATTTCTCTTGTATGGGCAAGAGACAAATATTAACTTGAATATAAGTTAAGGAACTTGTTTGTCAAAGGGACTGCTTGCTCTGTTTTCATGTCTGTGTTGTAAATTATGTGAACGAACCCTGTTTCTTAAAAGACTTAATTAAAGAAGCTGATTTTAAATGCCACAGATAAATCTGATAGGACCTAATTAGATAACTAAAGAATGCCTATTGAGAGAAGCGAATGGGCAAAACCCTCAACTGGTCTGTCCTATGGTAGGGTGGTCCCAGAGAACTGGGAGGCTTCTCACAAGGTTTTACCATCTTTTGACATTTAAGTATTGATAGGTTAGAACTGGATTCATTCTGTTTTAGGGGATTGGAATGGGACTATGCCCTATGGGTAGAGAGGTTGAGTGGTGTATCCCTCTCATGTTCCATTCTCTTTGAACCAAGTGTGGTATGGATCAACTTCAGATTGGGCATCTCTGCGTAAAGTAGGATGTCCAAAACCGACGTTAGAATGCTCCCCTAGGAACCCAGATTTCAGGTTGATCCTAGTGGGTTTGGGCAGCGGATGTTTCGTTAAGAGGTAGAATCAAAGGCGACGAATCCTAGAACATTCAGTGGGAGTGCCGGGCGACAATGCTTAGATTCGTTTCTCGATGGACTGCTAAAACGTGCTTGGATAGGGCAGGTTACAGTTGGTATCAAAGCGAAACTTTGTATGATTCGTGATTGATTAATGTAAGGTTTGTAGGCATATCCTAAACAGAATAACCTAAATGGTATAGCTTGATTGCCAGGCAGTTTCTGCACCCACGAATCCTGACATGTGACAGATGATTTTTGATGCCGAGAAGTGCTTAAAAATAGCCAAAAATTACGAATATCAGGGAAAAAATAGACTTCGTTGAAGGCGGCAGTGGCAATCAGTACGATTTTAAGTGGCAAGTCCCTAAAGCGCTAATGCTAATTTTCATGGAAAATCAAACGGTGGCAAATGACCGAGCTAGAGTTTTCCTAAAAGCAAAACGACGTTAGGAATCCAACACAAGTCTCAAATCTCAATTCTGAGGTCGTTTGATCCCCCATTTAATCCTCACAAGGTTTGGGGTTGTGAAGCGGCTACTGGATCTAGAAGTCGAGAAGAGGGTGACGGGACCCAAATTTGTAGATTTCGATGCCACGGAACCACCCGTCCAGACAGATCTTGAATCCGTTGTCATTTGCCCCTCCAAAAGCGAAAAAACCACTTGCCAAAAGTGTGAAAGCAAGAGTCATGAACTAGATAATTTGATTAAAAGCTTAAAAGCTCTTAACAAAGAGCTTAATAACCAAGAATGAAACGCCAGAAGGGGGGGGGGACATTAATTTTTCGGCGCATTCCAAATCCCCATTTTTTTGGGATTTCTGATCGGTCTGAGGTAGGAGGAATCCTCTTGGCCCTGAGATGCTTCTATCCTTCGCCCTCCATCACCATAAATGGATCAATCCATGGCCTGCCTAGCAAAACTCGATAGCTAGGATGTCCTACAAACCTTATCACCCTAAAGTCCAGATAGCATTCCACACTCGCAACTGTAACGTGGACCTTAGTAATCCAACCTTTTGGTTGTCTTAGACTATCATTAGGCATCCTAAGAAGTGTGGAACCGTCTTTTTGGATCTCTAGACCTAACCTCTCCATCAAGTTTGAACTTATGATATTGACGGAGGATCCAATGTCCACGATAGTGTGCTCCACTAATATTCCATCCACATATGCTGGGACCCTAGGGCAATGCTTTTTAGCATGGTTGAACCAATCTTCCCCCACTTTTGCTATGCCCAAAGGTTCTTCGATATACCCTATACGTAGGATTTTCTTGAATTCCTTGCATACTCCTGGAGAAAGTTTAAACAATTGCAGGAGATTCACATCTGATTTGACTTCGCAAAGGGAACTTGCTAGATCAAAGCCATGGTAATTAGCCAAAGTTCTCTTCTCGCGCCACACCATTCTCTCCTTTGGTCTTTCAATCAGCTTTGGTGCCTCTTTTTTAGCCTTTACCTTCTTTCTTGGCAATCCTTTATCCTCCTCGGGATCGACTTTACTGCCAACAGGTCTTAACAGTCCACCTCCCTTATCAGGATTCAGGACTCGCTTTTCCCTAGCATCTTGCTTAGGGCTTCCCTCAACAGGTATTTCAATTCCCTTGTCACCCTCTTTATCCTTTTGACCTCTTGTTACAGCTCGTAGATTAGATTAAGGAACGGGTTGTAGGAGGAACTACAGAAGTTGCAGAAAGTGGGTTTGATCTTCCATGTTCAACATACTGAATGGTGCTCACCAGTTGTGATCATGAAGAAGAAGAATAATCAAATCTATCTTTGTGTAGATTTTAGAGAGTTGAATAAGCAGACTGTTAAAGATTACTACCCTTTGCCGTTTATTGACCAAATTTTGGATCAATTAGCGAGTAGGGAAATATATCCGTTTATAGACTACTTTGCAGGGTATAGCCAAATAGTGATCGCTAAGCAAGACAAGCTAAAAACGATGTTTATTACAATCTTTGGTGCCTTTGCGTACCATGTGATGGCATTTGGGTTGTGTAATGCACCTGGTTCGTGGCAAAGAACAGTCGACAAGACCTTTGGTGACGTCTCCCCAGAGGAGCTGAAAGTATTCATTGACAATCTGGGGGCAGCCACCGTAAGGGATAGACATTTGATCATTTTGCAGAAAGCAGGTTTAACACAATATTAGTGAGTTTGGAAATCTTCCAATTCCCATTTTTTGAATACTAAAAAGGTGGCACCCGGATAACATGCCCATAAGTTTCTCAAAACCTTATGGTGTAACATATCATTGGAAAGCACTTGAAAAATGGAATCTATTGAGCTATAGACCGCTCAATTTGGAGTTATAGTTTTCAAGTTATGATAAATCCAAAGATTTGATCATGTGTTCCGAACTTATGGAAATTTTCCATATTTCCCAATATGGTGTTGTTTGATCTTCCCTGTTCAGCATATTGAATGGTGCTCACCAGTTGTGATCAGGAAGAAGAATAATAATCAAATCTATCTTTGTGTAGATTTTAGAGAGTTGAATAAGCATACTATTAAAGATTACTACCCTTTGTCGTTTTATTGACCAAATTTTGGATCAATGAGCGGGTAGGAAAATATATTATTTTATGGACTGCTTTGCAGGGTATAACCAAATGGCGATTGCTGAGCAAGACAAGCTAAAAACGACATTTATTACAGTCTTTGGTAACTTTGCATACCATGTGATGGCATTTGGGTTGTGTAATGCACCTGGTTTGTGGCAAAGAATAGCCAACAAGACTTTTGGTGACATCTCCCTAGAGGAGCTGAAAGTATTCATTGACAATCTGGGGGCAGCCACCGTAAGGGATAGATAGTTGATCATTTTGCGCAAGTGTTTTGAGCGTTGTAGACAATTTTGCATAGCTCTTAACCCATGAAAGTGCATATTCGGAGTTCCTTATGGGCTCTTGTTAGACCATGTGGTCAGTTCGATAGGGATTGTAACTGATCCTGAAAATATCAAGGTCATACTCGCCATGAGTCCGCCACGTACTCCAAAGGAAGTGCATAGCTTTCTGTCATCAGTAGGGTATTATCGGAGGTTTATCAATGCCTTGGCAGAAAGAACGTTGCCGCTGACAAACATATTATCCTTTAACTATCAGTTTACATGGAGTGATGCTCGCAAAGTGTCTTTTGATGATGTGAAGCAGGAGCTTGCCAAAGCACCTACTTTAAAAGCACCAAAAAGGGGCCACAAAATGTTCTATATATTTTCAACAGTAACCATGTATAGTATCAACTGCTATTTAGCTCAAATCTGGGAGGAAAAGTGGTACCATTTGATAGCTTTTGCTATTCGGAAGTTGGGCATATCAGAAATTAACTACACCTATATGGAGAAGTTGTGCCTTGCGATGGTATTTGCGACCAAAAAGTTCAGGCATTACATTCTTTATGAGAGGATGGTTTTTTATACGAAGGTAGAAGGGCTTCGATTGTTGTTGAATAAGTTACAGCCGCCTGACTGTTTAGCAAAGTGGTTAATTACTTTGCAAAAATTTGATTATGAGATCAAGAGCAAGCCGCCGAAGCTTTAGGGCATTGTAGAGTGTCTTGTGGATTTTGGAGAGCCAAAAGAGGTCATGGTTGAAGAAAGTGACATGGAAACTTTGTTCAAGATTGATACGACATCTATTCCCTCCTGGTATGCTATTGTAACACACTATCTTTCTACGGGAGAGAATGGAGCTACTTTATCAAAATCGGAGAAGAGGAAAATTAAACAACATGCATTGAAATTTTTCTTAATCGCAGGCACATTATATTGGCCAGGTGTTGATGATATCTATCGACGATTTGTAATGCTTGACAAGGTTCCCTTTATTTTGGAAGAGTGCCATGACTCCACTTGTGGAGGGCACTTTGCTGGGCGGTTAACGGCACAGAAAGATTTAAGAGCTAGATATTGGTGGCCATCCATTTTCCAATATTCCTTTGAGTACATTAAGAGATGTGATACCTGTCAAAGGCATGACAGCAGAGAGAACATGAAGCGACCACTTACGCCTATTATGGCTACCCTTCCATTTGAGAAGTGGGGCATTGACTTTGTGGATCCTATCACCCTATCATCTACTACTCAGAAGAGGTATATTATAGTAGCAACTGATTATTTTACAAAATGGTCAGAAGCATAGGCGACGAGGCAAGACAATGCAAAAGAGACTGCCAGTTTCTTACTTGAGCAAATCATCTACCGATTTGGTCTGCCAAAAGAAATAGTATCGGACTATGCAACTCACTTTTTAAATAAAGTGATTAAAAGTCTGAATAAAGCTTGGAAAATCAAGCATAACAAGATGGCCCCCTATAATCCGCAAGCAAATGGACAAGTCGAAATATCAATAAGAAGATTGTGGATATTCTATCCAAGACAGTCTCCGAGAAGAAGTGAAACTGGGATACAAAATTATATGTGGCAGTTTGGGCGTATAATACGATGTTTAAATGAGCCACTGGCCACACCCCATTCAATTTAGTTTATGGAGAGGAGTGTGTCTTGCCCTTAGAAATTGAGTTGTCGACCATTAGATTCGCAATCAATCATTCTCTGGGTGATGAAGATGCCCTATTTGAGCAGTTTACGACTATAGCCCATTTAGACGAGCTCAAATTGCAGAGTTTATTGTACCAGGAGGTAGCTAAATGTCGAATGAAACGGTTGCATGATCTCAAAGTGAAGAAATATAATTTTAAAAAGGAGCAATTAGTTTTATATTACGATGCGCGTAGGAGGGAGCTATTTCCAGGAAAGCTGGAACCTCGATGGGATGACCCTTACAAGATAGTGCGGTTAGGTAAAAATAAGTCCATAGTTCTATTATCTGATCTACAAGGGGTGGAATTTAAGAATAAGGTTAATCTTAATAAGATTAAATCTTGTTATTTCTAAGTATGCTAACGTAGAAAAATGCATTGCAAGAGAGCTTAAATTGGTTGATGGGACAGTTAATCCCTTATTTGGAGCACCCATATCTCGAGCAACGATATCATCAGGGAAGGCTTATCTGGTGGAGCAAGGGATATAAAGTGATTGAGCAAGAAGATGGTACCTTTGTGTGGGAAATTAAAGTTTTCTGCCATCACTACTTACAAATCTTGACAAGCATCCCTGTTGAGTTTAATCAAGACGGTGCAATGGAGCCGTCAATTCATCCTCTAAATATGTTGAACTTTGACTATCATAATTACGAATAGGGGAGTTCTTGATGGTCGGTTGTGTAAACCCATTATGGACATATACATTATATTTTGATGGAGTGTCCAAGGGCCCTAACAGAAAATGAAGTATTGGAGTAGTTATCCGAGATCCCCAACGTAGAGTTACAATGAAATTAGCTGCTTATCTCGGAGTAGGATTTACTAACAACATGGCCGAGTATAAAGCTCTGATTATGGGATTGAATATTGCTAAAAAAGGTGGTATTAGTGGTTGTTAATAAAAGGGGATTCCCACAGCTGATCTTAAATCAACTCAATGGGACATATACAGTCCGGAATCCTCTCCTTCGTATGTATCATCACACTGCTATAACCCTACTTGATGAATTTGAGAGTATATCTCTTCAGTTCATCCCACGTAATTGGAATCAGTTTGCAGATTCCTTAGCTAATTTTGCTTATGAAGAGGACCTCTTTTTCAACTGTGGTCCTAGTCCGGGCGTCATTATTGATACTGAGATAGGACCTGGTCACTTGTGGGGGATGTTATCAAACCACACATTATATGGTAGGCGATGGTTGTTATGGGTAATGCAAAGAGTAGTCGAGACCCATCTACCTTTGTTATCTTGGATCCATAGGTTGATCTGCCGACATGTTATGCATACGCCTCTTGCTACATATGCAGGAGGTATGTGCCATAATTTGATGCATTTAGTTTAGGGCTAAGAGCCCTATTTTTCCCCTTGGAATGGAGTGTATTTGCATATATCTGCCTTCTTCCAAGGACGGATCTCTATGAGATGGTTTGTTTGTTTCATTAGGCAAAGAGGGCCAGTTGCTTTAAATAGTTAATGTCTGATTTCTTTAGGCCAAGAGGGCCAGTTGTTCTCAGGTTTTAATAATCTATCTCTTTAGGCCAAGAGGGCCAGTTAGTTTGCAATGAAATGTGCTATTTCTTTAGGCCAAGAGGGCCCTATCTCTATTTGGTGCAGGTACATTTAATGCTTTGTTGTTTTAGTGATTGTACCCTACAAGTTGACGAAGTCACTGGAGGGAGGCGTTGCTGCAAAGCAGCTTCTTGTGGCCATTTGAGGTGGTTTCATCCCCTTTTTGAGTTTTTCCCTTTAGTAATTAATGATATATATGCGGGTGAGGGTTACTTTCTTTTGTTTGTTGGGAATCGACACTTGAGGCATGAAGTCCCAGGTTTAGGTTCTGTATATCTGGGGGAGGTCTGAGTAGTCATTGCCTCCTGCAAGGCATTGTCAGGCATTGAAAGACCTGTTTTAGATGGGACTTCTAGTGACCCTGTTCTGCTAACCTGCTAGGCAGCCGTTCTAGGAGTTCTTGCTTAGTTGTGAGACAGTCAGAGAAGCCTACTAAAATAATGATGGAAAGAGACAAAACTCTAAATATCTGAAAGACAATATATGAATATACGGAGGTGTGTAAAAAGGGGTTTTAGCCCCTATAAAAATAAAAAAGGAAGGAAAGAAAAATCCTTGAGCTATTGTTTATCGCCTTGCGAAGGCCTAGTAGGTTCCTGGGGATGAGACAAGATCCCAGGCCGATGCCTTGTCTTCCTAGGAGTGGCATCTAGCCAAAAAATAAGGAATATAAGAAGGTTGGAGCGAAAATAAAAGTGAGCGTTAGAAAAGGATTAAGTGTCATCTCGCGAGGGCCTGGTAGGTTTTTGGATACTGAGATAGGACCTGAGGCCGATGCCTTGTTCTCCTTGGGTCACTACGCTCAGCTCCCTCCTTTTTACACGCCCGAGTATGGAAAAATAAAAGCCTAAAAGAAGAAATGTGCTAGAAGAAACTATTTCTTGATCAGGCTATAGGAGTTCTCGCCTAGTAGAAGCTCCTAGTTGAGTTGTCCTTAGTTAGGTAGGTAGTTCAGACCACCACTTAGGGTGACCTCTTTGATAGTTCCTTTTAGTTTGGTTGTGTTGGAGCAGTCTGTTAGTGACTAGCTTCAGGCCTTCTATCAGATTATGCTAGGCCTACTCCTCATGGATTTCATGCCTTGGTTTTGACAGGGGGTAGGGTGAGAGCTGTGATGTGTTTTGTTGTGTATCTATTTTGTATCAACTTGATGCTCTTTATGGTTGTCTTTATGTGCAGATTTGTTCATGGGATTTGACGAGTTGTGTCGCCCTATCCCGTGGTCGCCAATGACTAATAATTTTTTATGCCGAGAAGTGCTTAAAAATAGTCAAAATTTATGAATATCAGGGGAAAAATAGAATTCGTTGAAGGGACAGTGGCAATCAGTACGATTTTAAGCGGCAAGTTCCTAAAGTGCTAATGCTAATTTTCATGGAAAATCAAACAATGGTAGATGGTGCGCAAATCGGACGCTGAGCGCTTGCGTAGTGAATGCCGGAAGGTCCCCAAGAACAATAGAACTCTACTTTTTGCACAAATTACAAGGTAAAAAGTATGAATGACAAGTGCAAGAGACCAATTGGGTACAATCTCTCCCCATGCCTTGTGTGAGCGCTCCACAAAGCATGTATTTTATGTATTATTCATCTTCACGCTCAAATAATAGCCCAAATTACAAAATAGCAAGCTTTTAGCTTTTGAGTTTGCTTTAACACAAAATAGGAATAAAGCTAGTGGGGCGGTGCCCAAAAAGTCTAGCACGCCCAATACAATGTCCAAATAGAAATAACATAATCGTGCGCCCATGCGCATACAAAATAATAATAATAAATATCCGACGCCTTAATAAATAGGCATGACAAAATATAAGTGCCATGCCTAAGATATGCGCCCATCAAAATATAATCCATAAATCGAATACTCGCTATCCTCCAATGCTTTCCTCCACCACTGCTGCTATCTCTACACATCAACTGAAGCATTCACAATCGTTAGTAAAATAATACAATTAAACCGACAAAAGTGAATACCTAGCAGTCTTCAGCTACATAAATAAATCAACTGGTTAGAAATAAATCCTAACCTTAATTTATTACGAGTGCGCACTCTAAACTCATAAACGTTTATTAATTTAATATGCATTTTGCGGAATCACCCGCTATGGAATCAACCATGTACACACTAAATTAATGAAACGCCCGAAAAGGATAGGCGTCCCCATCAACTTCTCGCACAAAGAATTCAATTTGTGTATGAGCCCCGGTCATCAAAGTTTACGGAATCCATCATAAGACCTCACGGAATCCACCGTGGCACGGAATCCACCGTGGCACGGAATCCACCGTGAAATATGCCTCCTGGCATCAGCGACGCTAGGAATCCAACGCAAGTCTCAGATCTCAATTCCGAGGTCGTTTGATCCCCCATTTAATCCTCGCAAGGTTCGGGGTTATGAAGCGGCTACTGGATTTGGAAGTTGAGAAGAGGGTGACAGGACCCAAATTTGTAGATTTTGATGCCACAGAACCACCTGTTCAGACGGATCTCGAATCCGATGTCGTTTGCCTCTCCAAAAGCGAAAAAACCACTTACCGGAAGTGTGAAAGCAAGAGTCATGAACTAGATAATTTGATTTAAAGCTTAAAGCTCTTAAGAAAGAGCTTAATAACCAAGAATGAAATGCCATGAGGGGGGGCATAAATTTTTCGGCGCCTTCCAAATCCCCATTTTTTTGGGATTTCTGATCGGTCTGAGGTAGGAGGAATCCTCTTGGCCCTTAGATACTTCTATCCTTCACCCTCCATCGCCATAAATGGATCAAGGAATGATGCACTGAGCAAAGTGATCAAAATCTAGTATTTCTCTCTCCTCCATCTCTCTCCTCTAAGCGGTGGTTTGCATGCAAGAAATCAAGAAGAAGAGCAGCTGAAGGATGCTTGTCTGACTGTGATCGGATTGCTTCAAGATGAAGAGAAGGCTGAGGAAAGAGGTTCAGCACTGAAGAATGGTTGTTGGTCAGTCCGTGGACTGCCCAAAATAATTATTAAAAAACCCACAATACGCAAAACATGCGGTATGCTCCAATTTTATGAAGAAATTTGCTTGTTTTTGTTGTTTCATGGTCCAAATGTTGTTCATATGCGATGACTGTTTGTTTGAATCTTGTTTGCATCATGTTTGAGGGCTGCAATTATAAAAATGCAAAACCCATAATGATTTAGAGCTGTTATTAATTTTTTAAAACCTGCAAAATGTCATTTTTCAATGGAAATTAGTGGTTTTTCAGATTTTGAGTTGGAAAAAAGGAGTGAAAATGGGATAAAATCAAAGAAAATGTTAAGTTTCAGTCAAAATAATAATTTAACACAAATAAATAAAAAAATACCTATTTTCTATGAATACTAAATAGGAAAAATAGCAAAAAATAAAGAAAATTGGGGTTTTCACGCTAAAAAAATATGGAAAAATAAGATTTATATGTGTGAATGTTTGGCGAGGTTAAAGCATAAGATTAAGTCTTAGTTTGGCCTCATCCTTTGTGCTATAGTACGTTTTTACTATTTTTTATATACAAAAATGACACAAAACAACCATTTACACCTATACAATGCAGCAACACCTAAACGGTGGGGGGGGGGGGGGAGGGGGAGATAAAGTTTGTGCGATGATCTAATTGCTGAAAAGATAAAAATTTTGATTTTCCTCTTTGTGCATAGTATTTAGGGATCATTCCATAATTAAATATAGACAACTAGTAGCACGGAAGTTCCGGTGCTAGTCCCTAAAGCAGCGCAGCGCGTAACGCTTAGTTAAAATTCATGAAAGGGCTGTTTTTTGCACCTCACATGGCTGGTTTTTTAAAAATCATAAAATGGTTGTGCACAATCGTCACACACCTTGCATCAAGTATATCACGTGGTATCTCCTGAAATGCATTGCAATTAATTGATAAACTTTGACCAACGCTGAGAGGATAGGAAATCTAAGTCATCGGTTAGATGAGCGCTTCCGTTGGGGAAAGTTTTGTGAGGCAAATCAAATCTCCTGGAACGCTGAATTATGAAAGAGTGGAGTTTGTGCAAATGTTATATGTGTTAGCGACGCATCTTGGGGCCAATCCCTGAGGTGTAGGAGAGTCGCAGTTGAGCCGCAGCAAAATCAGTCGAGAGGTGTTTCCCTATGTGTATATTACCAGGCATTATGCCTATATGTTATGGGATCTTCCTCTGAGGAGAAGGGAAGGTGAACGTTGGACTACATATTGGATACAAACGCAAAATTGTCATAAGCATTTAGTGCAAAGTGAATTTTAGATGCTCCTGGCCTGCGAGGCCGTGTGGTGGGGTTGTTTGTCGTATGTATGAGGTCCGGCTAGTGCCATAGCTAGTGCTGGCCCATTTTAGGTCCCATCAACATGCAGGAGAAGAAATTCCTTCTCAAGCAAATTAAGGCACCCGAGTTTGATGGAGAAGGGATAGACATTGTAGCGAAGGTGGAGATATGGATTGAGTCAATGGATAACTATTTCTCTGATGCGGGAACTGCTGCTACAAATCAAGCAATGATAGCCAAATTTAGGTTTCTTGGTGAGGCTAAGATATGATGGAAGGAGTGGTGCAAAGATCAAGGTATTTTTGAAGCCGCTGTCAATAAACTCAGCTGAAAGATGTTGTACACGGACGATACCTTCCACCAACTTACCAGAATTTGAGAATGAATGAATTCTTCAAGCTCAAGTAGTTAGAAATAACCTTGGAAGCTTACTATTCAAAGTTTGTAACCCTACTAAAATATACGCCACTTATGGATATTGCGTAGCAAGTATCCAAAATTTGCCATGGCATGAACACTCCTCTAAATTACTGTTTTAAAGCAATGCATGCAACAAATTTCAAGATGCATTACTTCGAGGAAAGCCAATCATCTAAGAAATTGGATTAGGAAATCATGACCAAGATGATCCCTAAGATCAGGGCAAGAGATGCCACACGCACGGAGAGATAGGGAACATTCGTAGTAGGAGATATCCCAGCTATCGCTGCTTCCATTATAGTGAGCTAGGACACGTCCAAGAAGAGTGCATTGACCTAAGTTCAGAAAATATTGAACCCCCCAGAAAACGAAGCTACATAAGTGCAATCTTTGGATATATAGAGGAATCAGATGAAGATGAAGACCTAGAGCCTACTACACCTTTTTAGGATGATTAGCAAGTTTTATCGACATGTAATACAACTTATATTGGGAATAAATCCTACTCTTGTACCTACAATTAATTGCAATAATATGATTTGCACTACTTGAATCGTTGAGAGAAGCACGAATGCATGATGGGCCCTAACCCACAGGCCTTAAGCCCCATTAACGCTTGTCTTCCTCATTTCTTCTGAGATGAGGACATCTCAAGTTCTCTAAGGGGGAGAGGATGTAATATCCCTGCCTCGTTGTACAGAACCCCCCCCCTTTGTAATTAAAAAGGAAAAAATTTTAATTCCTTTCCCCCCCTACCATTGTCGACAGGTGGTTAAGGGAGGAAGAAGAAGTCGATGTGGCGGGGAGAGAGGATGACGTCAACGAAAAGAAAGAAAATGACGCCGACGAGGAAGTTGACATGAGTGATGACAAACGGAAGGAAGAACATGTCGACGTGAAGGGGAAGAAGGCAAAGATGCCGATGATGGAGAGAGGCCATGGGCCTATTACCTTCCCCCCCCTCTGGAGTTGCCATGCTTATGATAGGTGGTTGATGGGGAAAGACCACGACCATACCTCTTCCACACTCCCCCCCAATAATACCCCCTTACCACCTATAAAATCTCCCCCCCCCCATCAAAAAGAGGGACAAGCGACAATACTTCTTTGCCCCTCCCTTTTGCTATTGTGTGAGAGAGAGAGAGAGAGAGAGAGAGAGAGAGAGAGAGAGAGAGAGAGAGAGAGAGAGAGAGGAGAGGTGAGAGAAGGAAGAAGAAGAATAAGAAGAAAGAGAGGTAAGAAGAGAGAGAAGAAGAAAAAGAAGAAGAGGAAGGGCCTCGATGTTTCCACATAGAGAGAGAGAGAGAGAGAGAGAGAGAGAGAGAGAGAGAGAGAGAACCCTTTAGAAGGTTCTGCTTCTCTTCCCCTCCTTAGAGGGTGGCCACACACGTTTACCTTTCCCCTCCTATTCTCAAGCTTAACCCCTTCCATCACGATAGAAGGAAGTTGCCGACACGTCATCTCTCCAATGAGAGAAAGGGAGAAAGAGACTTACAAGCCAAAGTATGGCCTCAAAATGGAGGATGATATACGCCAATGGAAATGCCGCATGTGGCAGTGGAGCCATCGGTCGGCGCGTTGTCGCAGCATGTAGGGTTGAAGGTCACCATAGGGGTTTGGCACGAACACTAAATAAAATAGATGGAGATGTGTCTTCAAGAGATAAGTAGATTACAATGAATGCTTAAAGGTTCAAGATGTCAATCACACGGGTTTGAGAGAGAAGAATGTATGGTGTTTCAAGAGATTAGACTTTGGTGTGATGGTAGAGATAAGAGAAGGGTTGAAGGTTTCAAGTCAAGTTCTTGAAGATGTTGATAGAGCTTCCAATTACATGTTCTTAGCAAAGATCACAAGAGTATTATCTCATAAGTTCTAACTCAAATCTTGCTTGTTTTCTTGACTGTAAGAGCAATTCAAAAAATCAAGTACAATATGCTGTCATGTATCATAAACAACTCTTCATCCCATCATTCATACATGATGCCATAGCATGAATCAACTTTGCAGGATTACATTCAATGTAGATTGTTAGGGACAAAAGCTTATGAGTCAATTACAAGGCTTGTACGACAAAGAGACTTGCTTCAAGAGAGCTTCAAATTGAGTTCCTGATAAGGATAAGTTACCACAGCCAAGAAATAAGAGAAAAAACTCATGTTAATTCAACTCAAAGCATCTATGAATGATCTATAAACATTGCCCTACCATAGAGGCACATAATACTTGCATATTTTGACAAGATGTCTTGTGTAGAGTAAGAAATTAATTAAAAGAACAATGCTGTAGCTAATTCTCTGAATATAGCTGAAGATATTAGCCCCAAATCAACCCAAATATCTTTCGGAATTCACATTTGATGATAGCATAAACTTCCCCTAACACGGTGTTGGTGTGATTGGTGTCGAGAGTCCACTAGGGTGTAAGAGACAGCAAGGTGAAGGTAGATTCAGGGAGAGGAGTAGATGGAAGAGAAGGGGTTTGAAGAAATTGAAGATGTAGAAGAATACTCCCAAAAAAAAATAGAAAATGAAGAAGAATACTAACAGAGATGAAGCCTGTCAGTTTATTTTAGCATTATCTCTTGAAGACACATTTGATGCTTCCATTGGCTCCGAAAGGAGGGTAAAATACCAACAAACCTGACTAGAATTCTGCCAGATCACTCATTCATCTCCCACTTTGGAGTACTGTTCACTACCTGAAAACAACGATCATGGGTCGCGCGATTTCGCCAATCTCTCTTTTTACATAAAATATTCTCAATTTGGTTGAAAGCTACATGCTTTCTTTCACATGTCATCCTAATCTAGAAGTTGTCTATAGTTTTATGGATTTTTACAAGAGATAATATCTAGAATATCAACAATTGGCTAAAACTTGTCCAAAAATTTAATATTTTTGAACCATGGGCACACTAAGTGTCTAAAATGGCATTGGCTCTCTAAATCAATAAGAAAGCCACTTTCTAGATTTTTTTTACACAATGTGCGCGTAGCAACATCCACCCCCTCCTAGCCTGCACATCCTCTGGCATGTGCCAAAGTCTTACGGATTTGCAGTGTTAGAAGAAGTATCTTCTTCCATGTCAATGTCTTCATCTTCTATCTCTTCTTCTTATTCCTCTATGTCTTCATGCTCTTGAATTACATCCAAGTCTTCTAACTCATATGCTGAATTTTCTCTTCGTTTGAACAGCTTGATTCTTTTTTCAGCTAACAGGTATCTTCATGCTTGTCCCATCCAATTCATCCAATGAATATGTGGCATTGTCATGAACGGCCTTTACCACATATGGGCCAAACCAATGCTTTACCATCTTCCTAGAAGCACTATATTGATTGTCTAGGTTGCTGTCATAGACAAGCACCCAGTCATTTTCTTGAATGGCTCTTGGCCGAAGTCGATGTCACTTATCAAATCTTCTTTTGTTATTTAGTCTTACTGTCTTTAGCTTCTCAATAGTAGCTGCTTGAACATCTTTAGGCCTTCTTTCTAGCTGCTATATGTGTAAAGTCAACAACTCTTCTCTACTGATGCCTTCCTCCCAAGGTAGAAGACTCCATGCGAGAATAGATTCTTCAATTAGCATAATTGGTTATTGTCCATGCATAAGTTTAGCTAGCATATAGCCAGTGACTGTATTGTGAGTAGTCTGGTCAGCCCATAATGCAAAACGTAGCATTTTAGGCCATTCTTTGGTCTTTCCTTACAAGACTTTGCTAGAGCTTTGAGAATAGGCTGGTGCCCTCTCTTACTTTTCCCATTGCCTTTAGGGTTGTAGGCTGATGTTAAAGCCAAATTAATACCCAATTGAGCAAATAAGCTGCATGCCTCATCAACATCCAACTCTCCTCTATCTACAGTTACTTTACCCACACAACCATATCTACAAAACACTTCTTCAAGCAAAAAATGACAAACAGCTTAAGTGATCTTGGTTGTTAAGGCTTTGCCTTTAACTTGATTAGATCCTCTCTTGCAAGCACTAAATATTGCATATTCCATATTCTTGTAGGCATAGTTATAAGGTCAATAACCCATCTATAATGTATAGACAAAGGATAAGTCGGTTGTAACCCATCTTGATGCTTGACCATAGAATACATCTGACACACATAACATGTTTCAAAAAAATGTGCTATGTCCCAATACATGTTTTGCCACCAATATTTTTCTTTGACTTTACTAAAGGTTCCCCATATGCCCCTATGGCCAGCCCACAAGCTTTCATGAAATTCCTTCATATTACCTATTGTTGCAATCTTTTGTTACCTAAAACTCAAACAGGCGCTCCTTTTTTCTTATTTGTGTGCTTCCATAGATGCCCTTCTTTTAAAAAAAATCCATAAGCTTTCCTCTTAATATGCCTGAACTCCTCATCAGTCCAAGTCTCCTTCTTCTTCATTGTGCTCAAATATTGGCTGATCTTCAGCCAATCTTCTTCAAGGAAATGAACTAGAACTTGAGCAATGCAATGAGCATGTTGGCTTCTAGTTGACCACCCTTCTTCCATAGATAAATATTTGATCTTTGTTGCTGCATGTTGATTTACAGCAATACATTTTCATGTTCTTATAGTACTTAACGCTATATCATTAAAAATATCAGTTCACCTACAAGATTCAGCTTTGGGTTTGTATATGTAGCAACGGAAAAGGTACTTTCAGTAACCATGGAATGAAATTCTGCAAGTATAGATTCTTCAGCTTCATCTTCTTCATAAGCTCTTCTTCATTGTCATATCTTGCATGTGATAGCATGTCAGCACTGGATGCGACTTTCCTGCAATATGTTTTAATTAGGGTTTGAGAGATTTAATATATGCAATCAATCTTAGCATAGCAATGTTGGGTGTAGAGCAGTTGGCAACCATGCCCAAGAGTGGAAGACAATCGGTTTCTACCACTATGGAAGCACCTATAAAGTATTCACAATCACACTTTAATGATGTTACAACTCCCCACAATTTCCTTTTTACTTGTGTATACCTTCTTTGATGTTCATTGAGAACCTTTCCTCCAAAACGAATTGCATACATGTTACCTTCAAGGTCTTCTTGGTCAACAACCCATCATATCCCAATGGGACTTGTATCCACAGTAATAATGATGGGTTGACCATTTGAATAATCAACCCTTTTGAGAGTGGGGGCTGAAATTAACTTCTTTAGTTTCCGTATAGTGAGAGTATGCTCTTCCCCCTAAGAGAATCTTTGGCCTTTTCTTAATAATTGATAAAGATTTTCGGTGACATGAGCAAAATGTGGTATCCATATGAGATAGAATACACATGCGCCAAGAAATCTTCTCACCTCTGAGATATTTGTGCATTTTTCTTGCATTCTGCTGATGGCATCTATCTTGATTGGTGAAGGTTTATGTCTGTAGGGGCCACATAGATGTCTGACCACTAGGACTTCTTCTACTCCAAAAATCAACTTGGCTCTAGAAATGGTAAGATGTACCTCTTCTAGCCTTGTCAAAATCCTATCACAATCATGAATATGGTTAACTACAAATGTCATGTAGCCATCTTCGTCAAGCTCCTCATTCTTTTCATTGACTTCACATCCCTTGATAGATACATCATCAAGAAATGGAAGAGTAAGTTGTGGAATAAAGTCCCTTAAGACTTTGTGCATGGCATTCATCATATGGGCTACACAGTTTGTTGCACCTTGTGGTAGAGTGCACGCACATGCACACCAATCTAACAGGTGTCTTCATTATGGTAATGTCTCGGCTTTCTAATGAAAGCTCAAATTGGTCATATCCTGAATATAGGTCACCCATAGAATAAATTGCTTTACTTGCAAAAGCTTCAGCAAACTCGTCAACAATTGGACCCAAACCAACATTTCGGATTGTGACACGATTAATAGGCTATAGATCTTGGATGAATCATAAAGATCCATTTTTCTTGGGTACGGTAAACCATCGATTTGAGTAGGGTGCTGAAGAAGGTTCTAAAATCTTCATTCTGATCTTCTCATTTAGAAGTTTCAATAATTTGGGCAAATGCGCCCTTGGAACGGGAATGGGCTTGAGGTTCCAAGGCACATGTGGGACCGTAAAAATGACTATAGAAGCCACAATATTTGGATCCACATAGCTATTTCACTTGGTTGAAATGCAAAATATTTTCCATGTTTCATTAGCATTTTCATAAAAGAGTGTTTTTCAGTCGATGAAAGGAAAGAATTTTCACCTATTTTGAGCTCTTTTATACTTTCAGATGTGAACTTGTGACCAATGTTGAAAGGATCACAAAGACTTGGCTGATTTGCTGCCCTATCTAGCTAGCCCTTCACTTTCAGGAGGCAGTGGGTTGACTTTCTTATCCACCATCTTGTATTTTGTCTCCACTTGTGCTTTAGCCTTGTTGAGTAAACGAATGTCTTCTTGCTCAAAAATTTCTTGAATTGTTTGATAAAAATCCAATGTACATGCTTCTATGGACTGATTTTTAGCCTGATTTTCTGTATGAGCAGCTGCGTATATTTCAGCTAATGTGTCAATAGTAATCAATCCAAAAAAAATTGACCAAAATATTTTCATTTTCAACCATCATGTCATAATTTTTTAGCTCCCTTTTTACATAACATAAATATTTTCTTTTAGCTTTATTCATGGCTAGAAGAGACTTATAACAGCCCATACTATTGGCTATACATACATATAGATTTGCTAGAGGCACAATTTCTATAGCATAGGGAGGTTCAATCTTTTTACATGATGCACTGCCATAGCCTCCTTTTATAGCAGTGTAGCTCAAAAACCCTTGAATTCTTGGGCATTAGGAGGCACAGGATAATCACGTAGTCGATCTCCATTTCGATGATGGTTAACACACATAGTAAGAAGCATTATGAGAAGATATAACTCTAATAGACAAAAACGTATATAAAATAATACCTTCCTCTATGCTGCTCAGATCGCCAATCTGATGCTTCCATTGAATCCAAAAGGGGGGTAAAATACCAGCACACCTAGCCAAAATTCTGCCAGATCACTCCTTCATCTCCCACTTTGGAGTGATGTTCATTGCCTGAAAATAGCGATCACACGTCACGCAGTTTTGCCAATCTCTCTTTTTACATAAAATCCTCTCAAATTGGCTAAAAGCTAAATACTTTCTTTAACATGCCATCCTAATCTAGAAGTTGTCTATAGTTTTATGGATTTTTACAAGAGATAATATCTAGAATATCAAAAATTGGCTAAAATTTGTCCAAAAATTTAATATTTTTGAACCATGGACACTAATACTAATGTCTAAAATGGCATTGTCTCTCTAAATCAATAAGAAAGCCACATTCCAGATTTTTTTTATATGATGTGCGCGTAGCGGCACGAGAGTGTTATAGCCAATACGAATGCAACCTTGGGTATGGTTAAGCCATATCCGAATACCTAGGTATGAATTGCCATCTTCTCTATTCATGAGTTATAGGTTATATCACTTCGGTATGCGCATGAATTCATGCACATCATTAGATTGAACTTATTCTTATTATTGTAATTTGGCATTCTAATTGTTCCTTTTAACCCAACTTAGTTGCATACGGCCTATTTGCTGATAGTGCAATTACAAGGAGGAACTAGTCAAGGGTTATGAACGGTATAGTCGCTAAAAGAATGACATTAGAAGATTGTGCATAAAGTGCTAGGTTAAAGCATAGTCAAGGATTACAACTAGCATACTTACCAAAAGAATATGACATTAAGAATATGGAATAGAAAGTTCTAGTTTAAAGTTTGGATACTTCAAAAGTACTTAGCCTAAGATCCCAAATATCAAGAAAAACTAGATTCTAACTCAATGCAAGGCTTGTCGGAGTCTAGTCACTTGAGATCATCTCGCACTTATCTTATTAAGTATTTACACATTAGGCCTATAAGATGCTTAATAGATGAGAACAATTTCCGGTTTTCTTCATGGCTTGGCTAAGAGCTAGTACAAGAAATTAATCATAAGTATTAAAACTATAATGTTTTGAGATCCGTCTGATAACTACGACTTTCACCAATCCAATTCAGGGTTGGATTATCAATCAATGTAAGTGGCCTATAGAACTTACATCATGTACAATGTTTGAACCCTTAACATATGTATTAGCCAAAGGAAGGGAATGTTAAGTAAATTTTACATGGAACCGCTCATCCTGATTCCAAGCGGGAGAGCAAATACATGATGGAAATGTTATCGCGACTTTTTGTGCAATGTTTGGAAAAACGATACCATTGTCTTTTATGATTGATCAAACAAAGCCCTAAATGCTTTTGCATTAAACTCATTATTGGGATGTGATTTGGATGATTATTCCAAGTATTTGTGTTTGATGGTAAATGCATGGTAGGGGATAGTAATGACAAGTTGCCATGGGGAATAAAGGAATGTTCTCTTGAAAGATGATATTAGGCTGATTGCCTTGATTGTGCTTGATTCTTAATTGGATTAATTAAGGAAGGATATTTTGCGCGGGTGGATCATCTCCAAGGTCATGCTGTGTTTCAACCTAAGAGGGCACTGATCGATTCACGGACGGAAGGTTGAGTGGTGAAAAGGCTAACCATGGAAGTTGTGTCTCACTCCTAGGTCGCTTAGGGTCAGTGGAGCTCTGGACATCCCTTGCCTAGTCTCGAACGGAGTTGTGGACTGCCGTGAGCCCAACATCTAGGGCGTTGGAAGATCTTATTCTAGATAATGGATGGAAATTATGGTGCCATGTGATTTGAACCAGATACTTCTGTTGGACCGAAGGGATACATAATTTCTCTTGTATGGGCAGGAGACAAAGATTAACTTGAAGATAAGTTAAGGAGAACTTGTTTGTCAAAGGGATTGATTACTCTGATTTCGTGTCTATGTTGTAAATTATGTGAATGAACCCTATTCTTTAAAAGGCTTAATTTAAGGAAGCTAATTTTAAATGTCACACAGAAATTTGATAGGACCTAATTAGATAACTAGAGAACACCTATTGAGGGAACTGAGTGGGCAAAACCCCCAACTGGTTTGTCTTATGATAGGGTGGTCCTAGAGAACTTTATAAGTTTGCAAGTGGCAATATTCTATCGGCCAAAAAAATCCAAAGATTTACAAGTGTTGGATATTACAACTTGTGGTGTTGGGATTTTTAGGGAGACTCTACAATTTCTAAAATATATGGAGCTACACACTTTCCACCAGTAATAGTATCCTCAGCTTGGCTTTGAATTTTCCTACCATCTAGTTTAAAATAGAAGCTAACATGTGGATTCTACATTAACATTGTAATTTCTTGGCACATCATACTCAAGGGCCAATCATCCTCCATTTGCAATACTTGGGACTCGTGACCCTCACAAATGATAGTAATATCCACAACTGCACTTTTACATGTGTCTTGATCAAGGCACAACCATTCACCCTTGTGCATCCTCCATCTACGATACTTAAACACTAGGCATAAAGTCTATCATGTGACAAAGTACCTCTAATTGGAAAGGAAAGTTAGCCGATCCATCCCAAAGTAAGATAATAGTCAACTAAGAGAGAAAAATTTTACTTGAAAGCCATGTCCCTTGTTGTGATTCAACATTCCACTATGTCAAGACTCTGAGTCAGTTTTTATGTACAAGCTTTTCCTAGAATCCTTGTTATATAATTCTTCAATGCACTTTTTATGACATATATGACGTATGTGCTTTTGGTACGTCTCAAATCCTTACATTCGTTGAACATATGTGCAAAAAGAACTTAGATATACATTCTTTGAGCCACTGCTTGGCTTCATAGAGTTCAATATGTCTGTTGAAATTTGTGTGCTACACATGTGCAAAATTCCAATACTACACAATGGCCATTTTATGCTATTTAGCTTTGGTATGTGCATAGACTCAAGGTTTCCATATTCTTGACCCCCCTTGGGCGATATGTTCTTGGAGTCATAGAAAAAAAAAAGGTACTCTACGAGCTGCTTAGTTGTACGTCTCAAAGAGCAATCTATCAATTTCGAGGTAGTAACACTTAAAAGAACCTGTGAAACTCTCGACATTTTGCCAAAACAGCAATCTAAAGGGTATACTTGTGTAAAACGAGACAAGTAGTTACATATATATCATGAAATTTCTCATTCTCAATGAGTTGCAAATACTTATTGTTTGGAATTTTTTCTTGAAAGGGCATAGTGGGAAAAATATGTATTTGTTTTTGCATGAATACATGTTGTACCAATGCCTCTGTTATAAGGTGAGAATCAAAATTCATTTTTCTGAGAGCTAAAAATTTTCCCTTCTAGTGCTTTGATACATCTGCAATTGCAGATGCTTTCACCCTGAAAGCTCCCTTCATATTGGACGCATATGTACCCAAGAGGAGCAATGATATGTATCAGAGATCAAATTCCCTTCTTCATCTTTTATGTTACGTACTTCTATTAGGAGAATGCTTGTTCTTCTCTTGGGCATTATAACCTAGGCATTAGATGTAAAGAAGTATGTATGTTACCCTAAACAATAAGCATTTTAAGTCTATCTAGTAATCACCAATATGCCATACAAATCAACATGGCATTAAGAGATGTTTACACTTTTGTAAACAGACACAAACACCCATATCAAAATGCATGTGGATATGTACATCAACACAAAGTGTAGATTCAATTTCAAGGCATCATTTTAATCATACCATTTACATGAAATATAATGGAAAGAATAGCACAAGAAAACTCAAAGAATTTTGCCAAAATAAATTTCATTATAATGAATAGGAGACTGATTTGACTCAATACATTGTATGAAACGTGGGTATTACAGAGTAGTTGTTACAAGGATAGCAGCCACATGGCATGCAAATCTTAATAGGCACATTGGATTGACATCTGAGATATTCTATGACCCAACACATTGTGGGTTATATGGATGATATAATGCAAGAGTTTCATGGATCATTGTTATTGGCATGGAGATCTGAATGGACACAGAGAGGACCAATAAAGCAGAGGATTTTTGAACCATCGACTTCTAGCAGATCCATATCATCCAGCACAAGGGAATCACTTACCATAGTAAAATAGTCGATCGAGAATTATGTACTTCCCCTAAACCTTGTACAATACTACATGTACAAAAAAATACCCACATGAATCCCTTTTAACAAAAAATATCTAGATAACTGCATGAATAGATGCAACACAAAATAGGGCCAATTTAACTACAAGATGATTTGTTGAAGATAAGATTGAATCATTAAGCTGATCAAAATGATGGACAAAAGAAAACATCAATCACATCAAACGTAAAAGTCACTAATTAAATGAATAAATTTTGGTACCACAAAATATGGCAATTTTATATGTAAATCAAGCTACAAAATCTCTACTCTACCTTGTGTTAACTGTTGCAACAACAATTGATCCTTAAGTTAGAACTAGCCTCAAACCCTATTGTAGAGATATTAGAAAAGGGAAATGCATAGAGGAAGAAAGAGAGAGTGGTGTGAGTACACAGGAGAGAGAAAGAAATGAGCACCTATCTAATCTTGCCCAAATTGATCTCTACAAAAGACAATAGCAAGAGTTAGTATTTACATGAAGGTATACTTAAAAAATGTAGAAAAGAGGAAACATAGAGAGAGAAAGAGAGAGGGAGAGAGAGAGATGAACACTTATGCAATGTCACCCAAAATGATCTTTGTAAAAAAACAACAAGGGTTACAACTAACATCATGCTGTATTGAAAAGTTATCAACAACAAAAAACACACAGAGAGAGAGAGATTAACACCTTTGTCTCTTGCTCAAAATAAACTCTCTGAGAATTTACTATATGTATATCCTCTACATCACGTGCGTTCAAGGCCTATTTATAAATATCCTTATTTGTGAATTTTTCATGAATAAAACATAACCCTTTTCTATTTAATCTATAAATAATCCCTTTGTATTACACCCTTTTGTATGTAAATTTTTTAAAAAAATGGTATAATAAAAATACCTTATTTTGAACCCACGAGATGCACACTGACAAAGATGCGAGATCTAGAGCATGGCATATATGGAAGCTATGGAGGTTGGAAGAGAAAGTGTGAGTTCATGACGACACTGACATGACTGACTGTTACACAAGTGAATTAGGTTCCAAGATGGAAGCTTGGACTCATAAACACGATCTTGTGTATAGACTGACAATGATACAGAGACTTTATTGAAGGTCAAAAGTACTATGACATTGCATTAGAAAAGAGAGCAAGTACAATGCTTTATAGAAAACTGGATGGTAGCACTTCTCCTACTGTGCATATGGGATTCTAGTCCTGAGCCCTCACTGCTCCTTACAAAGAGACTGAAGTAGGTGTGATTGCAAATATCTCAACACCCCTCCTCAATCACAACCAGAAGTACAAAGCATATAGAGGCTTTAGTGAAGGCAACACCCTCACAAAAAAGGCTAAGTGTGGGTACCACAAACATGATGGTCATCCAAAGGCTGTAACAGGGGCCTCACAGAGTGTACAAAGGCTATAGTACAAGGCTACATAAGGAGTTTACAAGTTTATGTTGGAAGCATTAGGGCTAGGAAATACAAAGCTAAAAGAGTCTATCTAAATAGAAGGGCTGATGAGGTTTGTCCTTTTCCTGGTGGTATTCTTCTTCTTCTTCTTCTTTTGCTCCATGTTTTCTTCTTCTTTAACTGCAACCAGATAGGCCTTTTGAGACCTCTTTCTGGCACAACAGAACTTCTCAATGTGTCTGGTCCTTTTGCAAAAGTCACAGAAAATCTGATCCTTCTTGCATTTGCACATGTTGCCAACATATAATGCTTGTTCATCGCTAGAGGTGCTTGGTTCCTCCTTAGTTTTTAGCTTCTTTTCCTCCTCTAATAGTGATGCTTGGATATCAACAAGTTCAGGGTTTCGCATATTGATTAGAGTTGTTGATACATTATTATATTCAAGAGGCAAAATTTTAAGTAGAACAAAAATGCAAAGATCTTCTTCCATTTTAATGTTGATTCCTACAAGCTGGGTTAGAAGTCCTTCCATGTAATTTAGATGTGTGGCAAGTGATGTGCTGGACTTCATCTCAAGCCTAAAAAATTCAATCAAGAGACCATACTTTGATTACTTAGATTGTGCACCAAACAAGGTGTCAAGTCTCTTCCATGTATCCTGTGAAGTATCACAGTTATCCACATGGTGGATATAACTATCGTCTAGCTCCAATTTGATAATGGCATGATCCTTATCATCATTATTTTGCCAAGTGACTACAAGGTCCACATCACGAGGCTTCTTTTCTTTTCCAATGGTAATGGCCCAGAGACACTTCTTCATTAGGATGCGTTTGATGTGGGTTTCCCAAGTGTGAAACCCAACTCCTTTGAAGCGAGATGATGGAGAGTATTTTCCCATGTTGGATTTGCAGGGATAGCAACAAATCAACTTCAGAATCCCAGATTTTATTAGTGGAAGAGTATATTAAAGTGTGTCAAGAGACACAAGTAATGCCAATGTAAAAACACACTATGTAAAGACTATGTATGACTTAATGTCGAACTTGAATCTTCTTAATTCGGGGTCTTTGATTCTTCTTCAATATTTCCAGGTCCTTCCCCTCCTTGATTTGATGCTAGGATAGTAGATCAGAGTGGCAATGGGTTTCTCCAAGTGGCAGGAGAGAGAAAATGATAATATTTTTGAGCTTATTTGAGGTTAGGAGGGACTGAGAGAGGAGATAAGGGAGTCATGCCATGCCTGATTGGGCTATGATACCATGACAAAGATGCGGGATCTAGAGCATGGCAAATGCGAAAGTTATGGAGGTTGGAAAAGAAAGTGTGAGTTCATGAAGACACTGACATGACTGACTGTTACACAAGTGAATTAGGTTCCAAGATGGAAGCTTGGACTCATAAACACATTCTTGTGTATAGATTGACAATGACACAGAGACTTTACTAAAGGACAAAAGTACTATGACATTGCATTAGAAAAGAGAGCAAGTACAATGCTTTATAGAAAACTGGATAGTAACACTTCTCCTATTGTGCATATGGGATTCTAGTCATAAGCCCTCACTGCTCCTTACAAAGAGACTGAAGTAGGTGTGATTGCAAACATCAAAACACACACATATATTCATCGGTAACTTACTTGAGAATAAACTCTACAAGAAAACAAAAATTAGAACCAACATCAAATTCTATTGAAAACACAACATAAAAGAAAAACGGCACAAAGAGAGAGAGAGAGATGAGCATAGGTTGCCCAAAATCCGGAGCTTCACGAAGAAGAAAGTGCAGAGGTAAGTAGAATGCTCAAATCCCTAATTTCTCTCACCATGGAGCTTTAATGGAGACAAAAATTCACTAGTATATAGAAGAGAGGGAAAGTAGTCTACTGCTCAACTCTTGGGTCAAACTAATTTTGTGTGGACAGGGAAAAAAACAAAATTTGAAAATTCTCCAAAAAAGAGGGGGAAAATACGAGGTGAGAGAAACTCAAATTTTATGTACTATTCATACTCCCTTTTTTAAAATCCCCCACTACCCCTTTTTTAATAAAAATTCCAAGATTTGGAGAGAGAATATTCACCCAGATGTCAACATCTAGCCTTCCTATTGGACAATCCAAAATGCCCACGTCTTAAACTATATTATTTTTAAGGGCCCATTTGTGAGTTCATTTTCTTCCTAATGGGAAGAGGGTCTTACCAATGCAATTCAGTGACTCACCGATTCCTACTACTTACCCTTTAAAATATTTCAAACTTGGATAAAGAAAATCAGCCAATCAAGCCAAGGTTATACATCAAAACATTGTAAATGATATCCATGATGGAACAAGATTAAGATGAATGCTAAGATTCAATGTAATAGGATCTAATTAATAGAAAGAGCACTAATCTCTAATCTATTGATCAATTCACAGAATTAATTGACTAATAGTCTCTCATCTCAACAAGTGGAAAAGCTGAAGCAAGTGCATTATTGAGAGATTTCAGAGATTAAGCAATCAGAATACCTTGATTAAGCTAGAAGAAGATGATTGATGTCATATTCAATCCAAATAATAGAAAAGTCCTCCATTTTTACACCATGAATCCATCATAAAGCTTGAAAGATACATAAGATCAGCCCAATATAAGCTCCAATATGGTTGAATCTGTGAAGAATCAATGCCTCAGGCACTTGCTTGAACACTAGAATGTTAAAGATTCAAGCCTCTTAGAGAAAAGCCCCAAAATAAACCTTCAATATGAGCTTCAAGATCCTCAATAGGTTGAAATCGTTGCAATGTCTTCAATCTTGGAGTCCATTTAGCTTCAAAATGATGGTAGAGAAGCTTTGGAGGTCAGGAAGGCCCAAAGATTGAAGAAATTTAAGCTCCTAGGTCTCTGGCTATGGTTGACCTATTGTGTTTTAGGGTTTTCAACAAAGGGAAGGAAGACCAGGGCTCAAATCTTGTTGAACTTGCATCAAGATGCTCCCCATTGAGTGTAACATGATTGCTCAACCAACTTGAAAGAGATTAGGAGCAGGAGAAGTGTGAAGCAAGAGCAAGAAGATCAACACATTTTTTGGTGCAATTTTTGGGTTGCTCCATTGTCTAATCTCCGCATCAATTGCTTGACATAGGTGCTCTATCTAATGTACATGAGATAAAGAATCTTTGATCCATGGTTTGACTGGAAGAAAATGTCATTGGAGAGTAAGATTGATGAATTTCTTGGCAGCCACCACCATTGAAGCTTCAACCAAAAGCTTGGAAGAGAGAGAGAGAGAGAGAGAGAGAGAGAGAGAAACTCCACTTGAAAAGTAACCACAATTTATTTCCCTTTTAAGCTGGGTTAACTCCCATTTGACCAAGTTACCTCAAAATTGCATGAAAATTTGATGACAACCTGCTATTTTAGCCTTCCATCTCCATATTCGTCCTTGAAGATCTCCAAATATAGTCTTCATCTAACTATGGATATCCTGCAAGCCACTACTAGGCAATGTCCATGTCTAGTGCGTGTAGTACTTGTCTAAAATTGGTTTTTATAGTGAAAAATTAGAGTGAAATAGAAGAAAAAATGGATCAAAGACTAGTGCTCTGATACCACTTGTCAAGAAGTGAACTAGAGAGAGAGAGATAGAGGAGAGAGAAGAATACAAAAGAGAGAGATGGAGTGTAGAAGTGAGAGAAAGAGAGTGACGAGAAAAGAGAAAGACTAGAATAGGAGAGAAAAAGACATCAAAAAGAAGTAGGAAGTCATTGAAGCTGAGAGCAAGGTAACGAAGAGAAGGACAATAATGTATTAATGTGTCCAAAAAGATGAGAAAAATTACATGTCCCCTCCTTTTATGCCTATGTTAGTGTGACATGGTATTACTATTATTTTCACACTAAACCACTATTGTTCCCAGCTTCTTACATAGACTGAGATCTTCCCCTCGCACATGAGTATCCACCACCTCTACCAACAAATCGCCGATGTGACTCTTCCCATGCTGAGATGCATGCTACTTGGTTCCTCTACCATGGCTAGAGCCTCTGCTGCCACAAGAACCATAGCCTTGTTGTGATTAGAATAAAAAGCTGCATCTTTGCTTTTAGAGCTACTCAAGCTCGTAGCCAAACCCAATTTCACTTCTTCGTGGATAAGCAAGGATACCAATTCATTAAAGTCAAGAATTTCAACCCTAATTGAAATTGATGTATCAAAGGACTTCTATTTTGTCCCTAGACCATTCAAGGTCATAGCCACCATATCATCATCATCTACTTCAGCTCCTACAAGAGCTAACTGATCTGCAATACTCTTGATCTCAGTCACATAATCTTGTTTGGACCATCCTTTCCTGTCCATTGTATTAAACTTCTACTTTAACTGAATTTTGTGTGCATTGGTAATTGTGCTATAGTATCTCATCAAAATATTCCAAGTATCTTCAAGTGATTTGTAAATTCATTATCTGAATGACCATTGCGTCAGATACATAAAGATTGCTAGTGCAACACTCTCCGGGATCTTTCAGTCCATGCACCATGAGCCCTAAGATGATCAACAGTTGTTGGTTGACCCTTTTTAGGAAGCTTAGGCTTAGCTTCTACACATGTAGCCAAGTCATAGTAGCCCTTTCCAATGAGAAAATTCTCCATCTTGAACTTCCAGATAGCATAGTTGTTGTTGTCTAATTTCTCACTCACTATTTGAGTTATATTATCAATCCTTTTAGCATTTTCCATCTATACAACTCTGTGTATTCAACACAATCTAAATTAGATAGTGTCTGATTCCTTGCAAACCAAGTAAGCTGTGTATAATAGTTTCAATAGCCCAAAAAAAATTGATATTGAATCTCTGCAATAATCATTGTATTTTAGCTCACAGGCATGCCAAAAACATCCCCAAACATGTGGCAAAGCATCTAGAAATGATGCCATGTGCATGTAGACTTCATCTCCTGCATATCTTCTATGCAACCAAGCTATGTAACAGTAGACAAACAAGTAGTTTGTAATGATCAACAGCTATTTCCTTGTGCAAACTAATTTTTTTAAATCTCAAAATAGCCTCAAAACATATCTAACATGTACCATAACCTTCAAGGTTCAATGCTCAGACATATAGGCATCAATGATGGTACCTATAACCATTAGCAGTGCTAGACAAAATCTTCATGGAGACTGTAAGCAACTAGCCCATATGACCAGCAATGAATTCAGTCTATATTTAAAGTATTTCTAGCCCACAACATCCAAAGAACATCCACATCACATCCCCTATACATGTAGAAAAGATCCAAGCTTTTGCACGTACCAAACAAGCATCACAATGCTTCAACAATCAAGTATGATCTGTCATATATTCAATGATAGATTTTAGCTTGCAAATTTAGATCTATAAAGAAATCTAGTATTGGATTTTCATCCCCTTTTAATCATTCCAAATGCACAAAGTCAAAGGCATTTACATTGCCAAACATTTCTCAAACTAACTCATGTAGTTGAGTGTGCCAAGACATGTATTTAATGACTAAAAGCATGCCTGAATTTTCATTGTCAAAGCAAGTGCATCTAGGCCTGATCACTTTGAATCTATGTTGCTATTTATATATGCTCATTACAAAGCATTCATGGGGCGTTCAATAGCTGAGATAGTAAGCTTCACTTCAAGCTCAATAATGCCCAAGATAGTGATCATTAATCATAGCAACCAATGATTGCAAGCTGCCCCAACCCGATAACCCACAAACATCGCAAATGTAGATCCATCACACTGATTTCAAGCTATTCTTAATGTTGCAAATGATGCTAGTTTTGATTAGCATCCAAGTAAGCTATGTAGCCTTCAAAATACCAAGCATATGGTTCATGACATTGAGGTTAATAACCTTCTCTTCATGCCTTGATATTGTCCTCTTCCTCAGTCCAAAAAATAGGTGCAACATTCTAGACCCACATTTTTTGTGATGCTACCATATACGTAGCTCAATGCTCATTCAAATAAGCCCCCACATGTGCCAAGACATCCACTTGAATAGCCTTAGTTAAAATCTCAAGGTAATCTTACCTTTGAAGTAATGCAAATGGCTGCCACACATGGAACTTTTGCAAGACTTCAATCTCTAGCTCCTTGAAACTCCAATGCCATGCTTTTGGGCTTCACAAATCATTCATAGATCATGGGGGTTCATGGCTTTGATACCATGTTCAAGTATTGAGAGAGAGACAGACAGGCAGACATAGGGGCAAAACAGTGAGCAATATACTCTCATATTCTCTTCATTATTTCATCACACTAATTGAGTAACACAAAATGAACTAGGTCTAAGTGACTACACTAACTAACCACTAACTAATGATCGTTAAGTCAAGTACCAACTTGTTCAAGTCACATACATGATAGACAACTATACACACCCAACTATGACTGAGCTTGCATATCTCAATAAGTGAGAGAGGGAACTTAAGCTCTGGCAATAGTTCATCAAAATATCCAAGATGTATTGCCTTTGTGAAATGCATATACCATAAGATCTCCTAATCACCTTAATCCTAAGAAAGTACTTCATCTCTGCCAAATCTTTAATGTCAAATTTCTATTAGACTCTTCACATGCTCCACTTCATGCATATCATCATCCCCAACAATCAAATCATCCATGTACAAGGCAATTACAACAATATTCATATCACTCTAATGCCCATAAAGCGAGTGATATGCATTTTCAACATGAAAAGAAATAGAGACAAGATATTGTACTATCTCATCATGCCATGCACTTAATGACAATTTTAGTCCATACAAGGCTTTGCATAGCCTACACAGATAATCAGGGTGAGCCATGCTCTCATAACCCTATGGCTACTCCATAGACACTTCTTGCAACTCACCATACAAGAATTCATTCTTTACATCCATTTGATGCAAGATCCAAATTTTTGTTGCACGCAATGCAGTGTCATGTTTGACAATTGTCATCTTTGCCACTAGAGAAAATGTCTCCTCATAACCAATCCCATATATCTATGTATAACCTTTAGCAACTACTCTTTCTCTATATCTACTCATGCTTCCATTTGCATTATGGTTTACTTTTCAAATCCACTTGTAGCATATAGGTTTCTTTCCCTCAAGCAATGACATCAAATCCCAAACCTCATCTACATCCAATGTAGCTATTTCTTTATCCATGGCTTTCTCCCAATGCACATGACTAATAGCTTCCTCAAAACAAATAGACTTGATTGATTTTATATCATTCACCATATATGCCTAATGACAAGTGACATAACCATCATATATCAACCTCTACATAGGTACCTTACTCTAGTTGACTTACACACTTACGGAGCACTCTACAATCCCTTTACATCAGCCCTAGCTTTTCTCACACTAGTTGTATGAATAACTCAAATCCCAAACTCCTCATCCATACATGGATCTAAGCCATTAGACTCACCATTTACATGTGAATAACTTGTATATACATCTCGCACACCAAGTGGCCCCAACCATTTTTTCTTTTCCCTTTTCTGATACATTTTTTGGACTTTAGGAGTGCTATTTGCATGCAAGCTATGACTCCTTGGTCTCTCAATAGATCTAGTAGAGGAAAAGTCTCCTCTCACTCAATGTTTATGAGCATGCACCCACATTTTCTAAAACCACCTTCTCTTTTACATCATTTGTAACAAACAATTTATTTTTTTAACAATATAGCAATTGTGCATCTCATCAAATACCACATCTCTACTCATCTGTATCTTGCATGTAATTGGATTATAACACATGTGATCCTTTTGCTCAAGGGAATAGCCAACAAATACACACTTCTTAGCTTCTAGTTCCAGATTCTTTCTTAGCTGATCAAAAACACGTACAATATCGCAATGCATTGAGAAACTTTAACATGTGATAGATTTGGTTTCTTGCTAGTAAACTTTTCCTTTGGTGTCACATCATACATTGCAGTATTGGAAGTACTATTCATAATATACATAGATATAGAAACAATTTCAACCCAATAATAATGAGGCATGTTCTTTTGAGCTATATTAAGGCACATGCAATTTTTGCAATGTACTTGTTCTTCCTTTTAGCAACACCATTTTGTTGCAGAGTAGACTTACATGTAAATTACCTCTACACTTAATCTACACACCTATTTATTTCTCAACTAGATCTTTCAAATCTTGAAAATGAGAGAGCACCTCACTTTTCTCCTTCACGAAATGCAACCATATCTTCTTTCTACGATAAGCAATAAAGGTTACATAAGATTTACATCTAGCCATTGATGTAGTATTTATAAGAAGGAAATGTGTGCCTTGTCTATTTTCCAGATTGATATGCTTCGTAGACATTTAGCATATTAGCTACTTTGAGCTTAGGCAAGCTCATCATAGTTTCACATGACTACATATTTTTCAACTATTGATATTTACATGGCCAATACATTTGTACCAAATGCCAATATCAGCTACAACTCTTGCACCCTGTGCAAACATAAGTACAGCCTTCAACTCAAGTACATTTACATCCAAGGTAAACATTCTTCCCATATTTTTACCTTTTGCAACTAAATTACATCTATACTTAAAATTTTTTGTAAAGCAACTAACTTAATTGAACTTGCAATCCTTGCTCAACCAATATAAACCAGATTCTTTGTAACATTAGGCATATACATCACATCAACCAAACACTTAACTTTTCCATCCTGCATAAATATTGGGACACTCCCAACATAAGCAATAGGATGCACTATATTGCCATTTGTTTCCACAAAACTAGGCATTTCATGATTTTTTTTTAAAAACCATTCTCTATGAGATGTCATATGGTTAGAGATGCCTAAATCCATATAGCATACGTCATTACTCAATACTGATGTATTTGCATTCATTGCATTCATCATGTACTACATAACAATAACTTCTTATTATCAACTTGATTGTTACTAGATGCATAATTGTTAGGCTATCTTCTCCCATTTCTATTATTTCAACCTTCTCTTTTCTAGACAGTCATATGCAATATGATCTTTTTTATCACAATCATAGCATTCTCTGTTATCATAGCATGCGATCTATCTGAAATGTCCTCTATGGATCCCCTTGCCTTGAGATTGGCCTTTGCCATGTCCTCTATGTCTCCCCTTGCCTCCACAAATAAGCATCTGTCACTTGTATGTGACTACTCTTGTGAGTCTTGAATTTTTCCCATAATAGCCACCACTGTAGCCTCTACCACCACAACTTCTATCTCTACCTTTATTAGAGTAGAGTAATTCTTTTGAACTATTCTTGCTTTGTGAAGAGGACACAACAAGACCCAAGTTTTTCTCTTCTAATATCGGCATAGATATTAGATATGCAAAATTACCTGGATCCAAGGAAAAGCTCCAAAATTGAATGCCATGATCTCCTCTGATCAACGTGTCTCTCTCTCTCTCTCTCTCTCTCTCTCTCTCTCTCTCTCTCTCTCTCTCTCTCTCTCTCTCTCTCTCTCTCTCTCTCTCTCTCTCTCTCTCTCTCTCTCTCAAGCTCTCCTTAATCTCTTAAATGCAAAATGAGGTCTCCCTTGCCATTCTTGGACTCTTATTGCCTTGCCCAGGTTTGTATTCACCTTAATCTTGCTCCTCTTACCAATATTTAACCCAAGATTTCATGTTTTGCCCTTCTTTTCCATGTTCAGCCTATTATATAGTAGCAAAAACCCTATTGTGTGCTCACACTGTTTTGATCCTATCCTATCTAATGCAAGCAAAAATAACAAGATAGCATTCATGCTTCTTTATCCTACTCATCTACACATCCAACCCAAAAATACTTACTTGTTTTTTATGATCAAACCACCTAAATCTCCTATCTACCTCAAGCTCCAGTGGTTCGGGGATGAAACCCTTACTTCGATGATCAATTTGAAGCATGCAAGCACTCAAGCTTGAATCTATTAGTCCCAACAACGGAACCAAAATTTAGAGGTGAGAGCACAAGCTCAACCACCAAGACCCAATGAAGTGCTTATTGTTCAAGCATTTCAAGTGAGCACTAATGGTTACCTCTCACATAGTTGACGCGCCATACCTTTCTACGAGTGTATTGAACTTACCTTTATGTGTGATTGAGTTGCTTCCTCTCTCAAGCACCGATAGCTCCACAATTCTTGATGCAAGCTCAAGCATCCTTAAACCTCCACCTCCAAGCTCCATCGAGGCTCCATTGTCCATAGCCACACGCGAGATGAGAGAAGAGAATAGAAGAAGAAGAGAGGAGATGGAGGAGGGCTTCACCTCCAAGATCCCTCACCCTTACACACTCACTCTCTCACTCATTCACACTCGCTCCCTCAAGAACTCACAAGCAAGCAAGAGAAGAGAAGAAGAGAAGAAGAGAAGAAGAGAAGAAGAGAAGAAGAAGAGTCCACTTTGCCACACACCAAAGAATAAGCTCTCATTCACTTTTTGAACTTTATATACAAAACCATCTTTCCCTTGGACGGTCGTCCCCTTTTTACATGGCAGAGGCCCTTTTTTCCATTGTTCTCCTATCGTCCTAGCTTCTTTCCTACCACCCATCTATCTTTACAATTTGCACCGACGCTCTTAAAATAAATCATGGTACACCTTGCGCTCATTTACAAAAGTATTGACATGATTTTTCTTGACACGCCTTCATCTTCCATTCCATTTTTTCCTTGGCATTGTCACTTGCTTTAGATTTTTTGGATTTTTCACTTTTTCACCTTGTTCATCTGAGGGTTAACAACTCCCCATGCCTCGTATTTATAGCTAAATTAGAGAAGAAGGGTTGTGGCTAAGAAGAAGAGCTCTTTATGGAGGGAATCTTGGCAAAACTAGTAATCTCAAGCTTCCAAGATGCAACCTAATGCTCAGACAGCAAATTTGATGGTTTCGTTGGCTCCGAAAGTGGAGTAAAACCTTAGGAGACCTTATCAGAATTCCAGATCACTCATTCTCTTCCTCATTTACAGTGTTGTTTACTGCTTGTAAACTGCGATCATGACGTGCATGATTTTTCCAATCTTTTTTTGCATGACACCCTATTCTAGAAGATTCCATAGTTTTTAAGGATATTTACAATAAATAATTTCCAAAAATCTAGTATTTTTGGACTATCCATACTATAGACACTAACACTAATGACTAATATGGCTCATAACTCTCGTTCATGCTGCGATAGCTTCCATGGTGGGTGGCTACAGTCCTTGTCAATCTGAAAAAATGTCGGGTTATGATCCTCGAGTCTTTTTGCTTGAGATCTTCTCTATTTAATGATTTTAGAGTTCTTCAAGTTCCTTCTGCGAGAAGTCGGGAAGATTTTAAATCAAAGTTGGGATATCACATTCTCCCCCCTTAGAGGAATCGAGATGTCCTCATCTCAAATGAAACTGGGGATATTGGTTACATAGTGACTCATGGTCAATCCAAGTGGCATCCTCTTTAGGATAGTCTTTCCACTGGACAAGATATTCTCTAAGGGTTTTGCTTCGAGAGTCTTCTCCTGCATGTCAAGTATCTTTTCTGGTTGAAGTTTGAGGATTCCTTGACTGGGCATTACAATTTGTCGGTCGTTTAATACATGGTCTGGGTTAGGAACATATGCTTTCAATAGACTGACATGAAATACATTATGTACTTTCTAGTTATTAGGGAGTTGCATATTGTAGGAATTTGGTCCTAGACACTTTAGCACCTTATATGGCCCACAATACCTGGGACTTAGCTTCTTGGATTCCCCCAAAGATAAGGAACTTTTCTTTGGGTGAACTCGTAAGAAAACCATGTCACCTTCTTTGAAGATGCATTCTTGCCTTCATTGGTCGGCATATGCCTTCTGTCGATCCTTGGTGGCTTGAATATCTTGCCTTATAGCTTTCACTTTGCTGATCCATTTCTTCTAGAATTTTCTTAGATGCTTCTACCCGTAGAGTAGGATTAAAAAAATTTAATGGTGTAAGACAATCTTGCCCATATAGTGCCTAAAAAGGAGTCATTTGAATACTTTGATGGTATTATGCATTGTAGAAAAAATTAACTAAGGGTAGATATTGGATCCACTGTTTGGGTTCCATATTACAATAAGCCCTCACTATGTCCTCAATAACTTGGTTGACTCGCTCTATTTGACCATCAGTTTGGGGATGGTAAGTAGTACTGAAGCAAAGTTGGGTTTTTAGAGCTTCAAACAAACTCTTCCAAAGTTTGAGGTGAAGAGAGAATTGCGGTTGCTGATGATTCTTTGGGGTAATCCATGTAACCTAAAAATTTCCTTAATGAAAAGCATGGCAATATCGAAAGCCTTGTAATTGGTATTTATAGGAATAAGGTGTGTAACTTTTGTTAGCATATCAATGACTACCATTATGGAGTTATATCCTCCTTGTACTGGAGGTAATCCAACTATGAAGTCCATGCTTATATACTCCCGTTTCATTTGAGGGATGTCATGTGGCTGGGGCTTTCCTAACAACTTGACATGCTCAGGCTTAATTTGTTGACAGTTTAGGAATTTGGTGAAATACTTGAGTACATCACCCTTGAGTCTTTCCTAGTAGAAGCTTCTTCTAAGTCTTAGCATAACCAAGATGACCCGAAAATGGGGAATTGTGAGCTTCCCAAAGTATTTTCCTTTTGAGTTCCTAAGGAATACATAGTCTTGTCCTATAATAGGGAAGCTCCTTGTTTATGGAAAAATCTTGATACTTAGTCTTGAGTTTTGGATTTGAATCCTTGACAAGAATTTCTCTTAACAAGTTCTGATAGCTTGGATCCTTCATTACCTCTTCTCTAGCCATTTCTATGAGAGGGTTACTGGGCATTGAAATCATTGTGCCATGAGTTCCAACCCTAGAGGGTTCTTCTAGGATTAGAGCATTAAGAAATGATTTATGGCTTATGGTATCTATAATCACATTCACCTTGCCTGGTCTATACTTGATTTCAAACTCAAATTCTTGCAAGGTCTCAATCTATCAGCGTTGTCTCATATTGAGATTTGGTTGGGTAAAATTTCACTTTAGGCTTTTATGATCAGTGACTAGAGAGAACCTATTACCAAGCAGGTAATGTCTCCATAGTTTAAAGGCATGAATTACAACAAGTAATTCTAGATCATATGTGGCATAGTTTCTTTCGTGGATCTTTAATTTTCTTGAAGCATAGGCTACTGGATGTCCTTCTTGCATAAGCACACAACCTCGGGGGGTTCACTATATATATATTCTATATATAACGTGCGTTCATGGCCTATTTATAAATATCCTAATTTGTGAATTTTTCTTGAATAAAACACAACCCTTTTCTATTCAATCTGTAAGTAACTCCTTTATATGACACCCTTCTGTATGTAAAGAATGTATAAAAATGGTATTTCAAAAACCCCTTATTTTGAACTCACATTATATATACATATATTTATGAGTGTCCCCCCAAGCACACAACCCAAAGCAAGAGAGCTTGCGTCAGTTATATGACCTCCAATTCTTTGCTAAGATCAGGTAACATTAGGATAGGGGGAGGAGCTCTTACCAAACTCTACTTTTAAACTTCTCAAAGGTAGATCATTTATTGGAGAATGTCCATATAATGGAGACTTAATTTTTGAGAAGGTCAGTGAGAGGTGTGGTGATTGAGGCATATTCTTTACTGAAGACTCTATACTAGCCTGTTAGCCCTAGAAAGTTTCACACTTCCTTGACCATTGTTGGGGGTGGCTAGACTTGTACATCTTGGACCTTGGCAGGATCCATTGAAATGCCATCTGCCAATACTATGAACCCTAGATATTCAATTTGCTTCTTGAAGAAAGCACATTTCTTCTTTTTAGCATACAATTTGTGGGCTCTCATTATTTCAAGAACTGTTCATTAGCTATGATTCATGGTCTTCTTCATTCTTGGAATATGTTAGGACATCATCAAAGAAGACGAGGACGAAGTCGTCAAGGTAGGGTCAGAAAATGTATTGCATCAACCTGTTGAAGGTGGCAACAACATTTGTTAACCCAAACAACATTACAATAAACTCATAATGACCGTACCTTGTGTTAAAAGTAGTTTTAGGGATATCTTCCTCCCTAATTCCTATTTGATAATATCCTGAGAGCGGATTTTAAAAACCATTTTTGAAGCGAAAAAGAGCCCAAGAGGCCGTAAAAGACTCAAATTCTCATGCAAACTGAAACTATTGCGGATCGATGAGCTGGAGTTTTGTTAGATGGAGTTCAATGCCAAGAACCCAACACAAGTCTCCGTTTGTCGATCCGAGTTCGTTTTGAGCCCCCATTTAATCCCCACAAGGTTTCATGTTATGAAGCAGCTACATGATCCGAGAGTCAAAAAGTGCATCACAAAGCCATCCGGCCCGATGGATCTCAAATCTGAGCTCCTTCACTCCTCCAAAAATGAAAAATCCACTTCGGTTTGCAGTGTGAACATAAAGAGATGAACTGGATATTTTAAAATTAAAACCTTAACCTTAATTAGTGAGTTGAGGGAGAATTGACTGCATATTCTTGATCTACTCTCTGAGGGCTCCATTTTGGTTGTAAGCATGATAATTTTCATGAAGGGAATGAAAGTTCTTATTTCTAGTATTTCTCTCCCCTCTCTCCTCTTGCTACATGTTCACACATGTGATTCTATGAGAGGAGGTAGGATTTGTTTTTTATGGGATGATGGTGTTGGAGTGAAGGAGGTTGTAGATCAGGTTGTGAGAGAGCATCAGCAACCAAGAGAGAGTGTTAGTGGAAGCGACCTCCCAACCTCGAAATATGTGTCTCCAAAACCGAGTTTCTATGCTAACTAATAGATTCATTTGTTTTATGATAGATGTTTCATGGAATTGGCATGCACTAATGAATTGGTCCCAATTGACCGAGATTCGAAAACCGCCACTTATTGGAGGCTACTGGAAAACACACCATTTGTCCGGACCTAAAACAGGCCCGACACTGACTCTAAGCACTAGCTAGGTCTCTCTACACTCAAAGAATACACCCCCTCGGCCTCGCGGCAGGAGCGTCGAAGGGACACACTGCCCTAACCTAGCTTCTATCATAAATTTTCCATTTGTTTTAAATTGTAATCCAATGGCAAAGCCTTCCCCACACTCCTCACAAGGAGTCCCTACACATATATCGGTATACAAATACATTGTAAGCACAAATAGAAGGAGGCACCCCTTGGCTAAATGGCTAAATGCCATGGCCCCACTGCAACTCTCCTACACCTCGAGGATTGGCCCCTCGATGCATCGCTAACACAAATAACACAGACATCCAAAAACTCCACTCTTGTTTTAATCCATTTCAAGAGATAAGATATTTTCTCACTTAACAATTCCCCAAGGAACCTGATCATCTAAACCTATAGCTTAGGTATCTCACAACTCCACGTAGGTCATAGGTACAAGAAAACAATTCCAATGCATCCAAGAATTACACCATGTGATATGCGCAATGCAATTGTGAATGGCCATAGTGCTCAATCATTTTATGTTTTAAAAATCAGCATTGTTCAATGCAACGACATTTGTTTCAATGATTTTAGCCTACACGTAATGCTATGTTACTAAGGGTCAGCGCATCGAGCATCCTCGTGCTACTCGATCCTCTTAAACTTAAATTATAAGCATCCTATATGGTATGCACAGACAAATAGATTAGAATTTTACATGTTATCACGAACTAATCAACATCAAAACCCCTCTTTTCCCCTATCGTTTAGGTTGTGCATCGTTGATAGGTGTAGAAAGTAGTTTTTTCATGTGTTTTTCTTGTAAAAGCATTAAAACTACACTTTAACACAAAGACAAAGATGAACAGAGGCTTATCCCTCATGCTCCAATCATGCCATACATCCACAAACATAAATCATATTTTTCTTTGATTTTCTAATGCAAAAACCTAATAAGAAAGAGATAAATGGGCTAGACGGTGGGCCGAAATAAATAGAAGATATTCTCCACAAAGGTGTGGTCCAATATCCTTACAAGGGTGGGGTCTTAGTAACCCTAGCTCAATGCATAGTCCATTAGGGGGAGGAAGCTGTAGTACTTCCCCCCTTCTAATTAGTTTGTCCAATTCGAGTGGAGTGATAGTTCTGATTATTCAAATGCCATTAGTGAATCCAGTTGTTACCATGGTGGTTCAACCCATTGCAATCCCAGCAAGGATGCCGGACTTGCCAGCCTTAGGGTTTCCTCTACTCATTTTTAATGGGTTAGCAAAGGAAGATGCAAAACTTCACATCAACGAATTGCAAAAGTTAATGTTTAATTGTCAAATCTAAGATGAGGGACACTTGATGATATTCTTCAACATGATTCTGAAAGGATGAGCTGTAGTGTGGTATCACATCTTAGAGGCTAGAACCATAACTACGATCGACTTATTCTTTGCAGCCTTTCGAAGAGAGTTTGCTGTTGAAAAGGAAGGTCAGTATTAGCTACGTGTCCTCAATGTTACACGTCAAGAGCCTCACGAGAATGTCCATGGGTATGCCAAGAAACTAAAGGAGGTATTTAGTAAGTTGCAAACCTATATCCCTACTACTTAGTTGCAATATTTTTTGAATGGGTTAGACTTTAGCATTCAAGTGCAGTTGAGCAATGTTACTCTCATTATTATTACACGAGTAGAAGAGGTAGAATTGCGACTACAAGTAGCTTATGACTCTAGGTCAAACTGGAATCTGAGTTTAGGGTTTGGAAATACTTTAGCACTGACAAATGGAGATCAAGGGATGCCCATGAGTCCTCTTAATGGGAGAGGAAGTATAATTCAAAATGTGCCCATGTTGCGAACTTCTCCTACTGTGACCATACCTATAACTAGCTAGATGGCTCCACCAACTATTGGAAGCCCAATGATAAATCCTACCATTTTTTCAAGGAATCAACAACCAATCTCTAATCAAATGGTTAGGCTAATAGAATGATAGGTAGATGATTGTGGCTATGAGTCAAGTGCCTTGAATGTCCTTGGTGAAGTTATAGACATGATGAAGGACTATACTAATATGATTAGCAAACAATATAGACAAATAGACATTGATGTTAATTTCATTAAGAAGCAACATAATTTGATAGGGAATCGACCTCGAGGGGTTCACTATATATATATTCTCTATATAACATGTGTTCATGGCCTATTTATAAATATCCTAACTTGTGAATTTTTCTTGAATAAAACACAACCCTTTTCTATTCAATCTGTAAGTAACCCCTTTATGTGACACCCTTCTGTATGTAAAAAATGTATAAAAATTGTATTTTAAAATCCCCTTATTTTGAACCCACATTGTTATATATACATATATTCATGAGTGACACCCCCGAGGAGTTAACACCCTGAAGAGGATGGCCCCTCAAGATTCAGCTGTAATTGGTGTGGTGGCCAACATTTCCCTAGGAATTGTCCAAATGTTAAATGTGAAATATGTGGGAAGTCCGATCATTTAGCTAGTACCTGTTGGACTAAGATTAGCTCTCTCCAGCAAGGAAATAAACAACCAGGTCCAGTTAATCATCAAGCGTAAGGGAATAATCTCCAGCAAGATGAAGGACCAAAAAAAATATTACAAAGAGGGAAAGCTATGGTAGAGGAGCTACCTAATGGTAGTGGAGTTAGCCTTATACAAGCTATTTGTGTCAATGGCACTGAAGCTTCTAATCTACGAGTTATTACAAGAGGTCAAAAGTGTAAAGAAGTCGACAAAGCCAAAGAAAAACATGTCAAGGGAAACCCCAAGCAATATGATAAGGGAACACAAGTCCTTAATCCCAATATGGAAGGCGAACCTCTCAAGGCCATGGATGGTAAAGCCGACCCCAAGAAGGATAATAAGTCACCAAAGAATAAGGAAAAAGCCAAGAAAGAAGCACCAAACCTAGTTCAAAGACCAAAGAAGAGAATGGTCTAGTGAGAAAAGTGAGCTCTTGCTAGCTATCATTGGATTTAGCGAGTTCTCTTTGCAAAGTTAAGCCAGATGTAAATCTTCTATAGTTGATTAAGTTGTCTCTAGGAGTGTGTAAGGAATTTAAGAAGATTCTACACACTGGGTATATCATCGAGCCCTTGGGAATAGCACAAGTAGGATATGATTGGTTTGAGCATGTTGAAAAGCATTGTCTAAGGATAGCAACATATGTTCATGGAATATTAGTGGACATGCTATTGTGGACATAGGATCCTCTATCAACATTATGAGTTCGGAATTGATGGAGAGATTGGGATTAGAAATAAAAAAGCTACCTCTACAATCCTTTAAATGGTTGATGATAGTTTAAGACAACACGAAGGTTGAATTACTAAAGTCAATGTGACCATTGCCAATGTAGGATGCATTCTGGACTTTAGGGTCATTAGGTTTGCAAGGTGATCTAGCTATCAAGTATTGCTAGGCAGGCCATGGATCTTACAAGTAGACTGTCAGGTTGATATACCTATTGGGCGATTGATCTTGAGGTGCTAGATGTGTAAGAGTAGATGCCTATCTTGAATCTCCTCAGAGTGAGAGAGTTCCTTTATCTTTGTCAGAGTTTGATACGCTAGATGCTCCATCTGCTAGTGAGACGTCATTAAGTGATGAATCCAATGAGGAGTCCACTACAGAGGATATCTACCAAGTGACTTTGAATGAGCCAATAGAGACTTAGGAGAGGATAATGGATGCGAATGTAATTGAGCTTGACCTTGGTATGATAAATGATTCATGGCCAATTAAATTAGGGTCCATGCTCAATTCGGAAGAAAGGAAGGACTATGTGTCCTTGATTCAAGAATTTTGTGATTTTTTTCTTGGAGTTAGGATGAGCTGAGAGGCATTCCTCCCAGCCTGGTTGTTCATACAATTCCTTTGAAGCAAGGTAGCCACCTTGTGCGACAGAAAGTAAGGCATATGCCTTTTGAATTAAGGGATGGCCTATTCGAAGAATTGACAAAGCTACAAAAGGCTGGCTTGATATTTTTTATTCAACACACAGAATGGTGTTCACTAATTGTTATCATGAAGAAGAGGAACAATCAGATTCAGCTTTGCATAGACTTGAGAGAGCTTAATAAGTAGACGGTTAATGATTACTACCCATTGCCATTCATTGACTAAAATTTGGATCAATTAGTGGGTAGGAAAATCTATTCATTTATGCATTGCTTTGATAGATATAACGAGATGGCTATTGCAAAGGAAGACAAATTGAGAACGACATTTATCACTATCTTCAATACCTTTGTGTATCATGTGATGGCCTTTGGTCTATGCAATGTGCCTAGATCTTGGCACAATTAGCAGTTTGATAAGACCTTTGGTGATATCTCCCCAGAGGATTTAAAAGTTTTTTATTGATGATCTGGGGGCAGCCGCCACAAGGGAGCGACAACTAATTATTCTAAGGAAATGTTTGAAGTGTTGTAGATAGATCTGCATTGCTCTTAACCCTAGAAAGTGTGTATTTGGAGTACCCTATGGGTTGTTACTCAGCCATGTGGTTAGTACAGCTAGTATTGCAACTAACCCTGAAAAGATAAAGGTGATAATCTCTATGAGCTCATCACGTACTCCAAAAGAGGTGCACAACTTTCTATCTCAGTGGGGTATTATCGGAGATTTATCAATGCACTGGTGGAAGAGCATTGCGACTGATGAGCCTTCTATCTTTTAATTGTCTATTTGAGTGAAATGAAGCCTATCAAGTATCCTTTGAGGATGTGAAGTAGTAATTAGCAAAAGTGCCAATCTCAAACGCACCTAGAAGAGATGAAGTTTTCTATATATTTTTAGCAGCCACAATGCATAGTATCACCTCTGCTATTTAGCTCAAATTTGGGAGGAGAAATGGTATCATCCAATTACCTTTGCTAGTAGGAAATTGGGGATATCTGAAGTTAATTATGCATACATGGAGAAATTGTGCCTTAGAATGGTCTTTGTGACGAAGAAATTTAGGCATTATATTCTCTATGAGAAGGTAGTATTCTTTACGAAGGTGGAATGACTCAAATTGTTACTAAACAAGTTGTAGCTGCCTAAGTGTTTAGCAAAGTGGTTAATCACTTTTTGCAAGAGTTTGATTATGAGATTAGGAGCAGGCCACCAAAGCTGTAGGATATTGTAGAATGTCTTGTGGATTCAGAGAGCCAAATGAAATTGTGGTTGAAGGAAGTGATATTGAAGGTTCTTTTTAAAATCAATACAGCTTCCATCCCTTCTTGGTATGTGGCGATAACACATTATTTATCTACAGGAGGATTTGGGACTGCTTTATTGAAGTTTGAAAAGAGGAAGATCAAGCAACAAGTATTATGCTTTTTTATTATAGCAAGTGTCTTGTATCGGAGAGGAGTAGATGATATCTATCGTCATTGTGTAGTACCCGATGAGGTACCATTTATTCTTGAGGAGTGCCATGATTCAGCATGTGGGGGACATTTTGTTGGCCGACTTACCACCCAAAACGCTCTCCGTGCTGGATATTGGTGGCTCTTGATTTTCTAAGATGCTTTTAGTTATGTTAAGCATTGTGATGTCTGTCAAATATGCGATGTGAAGAAAAATGGTAGGCGACCTCTAAACCCCATTTTGGTTACATTACCCTTTGAAAATGGGGTATTGATTTTGCGGGACTAGTATACCCTTCATCAACTACGTGAAAGTGGTATATTATTGTAGCAACAGACTAGTCCTAAAGCTCGAGCAATGATGAAGGACAATGCTAAGGAGATGGCCAATTTCATTATGGAGCAAATTGTTTGCCGCTCGTTTTAGTCCATTGAAGGAGATTGTGTCTGATCGAGGGACACACTTCTTGAACAAGGTTATAGTGGCCTTGACTGAAGCTTTGAAGATTAAGCACAACAAGAATACCCCATACAATCCTCAAGCGAATAGTCAGGTTGAGAGTACAAATAAACAACTTGTGGGTATCTTATCCAAGATAGTATTGGAAAATAAGCGCAAGTGGGATAAGAAATTATATGTGGCAATGTGGGCTTACAACATGACATTCAAGAGAACCACATGCCACAGCCCATTCAAGCTAGTGTATGGGGAGGAGTGCAGTTTTCCATTAGAAATAGTGCTCCCCACTATGTGTTTTTCCCTCAATTATTCATTGGGAGAGGAAGAAGCGTTACAGGAATGGTATACTTTTCTGGTATATCTTGATGAGATTAGGTTGCAGGCTTTACTACATCAAGAAGTAGGGAAGAGGAGAATGATAGCCCTTCATGATCTTTGAGCTAAGAAGTACAAATTTGCAAAAGGTCAGTTAGTGTTGTATTATGATGCCCATGAGGAGCTCTTTCCAAGAAAATAAGAACCTAAATGGGATGGACTATACAAGATTGTACGTTTAGGAAAGAATCGCTCTACAGCCCTTCTAACATATTTGTAGGGGTAGAGTTTAAGACTAAAGTTAACTTTCATAAATTAAAGCCTTACTATGTGTAAGAGCTAACATTAGGCTTGGTGCCGATGCAGGTCCTTCAAGATTCAGCCTTAATGTGTAGTAGGTATCAAGACGAGCAAATGGGACGCATCATTCCCTATCTGGAGCATCCATATCTTGAACAACGTTACCACCAAGGTCGAGTGATCTGGTGGAGCAAAGGGTATGAGGTTATTGAGTGGCAAGACAGATTCTTTACGTGGGAGATTAAGGTCTATTGCCACCATTGTCAATGACTTCTAACTAGCATTCCTATCGAGTTCAGTGAGGAAGGAGGGATTGTGCTTGTTATACATCCTCTCTTGGCTTGATTTTGATTATCATAAGTACGAATGAGTTGATTATTATAATGTGGCCTATCAATGAAGCTTGGGTTTATACTCTATATTTTGACTAAGCTTTCAGAAGGGCCGCTAAACACGCTGGAGCCCCAAGAGGAACACCAAGGAAAAGGGGATTCTACTACAAGAAAATCTATCTTGTAACATCAAAAATATTTTATTTCATTCTTTTGATGACCAAAACAAAGAAAACAACAAATCTTCACGCAACATCATAGTAGATATCTCCCACGGATTTGATAGATTCAACCATAATCTTCAACATCTTCATAGAATACTTCAATAGAACAATGAACATAAAAGAGTACACCATCCTTGAATGGAAATCAATCACATAGTATTCATCTTCAATGTCTTTACAATTCTCTCTCTTAATCTCTCATATACAATTACATTGTTTTGATAGAATTGACTATCTCTGGCTCTCTCTCTCTCTCTATCTATCAATAGTACATCATCTCCTCACTACAATTATCTCATAATAACTCTCAATAATACTTCTTAGGTCATGGATGCACCTCCCAAGAGGTATGTCTAATGTGAAGAGGCACCAAAGCCACGACAGTGTCTCTTCACAGCCCACTACTGTCACTATCACTCAGTCTTCTCTTCAGTCATCAGCAGCTGCTTCTTCCATTTGTTTTAGCTCTTTTGATCCCAAAGTCACACATACATTCTACAGAACACTTACAGAAGGTCTACAGAATAGTACAGTATAGTACCAGAGCATATACATAACAGTTACGAGACAGAACAGAGACAGAGACTCTACAAAAGGTTTACAGAGAGGGTTACAAAAGGTCATCAAAACCTCATAACTCATACTCAAACCATTCCATACTATAAAAAACTATTCAATAAGCTTCCAAAAGATTTCAATCTTCATCAATAATCAATCTGTGCTTCATACAGAAGAAAATCAGAACAAAACAAAAGCTATATAGAATGTATACAGAACCAATCAAAACCTCAATAGAACCTATCAGAACATCACATAGCTTCATATTTCTACTGAGAATCATCATGAACTTCCAAAACATAATCAATATCATCCAAAACATTCTCAAGCACTTCCTTTATCAACCATACATCACTCTAAATCCATAAAAAATAATTCATTTCACACCTCAAAAACAACAAAAATCAGTCAAAAATTCAGTCTTTTTCCACTCTCAACATATCCCCACATTTAGAAAGGAAGCGTCCTCACGACCTAAGGAAAAGAAGAATATAAGTTTACTAAAGAGCTCAATTTTGATCTTCTGTAGTATCTTCAATAATCTCACCAAACCACGATCCCAACTTATCACCTGTATCTTGAGAAAAAACTACTAAATGAAAACTTTATTATTTATTAACTCATCTGATAAATAATTAAAAGTCATAACAAATTTGTAAAGGATATAAGAGGTTCTTCTTTAGCTTTCCACCATATTCTTTCCTTCCACAATCAATAGTTTGACAAGAGCTCTCAAACAAATTATTCTCAATCCACACGATCTCATCACATACAATTAACCCACAACACACACACTAACACTAACATCACCATCTGAATGACACCTCCAAATATATATATATATATGTATATATATATATATCATTAAGAATCATCCAAAATACATTGCAAAGGCATCAATGAAGGTGATCCCTTTTGAAGGCTTCGTGGTTTCAAAAACGATCCATGGAGAAGGACTCATCCACAAATGTCTTTGGAGGATTTTGAAAGAACTGCAGGCAACACATCCTTTCTAGCAAATCAAGATATCTGCTAGGTAGACATAGGGCATGAAAATAGAGGACATCCAACTATTGGGAATCAATGTTCACATTAACATTCATACAAAGCTTTGGAATGGCCTTTTGATCATTATGGAAATGCCTATGCATGTATGCTAGATACCAAGCAAAATGAGCTGTCAATCTCACTGAAGGATCTAGAGATTGTGAATATTGGTGAGTAAAATGAAGGTAATTCTGGTATGCTTGACTAGCAATTGTCCAGTCCACTAGAATTGGCCAGTTTATCTGGGGTCCCGTAAGAGAATCAGTCAAGCTCCATCCTCTTTTTCTGGGAATCTGCTGATCAAATCCATCGTATTCACTAACCAACTGAGGGGGTTGAGAAATAGAATTGGCAGGAGATGGAAGTGGAATAAGTAAAAGAGGATGAAGAGATGGGTAGACAAAGCCATAAAAGGAAGAATAGGCCAAAGAAGAAGTGGCTGAAAATTTAAGTGAATTAGTTAGGAAATGTGTCAATTGATAGACAGGAAAAGTAGAAGGTATATGGATAGATGGAGAAGGGCATGGTGGAGAAGGGAAAAAAACTCGATCTTTGATAAAATAACAATAGGTAAATATAGGAATTTGAGAAAAACCTTGAGGTTGAAAAAGAAGAGGTAAGATAGCTACTGAGTTGGTTTGATAAAGGGAAAGATAAGTATCATAGCGATGAGCCATTTTTTGGTAGTATAATAGGCTAGGAACAGAGGGACCTAGGACAGATCTTCTCTGGTAGGAATCAAAAAAGGATAAATCAAATGGATGGTTCTTGGAAAGATAAGCTAGGAGATCCACCCTCAGTTCGTTAGTGCTCTGCACATAAGTAGAAAATGTATTCTGACGTTGATTCAAGACCACAGAATCAATCATTGAATGCCATGAATTGTCAGGGCAAGTAGCCACTTTCGAGGAATAACACTGGAACATGTCATCTATCCTCAACTCCAAATAGTTAACATACAAAACAGCTTGTAAAACCATATCCCCCACATACCAGGCCAGATCTACATCATCTGAAATCAACAAATCACCTCGTAGATACATGTAAGATAGCAACATGGTATCTATCGTCACAAAATCTTCAAACACCATATGGACCACTTTTGTCAGCAATTCAAGAGACCAAGCCCCACTCCAACCATCCTCTGGAAGAGGAAGATCCATCGTTGAAAGCTTCATATAGAAGGCCAACTTCTGCAACTAATAGTGGACAAAGAAAGAATGGTTCGGAGGAACATACTTTTGAAAGTGCTCAAATGTAGACCATAGCAAATCCATCTTGGACTGCAATCTTTCCACTTTATCTTGAAACAATGGACACAATGTGGCCTGTCTTTGGAGAACTGCCAAGACCTGCTTAGAGATAGAAGGAATAATAGGAACATTAGGGCTTCGAGGAATGGACCGTGACTGCGCCAGTTGGTCTTACAACTGCTTAATCTGGGAAGCTTGTGATTCCACTGTATTATGAGCAGTCTATAAAGCTGTCAGTTTTGCATCTAAAAGAGTCTAAAACTCTTGAGCTTCTTTGGACATTCTCTCTTTCTCCTCTGAGACTCTAGTGACCTCTGACTGAGATTTTGTTAACTGAATCTTCAAAGAAGATATTTTTTCTCTCTGGGTCTCAATCATTTGGGCCTGTTGCCCCATCTGTTTAAACAGATTTGCAAGTGTGTCTTTAGCAGAGGCTAACTCTGAGGTTGCCTTATGCAACTGGTCTTTGGACTGCATCAGTTCTTCATAGAAAGAAGCACACAGTTATTCGACACAAGCTGTCACTGAAAGTTTAATCGAACTCTGGATGTCATTACAAAGGAATGGAATAGCATCTCCTGATACTAAACTGTTTAGTGAAGGGACTGATATTTCCAAAGAACCCTCTCTATGTGCCCTAAATAAATTATTGCATGTGAGGTAAGCAACGAGGTCACTGCCAGAAGTAGCACTAATTGTGAGTGAAGGAAGAACCGAGTGAGTTTTATCTGCCACATGCTTCAAGCGCTTCCGCTGAATGACCAATGGAGGAGGGGAATCAATATCCTCTATGTCAATAGGTTATGACTCTTCTGAAGGTGGAGGGAAAGGTACTGGATCAGATGGAGGAGGTGGTAGCACACCCTTCTTAAGGCCTGAGTACGTCAAGAAAGCATATAAGTAGGAACCACAAGCGACATTTGTGGCATGCCCTTTGGTTACTTTGATAAAATGTTAGTCCATCTTCGTAAGTAGGTAAGTACTCCAATCAATGGCCACCCCTTTTAACACCATCTTGGAAGCTGTGAAGAGCTCTTTGAACAAATAATGGAATGGCATTTTGGCAGGCATAAACCTGTCCTGGAGGATTTGGCAGACTAACTTCCAAGGAGGATCAGTGATCATGGAAAAAGATACTCCTGAAGTGTTTATCACTTTCTTGACATCTAGAATCTCTTTGGTCTGCTTTTGTAATAGCTTGAAAATCTCATCATTGGAGAATAATTGTCTAGCTATAACAAAGGACTCGCCTTTGTAGGGAAGATACAAAGCCTTCCCTAACCCTTGGGGTGTCAACACCATGGAAGCACCATGAACCAAGCCTGACTTTTTACTATATGATGCAATAAACTCATCACACAGGAATGGATCATCTGGAATCAATGGGAATGAAGCAACCACGAAAGTCGCAAGTCCTGCTTTCGCTATAGGCTCAAAAGCCAGTAGAAAAGAATAATCCCTACTGATGAACGGGACATACTGGATAGGAGGAGGAGCGTGAGGTGCCATTCAGATGGAAAACACACATACCACAACACAGACAATCACAAAGAATGCCTGCAAAACAACCAAAATAGCTATAAAAAAGAAATCAATCAAAAGAAGGACACACACATATAGACGTAACTAACCAATTTACCACCCCAAACAACCCACATCTTAGAAAAAATTCGACATGACCTCTACACATATGCAACCGAAAACTTCATGCAATGCAACAAACAGCACCCAAAATCCCGTATCAGGTAAAAAAAAAAGAAGAAACTGCAAACCGCACACGTAATCGTAGCACATAAGCAAACCATAATACCATAAAAATCTAATCAGGACCTGACCATAACTTTGACCAACAATTTCAGCTAAGAGAACTTCACGTGCCCATCCCACGAAGCGTGTTTATTAAAAGGGGAAAAAAGTGCAGTGAGGGGAAATGGTTTTAATGAAGGGTTCATTTTAAGAAATTATTAACAATGGGTGACATTTTATTAGGTTATAAACCTTAATTAAAAAACGGTGATTCCTTCTTAAAATTGTAATTACAATTTATTAGGGTGAAGCGGTGCTTTAACGAAACCCAGACTGCGATTCCCAGACTGGGGTCTCTAAATGCAAATTCATTAATTAAAAACTAATGGTGATGTGGAGCGCTTTTTTGCCAGCACGTGTTTTTTTGTGACGACTCGTTCATTTTTATTAACAATTAAGGTGCCTCTTAAGCGCACGTAGCGCGTGCGAAGTGAATGGCTGGTTGATTTTAATTATTAAAACATTGTGTGTTTAGCACAAATGCGCGTGGAAAACTGGGTAAATATAATTCATTTTAGGAATTATTTGTGGTTAAGGGATGAAAATGAATAAAGATAAAAAAATAAACACCTGTGTATATGCAATGGACTAAAGGCGCACGGAGAGTTCCAAAGCCAAGGAATCCAGTTAAAAAAAACAAACACCACTGACTGGAAAAACTAAAGTACCTTAGTATTTTTGTTTGATTTTGATTTTATTTTTATTTTTTATTTTTTAAAATTTTATTTGGTTATGGTTTTTTTTCAAATTGTATTTTAGGTGTGTTTGTATTTTTTGTATTGTATGGTTTTGTTGGTTTTTTTTTTCGTTCGTTTTCTTCCTTTGTTTATTTGTTGTTTTTTTTAAATGATGAAAACGGAATATAGAACACATGAATATGTTGTGAAGTGTAAGGGTGGAGTTTCAGCAATCCAACAAGTGTCAACAATGAATATTTATTCATCCATGATTTTTCAACTCATTTTTGGAATTTAAAATGAAATTTCATGAGGTGAAGTATTAAATTAGGGTTTTTGGCTTCAAGTAATACTTTTGCCATTTATGGAAGTATTTTCTACTGAGAAATTATTGGCAAAAGGGGCAAGGGGATTTGTGGAATTTTTTGAATTTTTTTTAAGAAACATGTCTGAATTTTTACCAATTTTTAATGAATTTTACTCAATTTACATGTATTTTTTAAGAAATTTTTAAATTTTGATTTTTTTGCAATTTTTTTCCCTAAATTTTCACCTTAGAAAACATTTCAAATGATTTCAAAAATATTAGAAAATTTTTAGAATTTTTCTTTTAATTTTTTAGAATTTTAAATGAATTTTAATGATTTTTTGAGGTTTTTTAGGTGTTTTATGTTTATTTTTATGTGTTTTTATGTATTTTGCGGGTTTGAAAATTAAAAGTCGATACGTGAGCTGCGTGTGAACAACGGAGGATGACTGCATGTGAAAAGCTGACTGCAACACTCCACCGCACGAACAAACCAGAAGCACGTCTTCGGGCGTGAACGCCCGCTAGCACACCCGTACACCGAGAGCGCCACATAGCAGGAAACAGCGGAGGAGAAGGGGCTGAAACGGGGGCTGTAATGGGGTAACCTAAGTGAATTAGGTGACTGAGTAGGTTAAGTTAATTAGGTGAGCTTTGTCTGGGAAAGTTAATTTAGTTAATTTAGTGTGTTAAATCAATTAAGTTAGTTAGGTGAGTTTAGTTTATTAAGTTAGGTTAGTGTAAGTAATATTAGTATGTTTAATCTATTTAAGTAATGTTAGTTAGGTTAGTCTATTAAGTAATGTTAGTCTGTTTAATCTGTTTAAGTAACATTAATCTGTTTAAGTAATGTTAGTTAGGTTAAGCTAAGGTTAGTCGGTTTAAACTATGGTTAGTTAATTGGAACTATCGTTAGTTAATTGGAACTAACCAGAGATGGGAGAGGGGGAAGGCTGCTGTGACGGCGGAGGAAGAGGAGGAGGAGGAGGAAGCGGGCGAAGGAAGAGGAAGAGGAAGAGGAAGAGGAAGAGGAAGGAGGAGGCGGCAAGGTGGTGGGGTAGGAGAGGGCAGAGATGAAGGAGGTGGGGAAGAGAAGTCGATGATGGCGGGGCGGGGCGGAAGAGGTGGAGAGGGAGGAGAGGATGGATACGGGCATGGGGGGCGCTGTAGAGGTGTAGAGGGAGGAGAGGGGAGGTGGAGAAGATGGATGAGAGCGTGGGGGGCGGTGCAGAGGTGGAGAGGGAGGAGAGGAGAGGTGGAGAACATGGATGAGGGCGTGGGGGGCGCTGCAGAGGTGGAGAGGGAGGTAGAGAAGATGGATGAGGGCGTGAGGGGCACTGCAGAGGGCATCGAGGGTGGGGACCACGGCAGCAAGCGTGAGGGGAGGGGAGGGAAGCGAGACTGGGCGAAGGTGATGCAGGGCGACGCGAGCACAGGCGAGAAAGAAGGAACCCAAACAGGTACGCCCGTTTTTTTTTGGGAATTAATTAATTGTTTTTGTTTAATTTTAATTATGGTTCTCTTACGCTAGAGGTGTGTTTAGGTGGGTTAAATGTGGGTTGGTGTTTTTATTAGTTGTTTTTTTTTTGCTGGTTGTTTTTGTTGCTCTTTGTTTGTTGGTTTTTGTGTTGTTTTTTTTTAATTATGGGGGTTTGTGTGTTTTTTTTTGTTTTGTTGTTTGGTTTAAAAAACTAAATTAAATTATGGTTTGGTTATGGGGTGGGGTGGTTGTGTTTGTTTTTTCTTTTGTTTTGTTGTTTTTTTTTTGGGTTTTGGTGTTAGTTTTTTTAATAAAAAATTAAAAATAAAAATAAATGGGTTATGAGTGTGAAAAAGGAACACACCCGTAGGAGTTAAAAAAAATTTTGCATCAGCGGGATCAGATGGGACAGGGACGGCGATGCGTGAGCCACAGACACCACGGGGGCGTCCCGAGGCAAGTAAAACAAAAAACAAACGGGCTCATGCGCGATACAAGAAATGCGGTCACGGCAAAAAGAAAGAAAAATTAATAAAAACCAAACCGTACGTCGGATCGAAAAATCGTAAGAATGAAAAATGTGCCAAGAGACGAAGGGAAGATGATAGAAAAATGCAACACAGGTTTCGAGGAAAAATCAGGGTGTTCACATGGGAAAAACGCAAGAAACAAGCCCGAAAACACATACGAGTATCACTATCGGGAATTCCGCGCATCGGAATGAAGTGCAAAAAAAAGAAAAATTACGTAAAACAATGTGTCCAACAAACCTATCATGGGAAAACACAGTTCTAATCGAAATAGGACGCGTTCACATGGAAAAATCCTAAAAATAGACCCGAAAATGGACTCATAAATTAATACCGGAAGAACCGTGCACCGAAATAGAGGACAGTAAAAAGAAAAAATGTTTGAAAGAAAGGGATTCATAGGGTTGGTGCGTCAAAACTTAGTTTGGGAGAAATTAGGAGGGATTCACATGAAAAAACATGAAAAACACATCCGAAAACACTCGAAAAAAGTAATTACTAAAAATCCAGCAGTCGGAAGAGGGGGGAGGAAAAAGGAAAAAATGGGGGAAAGGCTGGTAGGACACGGATATCAAATAAAATTGAAATTCTGGTGAAAATAGGGTAGGTTCACATGGAAAAGTGTGAAAAAAAGCCACGAAAAGGACCCGAAAACTCGTAAAAATTAATAACAGATGAGCCGTGCATCAGAATGACAAGGAGTAAAAAGGAAAAATGTCAAGAGAAATGGGTAGGACAAGGATGGCACATTAGATCAGGGTTCCGAAGCAATAAAGATGCGTTCACATGGAAAATCGTCCAAGTTACAGGAATTGCTTCAAAAATTAATAACTCAAGAACCGTCTGTCGGAACAGGGGTTGGTAAAAAGGAAAAACGGGTGGTTCAAAGGGATGAACATTTTTGTAAGGTTGGATGTGAGTCTCAATGAACGTAGGGTGCGTTCGTATGGAAAAAGCACAAAACAAAGGATAAAGGCAAATGGTCAAGAAACAACCCCGGGTATAGGGTGAAATAGAACGGAAGAGTGGGGAAGGGACCCCAACAGGGTAAAATGAAGTCATGGCATAGATATATGATCAGAGCAGAGTATATGCATGGGGGTATGCATCATAGACGTGCAGGGACGCGTCCCCATAATTAAAACCTTAGCAAGAAGGGTAAATCCAACTTCAAGGACCTAGTACCACACATCACACCAACCACGAACGTCCCCACCCTTAAGATATGATCGTCACTTAGAAACAGAAGGTGTAGGGTTAGAAAAACTTGGCCCATATTACCGAGCAAGAATGTCGACTATTGAGGTTGCGTCTTGTAGCATCGTTGCAGGAGGTACCCAGGTGTCTTCACAGTAGCCATCCTTCGTCCTTCGTGGCAAGGACCACGGGGCAGCAGCCAAGGAGGTAGCTGGTTGAAGGAATCGTAGGAAATTCATCAATGACGAGGGATATTGCACTCAACTCATGATCACGCAAATGGAATGAAAGAGCAGTCACTTGTCCCATTACTAATATCACTCGAGAAAATAATAATGAAACCCAAACCTCAAACCTGGTTTAGGAATCGACAAGGGGATGGTGTAGAAAGAGTTTTCCAGGGTGCACAATTGATGGTGCATTAGTGCGTCGAACCCCGTCTAGCATAGGTGCAAGGAGAACGGCCATGGAGCCTTATAGTGTAGTGTATAGAATAGAGTTACGTGTTATGTGCTGATGGCGGAGACCCATCCTGTGGATGCATAGGGAACAGAAATGTACCTGACTCCAATTGTCGTAACGTCCCTCAATCCTCACCTCTCGATAATTGATTGAAGAAACATCAGTCACACTCACCCCACCCTTTGTCTCACGCTCTATTGATAGATATAGAAGGCAACCCATTCTTGAAACCCATTGATGTATGCGCATTTGATGGTGCAATTGTGCATCCCACCCTATGCTGGCATACAGTGCAAAAAGGAAGGCCAGGGAGCCTTACGGTGCAATGCACAAGAACAGATCATGCATTGTGCATTGAGAGGCCCATCCCGTGCGTGCAACACTCCGTTCACACATCTCACCTCTCTCACATCCCCATCCTATTAGGATGAAAGCTCGCATCACTCAAGGGGTTGGTGATGAAGATCATGTTGGCTATGGTTGTCATCAGGATTTTGAAGACAAGGCGTACCCAGGGAGGCAACCTACAAATCTGGTACTTCAATGATTTGTAAGAAAAGGCGTCTGTTAAGAAGGACAGACGGACTGATATTGCAGAGATAGCGCACCAAGGGAGGTGGCTTCAAATTACTTGTTGAAAAGGGTCTGCTGATGAGTTAGTTATCCTGAACTGCGGGGTGTTACCACCTATCCACAGTCAGCTTCCCGCCCAAGGGTGTTTCCACCTTTTCTTGGAACGAGGCCTGTTATGACAAGGAATTTCTTCATTTTCTCCCATAACAGTTTTTTTTTTGTTTTTTATTTCTTTCTTTCTTTTCCTTTTCTATTTTTCTATTTTTTCTATTTTTCTTTTTTTTTCGTTTAAGAAAGAAAATGGTAGAAATACCATGTGTCAGGACCAACCTCGCCACCGTTGTTGGATCAGACGAGAAGAGAACAAGGTCAGATTGAGAGGTATCTGTGAGGGGCTAGCAGAACGAGACCGCCTCATGAGGAGAATCATAAGGGCTATCAGAAGCACGACGAGAAGGACATTGCAACACCCACAAGGGAAAGGGTAGGTCGACTGTGATTGTCAAGATCCCCAGGGAGGGAAGTACATCTTCAGGTGATAGCCATTGATCAGGAAAGGATTATCAGAGGCATCAACGGTCTGCACCTGAACAACAGAGCTGTTAGGATTGACAGCAAGTACCTTGTATGGGCCCATCCACCATTGTTGAAGCTTGCCAAAAAACTTGCCAAATCTCGAATCATAGGCTAGGACAAGATCACATTCTTTGAACTCCTTGTGCTTGATGAAACTATCATGATAGGCCTTGCGTCGCACTTGAGTGGTTTCCATGCACTGTAGGGCCATCCGCTGTATCTCATCCAAGCACTCTAAGTGCAAGAAACGACAAGCATTCTTTAACTGCCACTCGCAAAGAGGGAAATTCCAGTTTAACAGGGAAGACAGCTTTTGTACCATACACTAGCTGGAAAGGGGTCTATCCTGTAGCTGCCTTATGGAAAGTTCTGTATGCCCAGAGGGCCTTTGTAAGTCGATTGTTCTAGTCAGACGATGTGCGGCAATCGTTCTTGTCAGAATCGAGCAAAGGATGCGATTGGTTACTTCAACTTGCCCATTGGCTCTGGGGTAATAAGGAGTGGACTTGCGATGGCGGATCTTATATAGTTCCGTCAGCTCCTCCATGATTTTGTTAAGGAAATGAGTACCTCTATCACTTACCAGCTCGAGGGGGCTACCAAAACGGGCGATAATATTCTCGTATATGAATAGGGCTATGTTGTTACCATCGTCCCATTTCAAAGCTTTATCTTCACACCACTTTGTGACATAATCCGTACATACTAGGATGTATATGTTCTGCTTCCGTCTAGTGGGTGGATCAATGGGACCCACAAAATCAATCCCCCACTTCTCGAACGGCTTTAGGGGAAGAATGGGTTGCAGTGGCATGGCACTTGTTTTGGTGGGTTTTCCCATTCGCTGGCAAGCATTACATCTCTTGTAGTAATAATATGCATCCTTATGGAGGATCAGCCAACCACCAATATCCTGCTAACAGAGCCTTCCTGGTTGTCGCTTCTCCTATGAAGTGTCCACCACATGGTTCGTCATGGCATGCTTTCAATACTATGCCGATTTCATTCCCTGCAATACATCTTCGCAGCACTTCATCTTTGCCTCTCTTGAACAGTGCACCGCCTAGCAAAGTGTAGGGGGTTGATTCTAACAGAAGCTTTTTCTTATCATGGCTTGAGATGCCAGGAGGATACTGTTGAGTTGCCAGGAGATTGGCTATATTTGCATACCAGGGAGTAACTGTTTCAACTAGAAACAAGGAAGCATCAGGAAGGTTTGGATCATCCTGTTCCTCTTCCTCTGTTTGAGGGATCCATGATAGATGATCGGCTAGGATATGGGAACAGCCAGGCTTAGTGACCACTTCAAAGTCGAACTCCTGGAATAGGAGCAACCATCTCATCAGTTGTCCTTTAACATGTTCTTTGTTCATCAGGAAGGACAAGGCTTCATGATCCACGTAGAACTTGAAATGCATTGACAATAGATAGTGTCTAAACTTCTCTAGTGCAAACACCATTGCCAAGCACTCAAGTTGTGTCAGTATGGAGTTCCATTACCTATCAGTGACCTTCTAGCTTGCATAATAAATTGGTTGATTTAATTTAGAGGGGCCCTTTTGACATAAGACAGCACCTAGCCCTTCAACAAATGATGCATCTGTGTGCACATGGAACTCCTTCGTCCAGTCAAGAGGCTGCAAAATAGGTGCTTGGATAAGGCATTGTTTTAGGGTATTAAAGGCCTCTTCATAGTTTTCAGGCCAAAGGAAATCAACATCTTTCCTTAGGAGCTTGTGCAGAGGGGCTGCCTTGGTTGCAAAATGTGCAATGAACCTTCTATAGTAGCCCACATGGCCAAGAAATCCTCTCAATTGTTTGAGGTTTATTGGTGCTGTTAAGGCGGCAATCTTTTCAATCTTCGCCGGGTCTGTTGCAATCCCTTGTGCAGAGACAATATGGCCCAAAAGAACTCCCAAGGAGATGCCAAAGACACATTTGTTGGGGTTGAGAGAAATTCCATACTCTCTGTTGAGATATCGAGCTCCACTCATGATATGCCAGGGTGACCATTGTGTATTTATGTCATCAACTTATTACTTGCAGATGCGGTTGGTACACCACCCATGAATAATAGCTAGATGACAGCTATCCTTATCTACTCTAGTTTGTGGCTCAGTTAGTATGCCACCTTAGTTAGTTGAGTTTGGTTTGAGACCCATATATAGGGTTCTTCTATTTCTTTGTATGTGAGTTCTTTTGGCTTACACAACTAAGAAGAGGAAAATTGTTTTCAGCCTCCACCTGTGTGTGTATTCCCCCATTGTGCAAGTGAGAAAGCTACAAGTGAGACTCCTTCCTTCTCTCCCACAATCTTGACATGGTATCAGAGCCTTGTTCGTGGTAAGGAGCTCAAGAAAGCAAACCAAGTTCGCGGTGTTCTGGTAAGAGGACCAATGTTGCTTTCATTTTTCTGTTTTGGGAGCAAGTCTCTGCAGGTAGCACAACCGGAAAGTGCAAGAGTGCATTGTCTCAGATTGAGACACCCTTCGAGGTGTAGCAAGAGGGTAGTATATACCTATTTTGGAGGCGGAAGTTTTCTGCATGCACTCAGGAAAAGGCCCTATTTTATGCTGTGCGACCACTGTTCTACAGGTCGGTGAAAATTTACCATAGAAATTGCATCATATGCCTGTGCGCAGAGACATTGGGAGTTACAGAATCATCCTTGTTGCCTATTGATGCAAAATTGTCACTAGGAAGTGATTGTGTGGTCAAATACCACTTTTGTCAGTTTTGCAGATTTGCCCTTGGGAGGTTGAAGCTGTGTTTTTTACAGTGACATAACTTTTTGCAGTGTTCTGTAATGGCGTCTGATTCTCTTTCACAGATTGTCACTGAAAAGCTTGACAAGAACAACTTCCAAGCATGGAAGTTTAGAATGACGAATTTCCTTATGAGAAAAGGATATTGGGAATTTCTTGCAGGAAATGAAGAAGAACCAGTTCTTCCTGATGTTCCCAATCAACAACAAATGCAAGCATTTAAAGCATGGCATGAGAGAGCCAGAAAAGTTATGTACTGACTGTCTATCAGTATTTCAGACTCTATGATTGTGCATATTCAGGATGCAAGTACGCCAAAGGAGGCATGGGATACTTTGTCAAAAATGTATAGCACAAATACGCAAGCCAAGAAAATGCAGCTCAAGCAAGAGTTGCACAATGTGCAAAGAGAAAGTATGAGCATCAATGACTACCACATGAAGGTGAAGAAGATTGCAGATGCACTTGCTTCCATTGGGTCACCAGTGGAAGATGATGATTTAGTTTCTGTGACCTTGAATGGTATAGGAAAGGATTATGCACAGTTCCAAACATACATTTCCGTCCGTAAAAGATTTCTTGATTTTGAGGAGTTGATTGCTCTTCTAATTTCTGAGGAGCAGAGAAATGGTGGTGCATCTTCTTCAGGAGGAACTTCAAAAGAAGCTGGCTTCTACTCAAATGCTGGAAGAGGTAGAGGCAGAGGTAGAGGAGGCCGATCTGGAGGCCGTGGTAGAAATCAGAATATGCAGCAAACTCAAGAAAACCAGTCCTATGGAGGAGGACGTGGTAACTCTAGAGACAAGAGGAGCCAAAGAGGTCGTGGTGGATGGCAAAGAGGCCAAAATGCAAACAACAATGTTGAATGCTACTACTGTGGTAAAATGGGTCATATGGCTAAAGACTGCTATAAAAAGCAGAATGACATCATGAATGGAAAACTGCAACAAGGGAATTATGCATCTTCTAGTAGATAGGGTGATGACAAAAATGAGCATTTGTGTATGGTACAGCACATGACTAATTCTGTGACAAGTGTAGAAGAAAGTAACGATGTGTGGTATGTTGACTCAGGTGTATCAAACCACATGACAGGTCATGCAGAATGGATGCAGGATGCAAGGAAAATGGAAAAACCAGGATTTCTGGAGACTGGTGATGATACTGCACATCCTATTGTGCAGATTGGAAATATTCCTTTGTCTATGCAGGATGGGAAAAAGAAATACCTGTCGGATGTATTTCATATCCCGAATATCACCAAGAACCTGGTTTCTGTTGGTCAAATGGTTGAGCAGGGCTTGCAGGTCAGATTTATGCTTTGTTGAGGATATGAAAAATAAAGGTCGCTTGATAGCAAAAGGAAAGAAGAAGGGCAGAATGTTTACATTGGATGCAGACATGCCTGAATTGAGTGCAGCAATATTTACACATGGGACCGGTGTAGTTGCAGATATTGATATCTGGCATAAACGCATTGGTCATGTTAATGTACAACGACTTATATCAATGCAGGCCCAAAATATTGTTGCAGGATTGCCAAAATTCAAGGTTGCAGAAATGCATAAGGTATGTGAAGCCTGTCAGTTTGGAAAACAGGCAAGGAAACCATTTCCTAGACATGTTCAAGAGAGTAAGAAGCCATTGGAATTAATCCACTCTGATGTGTGGACTACTAAAGCTGCATCTCTTGGAGGCTGTCATTATTTTATCACCTTTATTGATGACTATAGCAGAAAAGTTTGGGTGTATTTTATGAAAAAGAAAAGAAAAGTTTTTGGGAATTTCAAAACTCTTAAAGCTATGGTTGAAAAAGAAACAGACCTGTAGATAAAATGCCTAAGGTCAGATGGAGGGGGAGAGTACCTCTCAAATGAGTTTGCAAGGTTCCTACAGGAGCATGGCATAAAGCAGCAATATTCATGCAGTCATACCCCACAACAAAATGGAATTGCAGAAAGGAAAAACAGGCATATTGGAGAGGTATCTCGTGCCATGCTCAACGAAAAAGACTTGCCAGATTTTTATTGGGCTGAAGCAGTTGCTACAGTAGTCTACATAATGAACAGGACTCCCACTGCAACAATACATGGGATGACTCCAGAGGAGAGGTATACTAGTAGGAAACCAGATATTTCTCATTTGAAGATTTTTGGTTGCATCTCCTATGTTCATGTGCCAGATGAGTTGAGATCCAAGTTGGATCCAAAAGCTGACAAGTGCATCTTTATTGGTTACTCTCTGCAGAGCAGAAAGGGTATAGATGCTATAACCCTTCTACTCTAAGTTTACAGTGAGCAGAGATGTTATTTTTGATGAGATGAGTAGCTGGTATAAACCAGTAAATGTGATTGATGATATAGATGCACATAATGGTAATGCTACACAGAATTCACAGCAGTAGTTACAAAATATTAGTGGACCTGGAGTGTCCTCTAGCAGTGGTTCATATTCTTCGCCATGGACAGGCAGATTGAAATCGGGAGAATCTCCTCAAAACAATGCAGATAGTGGTGTGCAAGTTTCACGAAAAGGAAAAGAGAAGGTAGATCAGCCCATGTTTGATGTGAATGCAGGTCACTCTTATGTGGATGGTGAATCCACTGGCTCAGAATAGAGCATTGATGATGAGTTGGGTATTCCTTCTATTGTTACACCTGGAGTAAGGAAGACCAGAGATGTTTTGAGAGCACCTGGGAGTGAAGCTACTTTGCGCAGGTCTACCAGAGCTAGGTATCCTGTGGATAAGCTGAAATATAATGGATTTACAGCCATTCACTATGCCTATATGGTCAAAGTGATACAGGAACCAGAACCCACTTCTTTTGAGCAAGCCATGGGAAAAGAAAAATAGGAGAAAGCCATGGATGAAGAAATGGATGCCTTGGAAGCAACTGCTACATGGGAATTGATACCTTTGCCTAAAGATAAGAATGCAATTGGTTGTAAGTGGGTTTATAAGGTGAAGCACAATGCAGATGGCTCTGTGAACAGATACAAGGCAAGATCAGTGGTCAAGGGGTATGCACAAACATATGGCATTGATTATGAAGAAACATTCAGTCTGGTTGCAAGGATGGCAACCGTAAGAGCAGTCATTGCTATGGCTGCATCAAAGGGATGGTCTTTACATCAGATGGATGTAAAGAATGCCTTCTTGCATGGTGATTTGCAAGAAGAGGTCTATATGGAGCAACCACCAGGTTATGTGCATGCTGTTCATCCTGAGTTTGTTTGCAGGTTGAAGAAAGCCTTGTATGGCTTGAAGCAAGCACCTAGAGCATGGTCTGACAAAATAGGACAGTATCTTGTCACTATTGGCTTTCAGATTTCCAAGTCAGATTTCTCACTTTATGTGAGAAAAACAAAGAAAGGTATTATGCTGCTTGTCATTTATGTTGATGATTTGATTATCACAGGTGATAGTGATGAAGATATCCTTCATGTGAAAATGCTATTGAAGTAGATATTTGAGATGAAGGATTTGGGAGAGCTGCGTTATTTCTTGGGCATTGAGGTGATTAGATCAGCAAGTGGGATACGGCTCTTGCAGAGGCAGTATGGATTGGACATGCTGTCCAAATATGGGATGACAGGCTGTAAGTCTATCTCAGTTCCTTTGGAGCAGAATGTGAAGCTGAGTGCAAATGCATGTGAGCTTCTCAAAGACCCTATTATGTACAGACACATAGTAGGAAGTTTGATTTATATGACTATTACCAGGCCAGATTTGAGCTATGTTTTGGATTGGTAAGTCAATTTATGCACTCTTTGCCTTACAGGTTTGGCATCAGGCTCTAGGTCAATGTGATATTGACATACTGTGGGATCAATCCCCTTTAGGTCTTTATATGACCAAGCAAACACATCTAAGTTCTCCTTTAGTAAGTCTTGCAGGACCACTAGTTTTTCTTCTGGAAGATTGAGACCCACTTTCAGGTGACATTCAATACCGTCAGTATCCAGGAATGTTACTTGTCTTTCACCTTCCACTTCGTGGATAAATGTCCCATGGATTGCTTCTGGATAGAGGTCTGACTCTTTCAAGAGAGTAGTATCCTCATCTGATGTTCCACTAGAGCCACTGTTCTCTTTCTGAACAGATGACTCATTTGTCTCTTGAGGTTACTGAAAAGGTATCAATGCTTTGTTTACCTCTATGTGAGTGGTAATTTCTTCTAGAATTAGGTATTCATCTTCAGAGGATGCTTCCAGGAATGTCACATAGCACGGACCTTCTAGAGGCCATGGCTCTGAGGGCTTTGGCTTTTGTTGACAAGGGGCATCATCATTATTTTTTCTCTGGACTGAACAATCAGGGCGACAGGAGCCGCTGGTGAACTTAATTTTTATACTTTTAATCCATTGCTTATACATATTCAGCATACTTTGTGGTCCATTGATCAACCCAAATGGAACCATGGTCATTCCATCCAGTACCCTGAGATCTTCGGCCTCTCAGGTCTTTGTAGGGACATCAGCAAGATCATCCGCTATCAGAGGAAATTCTTCATCTGCACTTTCATATCCTGCTTCGTTTTCTTCCGCATCATTTTCATCCTCTTTCTCTGGAGGCTCAGTCTCTGCTTTTGTAGAGGCTCTATAAGAGAAGAACAAATCTTTTGCCTTTGCATCTGCTTTTGCTTCTGTCACAGGTTCTGACTCTGCTTCTGGCTCTAGCTCTGGCTCTGGCTCTGTGTTTGTTACTGTCTCTGTGGTCTCTATATCCGCTCTGTCTCTGTTTTGCCTCTGCTCTGTCTCTATATATATTACTGTGCTATATCTTTTCTGCCTCTACTCTGTCTCTACGACTGTCATGTAACAGGGAGAATAGTACATCCATGCTTCTATTTCACTGTCAGAGGTGATTTCAGAAGTTAATTCTAGTTGAGGTAGGAGATATTCTCCCATGGGAAAAGATTTTGCTTCCCTTGGTAGTTGGCTTACAGTGACCACTGTTAGGGACTGTGCCTCTGTTTTCTTGGAAAAAATCTATTTAATAGCCTCTTCATCTCTTGATGTACCATCTATTACCTCGTTGGAGGAGTTAGTTATGACTTCGATGGATGTGGATCCATTGCCTTTTTGCGATCCATACAGCTTCAACACCACTTTGTTGGGTCCTCTGCCTAGGGTCAGGGTTCCTTTGAACCAGTCCATCCTGGTTCTTACTTCAAAAAGCCAAGGTCTTCCGAACAGCAGAGGGTATGAGGTCCCATAAGAATTTGGTTTGACCACCAAATATATCAGCCAATAGTCTCTTCCTGCAAGGGTTGTTTTTACGTAACGGAGGATGCCCAATGGTTTGATTCTGCTTTGGTTTGCCAATCTGATAAGCCACTATGTAGGTTGAATTCATTGTAACCCTAAGTCCTTCATTGTCGCATCCGTCATTATGTTTACTAATGAGCCTCCATCAGTCAATGCATCTGAAATGAAGCATCCTTCTATCCATACACTAATCTCTAGGGTTCGAGGATCTAGGAAGGCATTATCCACATCTACTTCCTTTACAGGCTCCGGGGCCTTATTAGTCTTAGTTGCTATTGATGAAACAATCCTTAGTCCACGTCTTCTTGTCAAGATGCTTTTGAATTTCTTTCGGCAACCGGGAGACATCATCAACAACTGTAGGAATGTTAAGTTTGGTTTAAAAGTGTCTAGGTCTTTTACCAAGTCATAATCTTTGATAGGATCCACAGGCTTCTCGAGCCTGTTGGGAAATGGGGCTATACCCATTTTCATCTTTCCTTTTTCTTCTAATAAATGCAACATCGACACTTCCTCTATTTCTGGAAGTGCTTCTATATCATCTATCTCCTGGACCTCTGGTCCTCTTTCTGAGACTATCTATGTAACACTCTGTGGCACTATAGTGCTTTATATTGCACTGTTCTGTTCTGTACTGCTCTATCCCTCTGTTGGCAGGTTGAACTTCACAGTCTTGGCAGGAGATTTATTTTCATTCTGAACAACTGATTCCTTCTTCTTGGCATGCGTGATAGCGACAACTTCCAGCTCTATCAAATTGGAGGTAGGCTCTTGTACCTTCTGTTGGCTATCAGTGCCATTGGCCTTTACAAGGGCTGGACTTGGACAATCCTTTGCAGTATAGCCTCCACCTTTGCATCGGCTGCATAAGGGCTTGTAATCCACAGATCATATAGGGTTTGGATAATTTTGGGAGATATGACCCTTTTCTCCACACCTGTAACATTCCACTTCTGATCTCTGACCATCGCCAGACTATCGTCCTCTGTAACTTTGAGAGGGAAACCTCCTTAGACTGAAATTAGGACAAAATTCTCTAGGCTTTGATCCAATATCTTGTGTTGTCATTTTGGATTCTAGTAAGTTGAATCTTGCATTTTCATCCTTCTGTCTTCGTTCGTGCATCTCTTTCAGAGAGAAAATATCCTCTGTATGGTTCTTCTACAAACAGTAGGAACAAAAGGCTCCAGGAATGGTTGGTTTTTGAGTACATTCGGTGGCTAAATGTCCTGCTTGATGACACTTTCCACACCATGTATTAGAGCACAACACATCTCTTCCAGCTCCCGAAGGAGTGGATATATTGGCGGCATTCACCTTCAGTGTCTGTAGCTACTCTGTAATCACATCTAGAAGCTCTTTCTTGATGCTTGCAACTGAGTTGGATAAGTAGTCCTTCAAATTTTCACCTCCTGAAGTGCTTGTAGAAGGGTTTTGGGAAGCTTCTGTAATTTTTGCATACACTGGTTGGGTTGATCCAGAGGGTTCTCTGTTCTAGTTCTGATTCAGAGCTCTTGCTGAGGTTATTGATTCCAGTTGGTAGGGTTCCACTGTTGTTGAGTCGCCATTGGAGGAATTGTTTGAGTCCACTGTTGTTGTGGTTGAACCATCATTTGAGGCATTGTCATTTGTGGTGACCACAGTGGATTAGGTGCATTATACTGCGACATTGCTTGCATCTATGGATAGGAATAGGGAACTGTCCCTGGGACTGCATTTGGTGGGTATACCATTCCAGGCATGGGAGGAGGTATGACTCCTCTTCCTGGAGTCATTGACAACCTTGCTTCAACTTCGTCATACAATCTTGCACCTTCCACTGTAGCTTGCAGATTGACTGGTCTTCTCAATTCCACGAACTTGCGAACTTCTGGTTGTAGGCCTCTAAGGAACACTCCTTTTTGGATTCCTTCATCCAAATGATGGTTAGTCCATCTCTTCAAAATGGATTCCATTCACGAGATATAAGCTTCTACTCTTCCTCCAGAGGACTGACTTAGGTGACTTATGTTCATAAACTCATCTCGCATCTACTCCTCAAAACCTTCACGCCTGAATTTAGTAAGGAAGGCCAACTTCAGGTCGTCCCATGTGCCAAAAGTTCATGTTGCTTGTCTCTCATACCACTGAAATGCCGCGCCCTTGAAAGTGGTGGGGAATATTGCTAACCAATGCTTAGGGCTTCTGGCATTGTTAGCCACACATGCTACCATGAATTCTTCTACATGAATATCAGGGTCTTCATTGTACTCTCCCTTAAAAACTCGCAATGGGACTACATTTGCTGGCATGTCATCAATATTTCTAGGACGAATCTGACTAGGAAGGGGACCTGGAGTCGCCATGGGAACTTCTGTAAAGAGTGCTTTTAGGGCATCAAAGGAAGCTTCTGCTGCAAGCTCATTCTCAGCTTTGATTTTTTCCTTCTCTCTTCTCACGTACCTTTGGACTCATTCTAACGCTTGCCTCTTGATTGCGTCATTCATCAAGGGGTTGGCTCCAACCAATTGGTCTGTACTCAATAGGATAGTATCAGAGAGGGCTTCAGTCTCTAGGGAATTCTCTGGCCAACATCTCCTCTACTTCCTTCTTTTCAACATCTCTAAATTTGGCTTTCAAACCACTACAGAGGGGGAGAAATTCCATTCTGAAAGTATCAAAACTCATTCTTCTTAGGATCGTTGTTGTGTCATTATAATAATGCCAGCTTCTGAGGGTTTCAATAGTGTATGTTGTGAAAAAACAATCTGTCTACCAACTTCCAGTGGGTTGCTAATTGGACAAACAGAAGATTGTTAGTGCACCAAGCATCCCACGTATCTTGCTGTTGAGCATCCACGAACAAATTTCAACTCTTTTCCTTCTTGTTTTCGTGAACCTCCACGGACCACAACTCCTGAAGCTTCTTCACGATCTCCCACTTGATGATGTCTAGAAACTTCTCAATGAATGCCAAATCTTCCATGGATGGTCATTCTCTTTGTTTCTGCTCTTCAGTTTGTTCCCAAAAAATTTGCCACCAAGATGCAAGTTTCTGCTACTTCAACACGAAGAGGAAACAGTCCACCACATAGAACATGCATCATGATGGTGATATGTTTCCACCATTGTGGGATGAATTTCTTGTGAAAAGTGGCTTTGATAATAAGAATCTCCAACTCTTTAGTGGAAGAAGGAACTTTGCAAACATCCATTGAATTCTCCTCTTCTTGACAATGCCATTTCCTTCATTTTCAGCCTCTTCTAACGCTTGTTGATGGCAAGTTTTCTCTGGCTGCGCACCAAAAACATGGAGCCCCAAGAGAAACACCAAGGAAAAGGAGATTCTACTGCAAGAAAATATATCTTGTAACATCAACAAGCTTTTATTTCGTTTTTTTTATGACCAAAACAAAGAAAACAGCAAATCTTCACGCAGCATCATAGTAGATATCTCCCACGGATTTGATAGATTCAACCATAATCTTCAACATCTTCATAGAATACTTTAATAGAACAATGAACATAAAATAATACACCATCATTGAATGAAAATCAATCACATAGTATTCATCTTCAATGTCTGTATAGTTCTCTCTCTCATACAATTACACTGTTTTGATAGAATTGACTATCTTTGGCTCTCTCTCTCTCTATCCATCAATAGTACATCATCTCCTCACTACAATGCTCTCATAATAACTCTCAATAATCCTTCTTAGGTCGTGAATGCACCTCCCAAGAGGTATGTCTGATGTGAAGAGATACCAGAGCCACTACAGTGTCTCTTCACAGCTCACTACTGTCACTATCACTCAGTCTTCTCTTCAGTCTTCAGCAGCTACTTCTTCCATTTGTTTTAGCTCTTTTGAACTTAGATTCATCCTTTCCAAAAGTTAGAAAAATTTCCCAAAGTCACACATACATTCTATAGAACACTTACAGAAGGTCTACAAAACAGTACAATATAGTACCAGAGCAGATATAGAACAGTTACAGAGCAAAGACAAAACAGAGACATAGACTCTACAGAAGGTTTACAGAGGGTTACAGAAGGTCATCAAAACCTCATAACTCATACTCAAACCATTCCATACTATAAAAAACTATTCAATAAGCTTCCTAAATATTTCAATCTTCATCAATCATCAATCCATGCTTCATACATAAGAAAATCAGAACAAAACAGAAGCTATACAGAAGGTATATAGAACCAATCAGAACCTCAACAGAACCTATTAGAACATCAAAGAGCTTCATATTTCTACTGAGAATTAGCATGAAGTTCCAAAACATAATCAATATCATCGAAAACATTCTCAAACACTTCCTTTATCAACCTATATCACTCTAAATCCATAAAAAATCAATCATTTAGACCTCGAAAACAACAAAAATCAGTCAAAAATTCATTCTTTTTCCACTCTCAACACACGTGAGTGTTGGTGTGGTCATTAAAGATCCCCGATGTAGGGTTTTCATAAAGATGGGAGTCTATTTATGACTCTATTCAATAATATGGCAGAATACAAGGCTATGATCATGGGACTGAATGTAGCCTGATGTGGTGGTATCTCGTCAATTATTGGTTAAAGGTGACTTGCAATTAGTAATCAATAAGCTAAATGGGACCTATAGTGTGTGGGATCCCATGTTATGGATGTACCATCATGTAGCCTATTGGATGTGTTGCATATCTTTGAGATGGTGACTTGGTTAGCTCCTGGACAATGGAATCACTTTAAAATTCATTGGCTAACTATGCTTTTGTAGAAGATGTTTTTTTAAATTGTGGTCAAGGGGAGCCCTTACAATTACCTCCTAACATTAGCCCTAGACTACTTTAGGGTCTTCTTGCTGACACGTCACATTTTGACCATCGATGGTTAGTTTGGATTATGAGTTAGGTAACAAGTGAGCATCTTCCTTCTCTGTCATGGATGCATCGGATTGTGTATCATCATATTCATCAGATATCCCTTGCTATTTATGCAAGGGGGTTAGCTAATAATCCAATGCACATAGTGTAGGGCCTAAGACTTATATGTGTATGTGGGGGTTATTTTCTTTTCGTTTGTGGAGATCAGCATTCAAGGCATGAAGTCCTAGTGTTTGGTTAGGTATATCTAGGGGAGATTTAGGTAATCGTCTACCTCTTGTTAGGGACATTGTCAGGCATTAAAGGCCTGTGATAGAGGATAGTCCTTGTGACCCTGTCCTTCCTGCTTGCTAGGCAGCTGTCTCAGGAGTCCTTACTAGTGTAAGGCAGTTAGAGAAGCTTGCCAAAATAGCAAAAAAGAGCAAGTTCTGAATATATCTAAAGATTAAAAATACATAGGAATATAAAAAGGGGTTCTAACCCCTCAATTAGAAAAGCAAAAGAAAGAAATTTTCTACAAGCACTTGATTATTACCTTGCAGAGACTTGGTAGGTTCCTAGGGATGAGTCACCTGAGGCCGATGCCTTATCTTCCTGTAGGGGTAGCAGCTAGTCGAAAATAAAAGTGAGCGTTAAAAAAGGATTAAGTGTCGCCTTATGAGAGCCTAGTAGGTTCTTGGGTACCGAGTCAGGACTTGAGGCAAGATGCCCTGTTCTCCTTGGGTCACTCTATGCTCAACTCCCTCCTTCTTATATGCATGAGTATGGAAACCTTGGCAGATAAATGTATTACAAGAAAAATATGATGACTAGGCTATAGGAGTCCTTGCCTAGCAGGAGGTCCTGGTCTCGTTGTCCTAAGTTAAGTAAGTAGTTTAGACCACCACTAGGATGACCTCTTTGACAGGTTTTTTAACCAGTTTGTGTTAGAGTAGTTGGTTAGTGACTCGCTCTAGATTTGTGATAGATTATGTTGGGCCTATCCCTTGTGGATTCTCATATCTTGATTCTGTGAGGGGGTAGAGTGAGAGTTATTCTTGTGCTTTGTTTATAGATTTCGACATCATAAAGCCATCCGACTAGACATATCTCGAAGCCAAGCTCGTTTGTCTCTCCAAAAGTGAAAATTTTACTTCAATTACAATGTGAACACAAAGAGATGAATTAGATATTTTAAAATTAAAACCTTAACCTTGATTAATGAAAGAAAACCAAAAAAACCAATTGTGAGGCCCCATTTTTCTTGAGAATTGCCCCTCTCTGATGCTAGAGTTGAGGTAGAATTGACTACACATTCCTGATCCACTCTCTGAGGGCTTCTTTTTTGGTTATAAGCATGCTGATTTTCATGAAAGAAATGAAATTTTTGATTTTTAGTATTTCTCTCTCCTCTCTTCTCTCTCCTCTTCTGCCTATTCACACACGTGATTCCATAAGAGAAGGGGATGAGTTTTGATGGATATTTTTAATGGAATGATAGTGCTAGAGTGAAGGAGATCGTAGATATGGCTATGAGAGAGAATTAGCAGCCAAGAGAGAGCATCAATGGTCTCCCAACCACAAAACACGCGTCTCCAAAACTGGGTTTCTATGCGTAAGTAATAGATTCATTTGTTTTATGATAGATGTTTGATGGAATTGGTTGCAAATGGTTGCTTTTGTTTGATAATACTGAAGTTTATTAAAAATATTGAAGAAAAAAATAATCGTATAACAATTTATATAAAATACGCAAAACTCGTAATTATGTGATTTTCATGGAAATGATAAATTTTGGGAGTTTTATTGTGATTTTGGGGTTCACATGGAGTAGGAATGAATATGAAATCAATTCTCCGTGATTGTGATAAGTCCCAACCCAAAAATCATAGATATCAAAATTTTTATCTAAATAAATAAAGAAAAATGGAAAATTTTAGGTTTTTACATTAGAAAATTAAGAAAAAATATGCTTTATATTCATGGATGTATGGCATGGCTGGAGCATGAGGGATACGCCTCAATTTAGCCTTGTCTTTGTGTTAAAGTATAGTTTTTATTGCTTTTACAAGACAAACACATGAAAAAACCGATTTCTATACCTATCAACGATGCACAACCTAAACAGTAGGGAAAAAGAGGGGTTTTGATGTTGATTAGTTGCTGATAACATTTGAAATTCTAATCTATTTGTTTGTGCATACCATATAGGATGCTTATAAATTAAGTTTAAGAGGGTTGAGCAACGTGAGGATACTCGGTGCTAACCCTTAGCAATGCAGCATTACGTGTAGGTTGAAATTGTTGAAAGAAATATATTTGCACTACACAATCTTGAGTTTTAAAAAATAAAATGGTTGAGCACTATGGACATTCACAATTGCATTGTGTATATCATATGGTGTAATTCCTGGATGCATTGCAATTGTTTTCCTATACATATGACCTACGTGGAGTTGTGAGATACCTAAGCTGTAGGCTTAGACGATCAGGTTCCTTGGGGAATTGTTAAGTAAGGAAATATCTTATCTCCTGGAATGGATTAAAACAAGAGTGGAGTTTGTGACTTTTGTATTATTTGTATTAGCGGTGCATTGAGGGATTGATCCCCAAGGTGTAGGAGAGCTATAGTTGGTGGGCCATGGCATACAACCAAGGAGTGCCTCCTTTTGTTTTCGCTTACGAGGTGTTTGTACACCGATATATGTGTAGGGACTCCCTTTAAGGAGTGTGGGGATTGCTTAATTGTTCAGCCTTGTTGAGTTTAATTAGATAGATGGGTAATCCTTTCTTTAGTCCCTTTACTATTTGGGAGGCTTTAGCCAGCTTGAACCTTAGGGTTTCCTGCTTCTCCTTGAGTGGTTACTTGTTCTCCCTTTGAATTTTGGAATGTGATTTAGCCTTTTCTGCAATGGATATGAGCATTATTTGGAATTAGCCAATCCATTCCTAGCAAACACTCATAAGCCCCGAGGTTCATAATTCGAAAGTTCATTTTGGAAGAATTGCCACCCAAGCTAAGTTTTACCTTGCTAATTTGTTGTGTTGATAGAACTTCTTTTCCATTTGCTAATTCCAGAAGCATTCTAGGTGCAAGAATAGTACTTATGCCTCACTTTTTTGCACATTTTGGTGATACGAAAGAGTGGGTACTTCCATAGTCAATTAAAATTAGAAAGGGTTTACCTTGATAATCTGCTGGTGTTCGAATTACAGAGAATTGGTGATTTGGACCCTTCTTATTTTGAGAGCGGCATGCACTCTAGCCCTTTCCATATCGAATTCCATCGTGGAATCTTTTTTGTTAACTAATCTCCTTTCGGTTTATTCCAGTGACCTTTCCCTTAGCATCTTGGCTTTGCTCACGAAACTCTGACCTTGGCCATGGCCAAAGCTTCGGGCCTTGCCTATTAAAATGTCCTAGTTCCTTGCAAAAAAAACACCTTGGAGTCTCATTGCTCCTTCCTGTGGGTATAAAGCTTCTCATTGAATTTGATTTGGCCTTCTTCATCTTGTTTGGTTGGTACTATCCTTGGGCTCTTTTTGCATAACCTTCGAAGTTGCCCTTATTCTTTTGACTGTTTTTGTCCCAAATTTTTACATTTCTTGGCCTTTATTTAATCTCCTGAACTATTGGAGCTGCTTGAATCAATGCATCTTGTAAATTTGATGGTCTCATTGATTCAAGATGAATATTCAAGGGTGGATTTAGAAAATTGCAAAATTTGGATACTTGCTGTGAAACATCCATTGTCGATGCATATTCTAGAAGTGTTGCGATTTTGGAATAGTAGGCTTCTAGGCTTAGGCTTAACTACTTTAGATTGAAGAACTTGTTCATCTTCTGGGCTTAGGCTTAACTACTTTAGATTGAAGAACTTGTTCATCTTCTAGGCTTGATATGTGGGCAGAAGATATCTTCCATGTATGGAGCCCTTAATTTTCTCCCAAGTGATAGCACTTTCAGACATGCTTTGGTCCTTGCACCATTGTTTTCACCAAAGATAGGCCTCTCTTGTGAGTTTTAGTTTGGAAATCATAACTTGGTTTTACGGTGTAGTTCCTGCATCAGTGAAATAGTCTTCCATGAATTCTTTCTATGTTTCTGCTTCAATTGGAATGTCCCTTCCTTTACCATCAAACTCCGATGGCTTGTATTGCTTGAGAAGAAATTTCTTCTCTTGGGCTTCTGTAGTATTGAGATTCGGGGTGACGTTCTGAGAATTGAGTAATTTTATAATCAATTTTCTTTCCAACCATATTCAGAAAAAAAAGGTTCACTTGCTTACTCTTCCTCATTAATTTAGGAGGGAAATTATGTACTACTTGTCCTTCCGACAATGATCAGGGTTTATACTTCAAAAGAGAGTTTTAAATTTTAATCAAGAAAAAGAATTCTATCTACTATTTTGATTTATCAAGGAGACAAACAAATGGACAAAAATTATCATTTATATCAATAGGAAGGAAATACATTATTCGAGTAGTTCGTGAGCTCATATTATTCTTGGAAAATATTTTTCTACCACAATCTAGGCATGGCATTGCGATACATCCATCGCATAGTAATTAGGATTCCGAGAATAAATATCCAGAAATCTATATTTCAAAGGAAGATTAGGTAATCCATCTTTCTTGTAGTTGTGGCAACTGGAGCATCCTACAACCATGACTCGATCAACTAGTATAACCCTTGTAACCTCCTCGTAGATGTATCAATTTAGTTTGACCTGTTGCCCTCTAGTGAACATGTTTGAGTTTACTCTAGCCTCATAGAAGAGATAAATCTTGGCAACCTTAAGGGCTTCCATCCACCTTAATCTCTTTAAATTATTTTGGAGGTAAGAAAGATGATTTGCGTCAATGTAACAATACCCTCAACTTAAGATCCAATATCTTTTGTAATACAAGGGTGAAGGATTGTATATCTGATCTAATATCCACATCATCTAGTTTCTTTAGCTAAAGCTAGGGGAGTGCATTGCTAACATAAATATAGATTGGAAAATCAAGAATTGTTTCCAAGGTTTGTCTTTCTACCAGAAACCAAGAACATATATCAACAAGATAAGACTTCACTACTTAAGGGAGAATATATTTTATGCTATAAATATAACTAGTTTTATTTACTTGCATCATGTCCTACATCTACGTATGCTCTGATACCAACTGTAATATGCCACTCGAGCTTTTCTCGGTGATACATTCTTAGTAGCCAATCAAGAGATATCCTAGGCAGCACCAACCTTGATTTTGATAAAACCCTTGGAATTTGCAAACTAGGCTCACTTGAGTCTACTCCGTAGTGAAAGTTTCGACTGCTCCCCCATAAGGATTGACCTTTTTTTTTGTTGTAAAATCTATTACTAGTGGCTAAATAGTATTAGCGGATTCTTAAGTGATGCAAATCATGCTTTCTGGTTTCTAACGGTCCATCAAGTGCGGTTTTTATTCCTTCTCAGGAAAGCTCTTGGCTTATCGAGACCCCTCAACCCCATAGGTCTGGATCTGTTGGGAGTCCATCATCCCACTTTCCTCAAGAGAGTAGTTTTAGTTATCTAATTACCTACCACTTTAGGTTTAACATATTAAAACAACTTCTTTAAATTATCTCCTGATACAAATTTGTTACACACCATTAATTCACAACACAAAAACATAGTAAAGCAATTTCTTCTTAACAGTTTCTTTAAGAAAAATGACATTTTATAAATATTTGCTTGTTCGAAGGTATTATTATCTCCAAGTTCCATTCCCCAACTAGTATTGGAACTTCTAAGACAGTCTAGAAATCGAAGGGTAGTTGGCAATTCGTAAGAGCCTAAGGAGTTTATGACTAGAGCCCCTTGGTATCCTCACCTCCTCTTGCCAACTAGAGCTCCCTACGACAAGACATTTCATGTCATGATTGCTATAAACTCATTAATGCAAAAAAAAAAACCCTTGGAGTAGGTTTTATTCTCACTTTGACCTTAGGTAGGTCTAGCACCATCAAGAAAACTACCTCTGTCGGTGTTCTGTGTTTACCGGAATAATGCCTCAGCCAATGATCTGTACTCAGTCATCCATCTTTTAGCTTGATGATTTTAGGAAAGATTAGTACCTAGCTTACAATCACAAACATCTTATTTCGAATGCATTATACATAAACTTTTTAACAAGTTTATTTCCAAGACAAATCTTTTCTTTCCAAAAAGAAAACTTCGAGGCAAATCAGCATAAGTGGAAAAATAACTTCGAGACAAATCAAGATAAGCGGCAAGATAACTTTGAGACAATTCAGCATAAGCGGCAAGATAACTTTGAGACAATTCAGCATAAGTGGTAAAATAACTTTGAGAGAAATCAACATAAGTGGCAAGATAACTTCAAGACAAATCAGCATTAGTGGCAAAATAACTTTGAGACAAATCAACATAAGTGGCAATACCTTCCAATCGTCTTCCTGGACTTCCTCTTCCTTGGGGATAAGTTTGGACTGAATTTAAGCAAGAATTTCATAATTGAGGATAACTCCCTTGGATTTTCATGGGTCTTTGCCCATAATAAAAGAAAATCTTGGTTAGTTCAATTACGAGTAGTATCATTGGGAAATTGCATCTCAAGGTCTCTTATATACCAAGGATTAGCATCCATTATTACCCATCAGATATTTCGCTTGATCAACATAAAAATAAAAAATATTAAATCTTTTAGGGACACAATACCTTCCTTGTACTCGCTTAGGTTCATCCTGTATAGACCCAAGTTACCCCTTGGAATTCACGATTAAGAATTCTTCAAAGAAATTATATGCATGAATTGAATAAAATTTTATTTCACACATACAACTTCTGTTACCTTTTCGTGGGATAAAGGCTTGCTAGGGTAGCTGTTTTTATTTAAGAAAAATAGTACCTAAGGATCCATGACAGGTGCTTGGTTGATGGTATTTTTGGCTTCGTTTGTAATCCCCATACTCGCCATTCTATTTGAGGTAATCATGTCCGTAGCATTATTGGCAGCTCCTACTTCCGCCACCTTTGTAGCTTTCTTCTTCGAGGCCATGGTCTTTAATCGTGAGATTGCAAAAAGTGGGAATTTGGCGAAGGAGCTTGGGGGTAATTAGATTGACATAATTTTTTATTGACGCTATGGAGGGAGGGGGGGAAACAATCATTAAGAATTCTGAGAAATTGAGAAGAGTCTTGATTCCACAAGGGAATAGGATAGAAGGGACAGAGGAATTGAATTCTGGAGGTTGTGGAGTATCCTCCTTGTCTTCTTGACAAGAAATTCTCGTGCTTGCGCTTCTCTTGCCCCACTCCCTCTTGCTCTGTACTCTTGAGAATGGCCTCTCCACTCTTGCTTCGACTATCCTCAATAGCTCCCCATGCCTCTTATTTAAGCTAAATTAGAGAAGAAGGATTGTGGCTAAGAAGAAGAGCTCTTTATGGAGGGGATCTTGGCAAAATCAGCAATTTGAAGCTTCAAGATGCAATCCGATGCTCAAACTGCAAATCTAATGGTTGCTAGCTTCAAAAGAGGGGTAAAACCCCAGGGCACTTGGTTAGAATTCTTTGAGATCACTCCTTCTTCTTCTCCCCAATGTTGTTTACTTTTTCTTCTCACCATTGGAGTGTTGTTTGCTGCCTGTAAACTACGATCATGATATGCATGATTTCACTAATTCTTTTTTTTTGCATGACACCCTATTCTAGAAGTTTCCATAGTTTTTTAGGATATTTACAATAAATAATATCCAAAATATAAAAAATATGATAGTTTTGTCCAAAAATCTAATATTTTTGGACCATCCATATTATAGACACTGACACTAATGACTAATATGGCTCATAACTCTCAATCATGCAGTAACTTCTATGACGGGTGGCTATAGTCCTTATCAATCTGGGAAAATGTCGGGTTATGATCCTCGAGTCTTTTTGCTTGAGATCTTCTCTATTTAATGATTTTAGAGTTCTTCAAGTCCATTCTACAAGAAGTCGGGAAGATTTTAAATCAAAGTCGAGATATCACACTTATGGAGGATCACCTTATCCCCTCCTAGGATGATGTAAGATTCTTCTAACTATAGATACTGAGAGCTACCCATCATTTTCTATATGCTTCCAGACCAAGAAGATATGGGAAATGAACTCCTACTTGGAAGACCTTTCAAGTGTGCAACCATATGCAATGTGGACTATGAAGCACATAGAATACACTTGAGCTTATTAGATATCTAGATTATCGCTACTTTCAATAAAGGCAATCTTATCTCTCCTCCCAACAAGGGCAAGAAGCATGCCTTAGATTCAAATCAAAATCCTAGTGAGAATGGCCAAAGAGTTTTACAGGAACTGCCCAAGGCCCACTTTGACAAGAGAGAGCCACTGAGTAAGATCCCTACTAGAACCAAGGGAAAGAACAAAGCTATTAGGACCACTACACCAACTTCTCTAGCTATTGAAAAGAGAAATTCATCTAGAATGAAGAGAAAACCTAGGCTATACAGTTGAAAGAAGCATTGATGGAGAGCTAGCATATAGTTGCAATGGGTTCCCAAGGTGTTACTACATGATCAAGGGTTTTATGTAAGAAACTACTGGATATGGTTGCTAAAACCACCTATATAGCCACCTCTATGGACCATATTTCAAGTGTTGAGATGGCAAGCTCAACATGTGCATTAATTGATGATGAAGCACTTGGTTAGATGGATTCACATGTCTACAATTAGCACATTGGTGGTCATTATGAATCTTACATGGCAATTGACTTATCACTTATTACATTTGGTTTGTTGCATCTACCCCTACAACTCACATAGTTATAGTGTCAGTCATTTAGTATAGCCAATTATGCACTGTTTGACTTAGTAGGCCGCTTTACTTTATGTTTATCTTATCTATACTTTTTGTACATTGTATTGTGTGAAAGAAGAAGAAGAAACCAACAAGAAAAAATTGTGGCCTCTGCCTCTATTCTTGTGCTCTTGAGTGAGCTTTCTCTTGTGTGTATGGTGTGTGTTTGGTGCAACAACTCAAGCAACTCTTCCCATCACATGATTCGTGACACTGGGTTCTAACAAAATCAAAGAAAAAGAGAAAGATACCTAAATGTAGATCCAAAACAAGGACTAAAATACTTGAGGAGACAAAAATGCATAAGTAAATAGCTAAAAAGTTAGTTCTTGTGACACTAAAGCCCATGATTCCGAAAGAGCAATTACTTGAGGTAGAAAAAGAGGGTCTGAGAAATCCATGAGTCAAGAGGAGGAGATTGAGAAACCACTTCTTAGTTACGTTTATCATGCTAAAATAGAAGGTCCAAAGAAGGAGAAGATAGATCCCTCAAGTGTTGACAAGTAATAGCACCCCACCATTGTTGCTAGTCCATCCTCCTAGTTGACATCTCCCAAATCAAAAGAGCCTTTGTTACCTAAACCCAAACAGAAAATTGAGCAACAACAACCTATTGAAAATTCTCAATTAAAGAAAAAGGATTTACAAGAGATAGCTAAGAAAATGTCAAATGATTGATAACCTCCATCTAACAGTGTTGTCAAGAACACAACTTTAATTCCTAAATTGAGACTATTTCCAATCAATCTGAGGATCCACGTACATAGTCTTCTTTAACTATCATGATTGACCAATCCATTGAATCAAAAGTTACTACTTCCAATCTTGAGGTGGAATCAACATAGTCAAAACCTTCGACTATGGCCCAAACTGTCACTTCAAGTGTGGAACAAGCCTCTAGTACTTTATCCTCATAATAGAATATGAACTCCAACCCAAAGAGCACAATGAATTTAATGGTTTACAAAACCTGTTCTTCTCAGCCCAAACCCCATGTACACTTGAAGCCTAAGTGATCTCTCTCAGAGAAGGTGGTAAGTCAATGTAGCAAGAAGATCAAGTAGAGACTAAGCATAAGAAACAATTGGGAGATATAATGTCCTCACTCACACATGCATATGTTCATGTTGACATTGGAATTTAGACTATCAAGGATGCGAAGCTTTTAGAAGGCCTTTGACATGGCTAGAGCAGGCAGACATTTATTGGTGTTATCTAGCAACCATGGTAGAATTCATAAGGCAAATGACCGAGATAGAGTAAGAGAAGCATCACTTAATTCCAGTACTCCACACTAGGCAGTATATGACAAGCAAGGAAGACATTGTGGAATTGGCCCAAAAAGTAGGAGATCAAAGTCAGTTTGAAAGGAAATGGTATTCTAGTTGAGGTTTAGCTGCAAGGTATGGTAGTTATCTAATGAAACAAAACCCTTCTGTAACAAAATCCTTTCAAAGGAAGAGCTACATATTGCAAGTCAATTGGGACAAAGCAACATGATGTTTGATGTAATTCGATATTTTTTCTACCTCACCCATGATCCACAACTTCTTGATGGCCATGCTTCAATATATTACGATGCAAGTTTCTATAAATGGTTCATTCTAAGGCTAATTGACATGGAATCTCATCTTTCCTTTTCTTTAGCTATTGTTTAGAATGAATCTTCATTACATGATGTGAAGTAGAGTGATGTACATAGGCCTACTACTAACATCGACATAGTGACTAAAATGAGTGTGCTTAAAACTCTAGATCCTAGGCCTACAACTATTGATATCCCTACTAACTCACCCAATTAGTTAGTCCAAGTTGAGCCTGCCAAACCCCAAGATGCCCCAAAAGGAGGTTACTCAAATTCACCTCCATATCAATCCTACTAAACCTAACCCTCCTTCCAGTCTCCAACCTTTGTTATTATGTCAAACCTTAAGTATCATGAATTCTCATTTAACAAAGAAGTTCAATTCCTTTGAAACAAAACGCCTACTTCAATTTGATGTCATGTTCACTACTTATGTCAAGTTATTCGCAATGATTGATTTAGGACTTGTTGATAATGAGGCAATAAAAGTTGCTTCCAAAAAAGGTGTCTAACTTAGGAAGAGAGTGAACACCTCTTCCACAAAATCCTATTGGTTTAAGATGAATATGCTAAGATCCTTACTTTGAAGCACTTTTAGTCACAATGACTTATTCCCCCTTCTTCTTAACAACCAATCAATACTTGACCAATTTTAGCAGAATTACAATTCATTGAGTCCATTCTTACAAAAGTGGTATTCTCATTGACTCAACCTTGCTTGCAATGGTAGCCATCTTATGACAATGGTTGCGTAGCATCATTCAATTCGTACACTTCAATCTGATCCAAGTTACTCTAAGATCACTTCACTATGGTTTATCATCCTAGCTTGGAATCTAAACTTGCCACAAGAGTTAAAATATCACCCATTGATTGGTAAGATTTTGATTGAAGAGGAATTACATATAGTGAGTCTCTTTGTAGGACCTTCCTTGCTTTTAAAGATCTAATTACTTATTTTTCTCGATTGGTTACCAAACCACTTGACTTGGATGCTTTTGCTAAATCGGAATACAACCCCAAATTTCTAAAATTAGTGGAACTTTAAAACTACAAAACATTAACCCTTGTATATTACTAGTCCTAGTTACTTTGTACATATTTATTTCTTCAACTCAATGTGTTACATTGACAAGAACCAAAGATCCTATGACTTTTGAAACAATGCTATATCTTATGTGAGGTCAAGATGTAAGGCACGAGATCTCACTTCTATTTTGGATACTATGGCAAAAAGTCACAAACTTGTAATCAATGCTTTCTATCTTTTCCACTATATGGTCTACTACTTGAATATAGGACAATAATAGGTTATAAATCCTAGCAATGCCCAACCCATGACAAGATGCCAACATCTTCCTTTGAAGCTATTTTGCTAATCCAAAGTTGTAGATACATCAAGACAATAAGAATATTATCGAGCTTCACACAAGAGACAATGACATCATAGACCCATCATCAACAACGTCAAAGTTCTTTAACCACAACATACCTTGACTAAGAACAAGGTAATGGGCTTGAATGTCTAAGCTCAATATTTTATCTTCATTGTGCACACCCCTATGCATAGCTCTATTCTTTGAGCCAAGTCTACTATTTTCAACTTGCCTTTTGATCTCTTAAACTTTCGTTTCAATTCTGTGAGATTGCATATTGAGTTGTACAAGATTATTACTATGCAATAAAATAAGGGGAAAAAAGAAAAAGAAAAAAATGGGAGAAAAAGCAAGGAAAATAAACAGAGAAGAGAGATTAGAAAAGAAAAAGAAAATTTCACTCACATGCATTGCATCACACCTAGGATCCTTAAGTTGGATGCATCCAATGGCTTTAGCGAGATGGCTCTATCTCTAACTCCTTAGCCCTTTTTCCCATTTTCTACCACATTTACCTAGGGCACATCAAGGTTAAGACATACCTAGGGAGTCTAAAGAGTTAGCTTGGTTAGACATGTCTCCTTGAGTCACTTGCATTTTTCCCATTTCCACTTCATTCATCCTAGTGCCAACAACTTAACTTAAAAGCAAGAAGGACAAGGTACTTTAAGAGGATAGGGACCTATTTCATCAAAACTACCACCTATGTTTAATCTAGTATAGACCCATTTGGTTCAAGAGCTTATTGGATTGGACTCCACCTTTTGTCCCTCTCATCCATGATATCTCTCCCACATCCTCATCAACAACTTCCTTTTCCCTCAACCATGTTTCTTCTTCCCATCTTCATCAAGTTCAAGATTCATTGCTTCATCGATAATCCTCAATACAAGAATCCATGGATTAGTTTTGTATGTATTAGCCTATGTACACACACATACTCACATAATATTTGTACCATAACCTATTCACCTTTTTGGGTCCTTAGTGTGGAACAACACTTCAGGCTTTCCTAGATTTCGATACATCTCCCAAACTAGGAATATCCTATGTGATCACAAATACAAGACTAGCACTCTTCTCTAGGGAATGATTGCATGAGAGGTTTTACTTTGCAAGTACAATTGTTTATGGAGATCATATCAAATCTTCTATCTTCTATGACCTCCTTTAACTCTTTAGTGACCATTCCATTTGAAGAACCATTTTTCAAGTGTCTATTTAACAACACCAAGTTTTGAAATTTATGATATCAATAATATCATTATTGTTGTCATCTAGCATAGTACTAGCACCACCATTTGTACCACATGTAGTGGGACTATCATCATCTTCATTTAGAGCTCTTCATCATTAGTATTTATTTCTCTTCATTGTGACTACTTCTTCCATCAATTCTTCCCAGAATTTTGCATCCAATGTTGGTGCATGTGCCATGGAACTAACACTAGTTGTCTCAGAGGGGGATAATAATAACACTATTTTGTAACGACTAAAGTGAACGAAGGCTAAAGCAAAGTGAAAGCTAGAGTGCTAGATTTATTTGATGGTGGATTATTATTATTGGATCACTTTAGTGATTAGTTTGGAACACTTGAAATATTTTATGTATGTACAAAATCAGATAATCATAGATGTATTATGTATGAGAGCTGGGCTCACTCCCATGTACATTGTATCATTACCCACAATTGTATTTGTTGCACCCACAACTATTATGTGGGTTCTACACATGGATTTATGACTAGAATAGAATAGGATAGTTCTATAAGATTGAGGACAATGCATGATTCAAGGACTAACTAGCCTAGAGAATAAAAAGTAGACAAAACATCCAAAGGAGTAGGACACAAATCCTAAAACACAAACAGGGTGCCACTCTAAAGAAGTACCCTAACCTGAACCTTAATCTTCACTTATATAAGGATAGGAGGTCTTAGTTGTATTACCCTTTTGGTACATTCCTACTATAGTAGCTCTACCATTGCAACTATTGAAGCTTTTGATTCTCTTCTTCTATTCTATCATCTTGTCTCCATTGTTGAGAGAGACGGAGAGAGAGTGTGTGATAGGTGTGTTGAGTGAAGGATTGAGGGAAAGTGAAGACCTATACATTCTTCTTTTTCTTTACATTCATGGTAAGAGGGTTGAGTTTGGAGTTGTGTATGAGATTATGAGATTCCAAGAGAGTGATGGATCCAATAGGGCAAAGCTCTTATCATCTTATTTTTCTCCTTTTTCTTCTCACTCTTCTTGTCTCATCATTGGTGTGCTTGGTGATGGATACAAAGGAGTGACAATATCAGATTATGTTTCTTGGGTCATGGAACTATCTTAGAGCCTTCAAGCTTTCAAAGTACAACATGAGAAGGTAAGACAAGTGATTTCACTCCATATCTGAGCTATTCTTGTATTCTTTTTTGTAGGATAGAGAGAAGGATGTATAGTTAGTTAGAGTGAGGTTAAGATAGGTGAGCTTGAAGCTAGTCTTGTGTTCTTGCTTTCTTGGAATAGAGAGAAGAATGCATGGTGAGTTAAAGTAAAGTGTTGAGAGACAAGGTGAGAGATTGTTGCCAAATCAAATTTCAGCTTCTAAAACAATAGAAATTATTCCAATTTTCAAACTATTATGCATTTAGCTCAATGAACATCAACCATGTTATCCCTTAAAGAGCCTCCTTAAGTCTCTAGATCTTGCCATTGCATTTCCCTCACCAAGATTGAAGGTCTTTTTATACTACACTATAAGAATGAAAATAAGAAAATAAATAGAAAAGATATGCATGCACAAACATGACACTACATTAGAGGTCCTTGAGTTAGATCTGTCGAGTGGCCTCAGTCAATTAGCTTTGTCTCTACCCCCTAGGCCCACTTCATGTTCTCCCACGTAAACTTAGGGCACATCAAGGACATGACACATCTAGGGAGTCTTGGCTAGACTTGTCTCCCTGAGTCACTCACACAAGTTCTTCCAATCTTTTTCGATCACTCATATATGTAGCAACAAAAAAGGAAGCACAAAAATCAACAAGTCAACTAACCATGATTCAATACTAGAATCATATATAAATTTTATCTTTTCAAGGTCGCAATACCAACCAAACTAACCAAATGGCCCAACAACAATCCATAGGGCACCCCAAAGATACACTTTCATGGGTTAAGAGCAATGCAAAAGTGTCTACAATGCTCAAAACATTTCATTAGAATGATCAACTATCATTCTCTTATGGTAGCTACCCCCAGATCATCAATAAATACTTTTAACTCCTCTGGGTCGAGATATCACCAAAAGTCTTATCAATTGTTCGTTGCCAAGAATTAGGTGCATTGCATAACCCAAAGGCCATCACATGATATGCAAAGGTACTGAAGACAATGACAAATGTCATTTTCAACTTGTCTTCCTCCGCAATAGCCATTTTATTATATCCAATAAAGCAATCCATAAACGAATAAATTTCCCTACCCGTTAATTGATTCAAAATCTTGTCAATGAAGGGCAGCGGATAGTAATCCTTAACCGTCTGCTTATTAAGCTCTCTAAAATCTACACAAAGCCAAATCTAATCGTTCTTCTTCTTCTTGATAACAATTGGTGAACACCATTCCATGTGTTGAACTGAAAATATCAGGCCATCTTTTTGTAGCTTTGTCAATTCTTCGAATAGCCCATCCCTTAATTCGAAAGACACAGGCCTTACTTTCTATCGCACAAGGCGGCTACCTTTCTTCAAAGGAATCATGTGAATAGCCAAGCTGGGAGGAATACCTCTCAACTCATCATAGCTCCAAGCAAAGATGTTGTGGAATTCCTAAATCAAGGACACATAGTCCTCTCTTTCTTTTGAATTGAGCATAGACCCTAATTTTATCGGTCTTGAATAATTCATCGTGCCAAGGTCTGACTCAATTATATCCGCATCCCTTATCCTCTCTTGAGCTTCTATTGGATTATTCAAGGTTTCTTGGTAGATATCCTTTGTAGTGGATCCCTCATTGGATTCATCACTGGAGGATGACTCACTAGCTGATGGAGCATCTAACATATCAAACTCCAATGAAGATAAATGAAATTTCTCACTTTGAGGATATTTAGGATAGGCATCTACTACTACACGTCTGGCACCTCTACCAGATCAATCAATGAGCAAGTATATCGACCTGACAGTTTGCTTGTAAAATCTATGGCCTACCTAGCAATACTTGATAGCTAGGTCACCCTACAAACCTAATGATCCTAAATTCCAGAATGCATTTCACATTGGCAATGGTCACATGGACTTTAGTAATGCAACCTTCAAGCTGTCTTAAACTGTCATCAGCCATTCAAAGAATTGTGGTATCTTATTTGATTTCTAACCCAACTTCTCCATCAATTCTGAACTCATAATGCTGACAGAAGATCCTCTGTCCACAATAGCATGGTCCACTAGTATTCTATCAACATATGTTGCTACCCTTGGGCAATGCTTTTCAACGTGTTCAAACCAATCATCTCTTACTCATGCTATTCCCAAGGGCTCAATGATATACCCAATGTGAAGAATCTTCTTCAATTATTTACGCACTCCTAGAGACAACTTAATTAACTGCAAGAGGTTCACATTACTTGGCTTAACTTCATAAAGAGAACTTGCTAAATCAAATTCATGATAGCTAGCAAGAGCTCGCTTTTCTCACTAGACCATTCTCTTCTTTGGTCTTTGAACCAGCTTTGGTGCCTCTTTCTTGGATTTTTCCTTCTTCCTTGGAAACTCCTTATCCTTCTTAGGGTTGGCTTTACCATATATAGCTTTTAGAGGCCCACCTTCCATATCAAGATTAAGGACTTGCAACCCCTTATCATCTTGCTTAGGGTTCTCCTCAACAGGTTTTACCTTGTCTCTATCAACTTCTATACCCTTTTTTCCTCTTGTAACGACTCACAGGTTAGAAGCTTTAGTGTCATTGACGCAAATGACTTCAATAAGGCTAACTCCACTGCCACTAGGCAGCTCCTCTACTATAGCTTTCTCTCTTTGTAGTATTTGCTTTGGTCCCTCATCTTGCTGGAGATTGTTTCCTTGCGCTCAGACCTGGTTGTTTACTTCCTTGCTGGACACAACTAATCTTGCTCCAATAGGTACTAGCTAAGTGGCCAAACTTTCCACATATGTCACAATTAACATTTGGACAATTCCTAAGGAAATGTTGGCCACCACACCACTTACAGCTGAATCTCGAGGGGACACCCTCTTTAGGGCATCGACTCCCTATCAAATTCTACTACTTCTTAAGAAAATTGACATCAACAACTATTTCTCTATATTGCTTGATGATCATGTCAGTATAGTGCTTCATCATATCCTTAACTTCACCAAGGATATTTGAAGTACTTGACTCATAGCTGCGATCGTTTATCTATCGTTCCATTGGACTAACCACTTGGTTAGAAATTGGCTATTGACTTCTTGGAATGATGGAAGGATTTATCTTTTGGATTCCAACATTTGGAGAAATCCATCTAACTATCCATAGGCATGGTCACACTGGGAGGAGTTGCACATTTTGGATCATGCTTCCTCTTCCATTAGGAGGACTCATGGGTATCCCTTGACTGCCATTCATCAATGCTAAAGTATTTCCAAATCCTAAACTCAGATCCCAGTTTTTCCTAGAGGGATAAGCATCTTGCAATTTCAATTCTACCTCCTGTGCTCTTGTAATAGCCGGATCAATGTCAACAAGAGCAACACTGCTCAACTGCACTTGAATGTTAAAGTCTAGCCCATTCAAAAAGTATTGCAAAACTAAACAGCAAATTGGAATAGGAATATAGGTTTGCAACTTACAGAATACTTCCTTTAGTTTCTTGGCATAATGTATGTGAGGTTCTTGATGTGTTACATTGAGGACATGTAGCCAATACTGACCTCCCCTTTCAGGGGCAAATTCTCTCGAAAGGCTATAAAGAAAAAGTCAATCGTAGTTATGGTTCCAGCTTCTAGGCTATGATACCATACTACAGCTCATCCTTTCAAAGTCATATTGAAGAACATCATTAAGTGTCCTTCATCTTGAACTAGACAATTAAACATTAAATTTTGGAATTCATTGATATGAAGTTCCACATCTTCCTCTACTAACCCATTAAAAATGGGAAGAGCAAACCCTAAGGTTGGCAAGTCCAGCATCCTTGTTGGGATTGCAATGGGTTGTGTCAAGAATCGCGTGGTGGAGGGGGTTGCTCAAGATGCTGCGCCGAACACACACATAATGCACAAGGAGAAGCTCACTCAAGAGACAAGAAGAGAGATGGAGGCCAAAACGTTTTCTTGCTGATTTCTTCTTCTTCTTCCACACTCTTTACAATGTACACAAAGTATAGATAAGATACAACATAAAATGAAAGTGGCCTACTAAGTCAAACAATGCATAACCGACTACACTAGTTGACTGGCGCTATAACTATGCCAGCTGTAAATAGGTGTAACAACCTGAATATAATAAGTAATGAGTCAGTGGCCGTGTGAGAGTCATAATGACCACCGACGTGCTAAGTGTAGACGTGTGGACCCATCTAACCAGGCGGTCCATCATCAATGTCCGCATGTGTTGAGCTTGTCATCTCAACACTCCCCCTCAAGCTCAACTGCATCTCTGCAACTCCAAGTAAGCTTCGAAACTTTTGAAGCTTCTCTGTACCCAATGCCTTTGTGAAGATGTCAGCTATCTGATCCTGTGTGCTGACATACACCGAGTCAATCTCACCTGCTAGTACCTTCTCTCTCACAAAGTGGTAGTGTATCTCAATATGTTTTGTCCTGGCATGGAACACAGGGTTCTTAGCCAACTGTATACTGCTCATGTTGTCACAATAAATGACAACTGGACCTTCCACCTGCACATCCAAATCAGCCAATAGTTTTTGTAGCCATACTACCTCACATGCTGCAACAGCAGCACCTCTATACTCGGCCTCTGTACTCGACAAAGCAACTGTAGATTGCTTTTTGCTGCTCCATGCAAATTGCTGCACTACCAAGAGAGAACATGTATCCACTGGTAGATCTTCTATCAGACATACTACCAGCCCAATCTGCATCTGTGTATCCAAACACATGTACATCTGTACCTGCCTCATAGAAAAGTGTAAAATATTACACGGCGCAGCGAACAGAATCTGAGAAAGAGATAGAGAGTACACAACAGATAAGAGGAGAATCAGTAAAATTCTTTAACTCCAAACAACTGATACAAAGATGGCTCTGTCCACCCGTGCGCTTCCACTGTGTGAAGCTTAGATGGCGATCTAGACAGAAGATAGGTGAAGAGCTTAAGGCTAGCTGGAACAACAACTCTGACTGGGTGAAAGATGAGTGTGAGATGGCTGCGAAGGGGTTTAGCTTTTATAGCCCGCGAAGGTCGTTAGGTCGGCCTGCTGACCGACCTACCATATGAGCCTCCACTAGTCGGCCAGGGAATATTCCAGGGAATATTCCCTTTACCATCGGGCCGGGGGCGCTGCCCCCGGACCCCCGCCAGGGGGGCCGCTGGCCCCCCTGGGACCCCCCAGCCAGGGGCCGCTTCCGCGGCCCCCGGACCCCACAATAGGGGCCCCTTTTAACTCCCTTACCACGCAACTCAATGCAATGTGCCTCGAGTTGCTACCAGCTTAACCACTCCGTCTAACCCAAAGATTAGACCCACAACAGTCACCTTTTTGCCATCCGGTCACATAGACCTCATCTGATATACAAGTCAGGACTCAACCAATGTCCGGGCTCACATTTGGCTTCTCCTCATAATGGGGGCCTTACAACTTTGAGCACCATGGATCATTGGTAGCACCTAATGAGGGTGGGGCATTGATCATATCTAACAAAAAGTCCATAATGTAATGTGGACTTCACATATCTCAATATGCGTCTGACTGCATCCAAGTGTGGCTTTCTAGGTACTTGCATAAACTGACTCACAAGACCAACAATGTAGCTCAAGTCTGGCCTTGTAATGGTCATGTAGATCAAACTCCCCACTATCCTCCTGAACATAGTAGGGTCTTCTATCTCATCCCCAACATCAGCACTCAACTTTACATTCTGCTCCAACGGGACTGAAAGTGGTTTGCATGCTATCATACCATACTTGAACAACATATCCAAGCCATACTGTCTTTGGGACAACCATATACCATCATCACATCTGATCACCTCAATGCCAAGGAAGTACCTTAGCTCACCTAGATCCTTCATCTCAAACTTCATCTTCAAACAGCCCTTGACTTCAACAATCCCACTATCACTATCACCTGTAATAATCAAGTCATCCACATAGATGACTATGATGACCAAACCTGCATCTCCCTTTCTCACATAAAGTGAGTGATCAGCATCAGAAACATAAAAACCAATATTGACAATATACTCTCTAATCTTGTCAGACCATGCTCTAGGTGCTTGCTTGAGCCCATAGAGTGCCTTTTTCAACCTGCACACATACGTGGGATGCTCTAAATCTTCATAACCTACTGGCTGATCCATATACACTTCTTCCTGCAAATCACCATGCAAGAAGGCATTCTTTACATCCATTTGCTGCAACCTCCAATCTTTGGCTGCTGCCAAGGCAATCACACATCTGACAGTTGCCATCCTAGCAACTGGACTAAAGGTTTCATCATAATCTATGCCATATGTTTGGGCATAGCCTTTTGCAACCAGCCTAGCTTTGTACCTGCTAATAGAACCATCTGCATTGTGCTTAATCTTATAAACCCATTTACATCCAATAGCTTTCTTTCCCTTTGGCAATGATACTAGATCCCAAGTCTTATTGGCCTCTAATGCAGCCATCTCCTCATCCATTGTTGCATCCCAATGAGCATGACCAACAACCTCCTCAAAACATGTGGGCTCAACATCCTCAACTAGTTTCACCATATAAGCATAATGGTGAGCTGCATAACCTTCAAAACCAAATCTTTTAACAAGGTATCTCACCCTGCTAGACCTGCGTACCACTGGATCACACAGTGGAGTCTTTGCATTAACGCGTGCTCTCTGCACACCTGGAGTCCTCACTGAAGGAATGCCAAGCTCATCATCCAAGCTCTCTGAGCCACTGGAGTCTCCATCAAGAACTGCATCAATGCCTTCTGACACTTTATTCTTTCCTTTGTCTTTACTTATAGTGCTACTAGATACACTTGAAGATGTAGAGGTACTCCTTAGTCTCCCAGACCAAGGATTACTAGATGATGTCTCTGGTCCACCACTAAGAGTCCGTGATTCTTGCTTTTCAACCTGCACATGAGTATCATGATCATTATCAACATCCAATTCTTCACCACTAGATGCATACCAACTGCTCATTTCATCAAAGATGACATCCCTGCTCACTCTGAACTTACATGTGGCAGGGTTGTAACAACGATACCCTTTCTGCTCTAAAGAGTATCCAATAAAGATACACTTTTCAGCCTTTGGATCCAGTTTCCTCCGCAATTCATCTGGCACATGAACATACACAATGTAGCCAAACACTTTCAAGTGTGAAACATCAGGTTTCTTACCTGTAAAATATTCTTCGGGGGTCATATCATGAACTGCAGCTATGGGAGTTTTGTTCATAATATAAACAGTAGTATGAACAGCCTCAGACCAAAAATGCTTAGGCATATTCTTTTCAGCCATCAAGGCACGTGCAACTTCTGCAATATGCCTGTTTTTCCTTTCTGCAACCCCATTTTGCTGTGGGGTATACCTGCATGTGAACTGTCTCTTTATCCCATGAGACCTCAGAAAATCACTGAACTCATTTGAGAGGTACTCTCCCCCTCCATCTAACCTCAAGCACTTTACTTTCAAGCCTGTTTCTCTTTCAACTACAGCCTTGAAAGTTCTAAAGTGCTCAAACGCTTCACTCTTTTCCTTCATAAAATATACCCATAGCTTTCTAGAACAATCATCAATGAATGTGACGAAGCATGAACTACCTCCAAGAGATACATTTTGTGTAGGCCCCCAAATGTCTGTATGCACAACATCAAGGATATTTCTGCTTACATCTCTGTCATGTGAAAAGGGTTGTCTTGCCTGCTTACCAAACTGACATGCTTCATATACCTTCTGAAATTCTGCAACTTTAAATGTAGGCAAACCTATAACAAACCCTTTGGACTGCATTAATTTCAGCCTTTGTACATTTGCATGTCCAATGCGTTTGTGCCAAATTTCAATGTCTGCAACAACACCTTTTCCTTTGGCATACATAGCAGCATTCATAGTAGGAATTCCAACGTCCAAAGTAAACATACGTCCAACTCTACTTCCCTTTGCTACCAACCTGCACTTGTCATTGAAATCTTCTACAAAGCAGCCCTTTGCATTAAATCTGACTTGCAGCCCTTGCTCTACCATTTGACCGACTGACACCAAGTTCTTTGTAATAGATTGCACATATAATACATCTGAAAGACTCTTTGTCTTACCATCATGCAAGGACAAGGAAACTTTTTCAATGTGTGAAATTGGGTGGCATGAGTCATCACCCGTCTGCACATAACCTACATTCTGCAAATTCTGCATCTCTCCAAACCATTCTGCATGGCTAGTCATATGATTGGATGCACCTGAATCAACATACCAAACATCATCATGTGCTCCCTTTCCTATAATAGCATTTATCATATGCTGCATAACAAACAAACGTTCATTTTTGTCTTCATTCTGTCGTGAAGACGATGCATAGTTTCCTTGCTGCAACTTACCACTACGGATATCATCTTTCTTAGCATAACATTGGGCTGCAATATGACCTGTTTTACCACAGTAGTGGCACACAATACCAGAGTTATTAGAACCTCTGTTCTGCCATCCACCTCTTCCTCTAAAGCTCCCCCTGCCTCTAAAGTTACCACGACCTCCTGAAACCTGCATATCGCCAAATTGCTGATTCAATCTATTTTGTTGGTTGTCACTACCACGTCCTGTACCATGGCCTCTTGAAGAGAACCTGCCACGTCCCCTTCCTGAAATGGAGTAGAAAGCTTGGACCTATTCACCGCTTCTTTCAGATGTCTCACTCTGTATTTTGATCTCTTCAGTGATCATAAGGGAGACCAACTCATCGAAATCTGACATATACGGAAGTTGCAAAAGACTTCCAAGCCTTTGCATTGTTAAGTCCACCCAAGGTAGATGACACCAAATCATCATCGTCGGGCATTGCATCAATTGCTGCCAAGGCATCTGCAATGCTCCTTACCTTCAATGCATACTCATTGATAGACATCTTCCCTTTCTTCAATGTATTCAACTCTTGCTTGAGTTGAATCTTTCGTGCCTTTGTATTTACAGAAAACATACTTTCAAGTATGGTCCAAGCTGCATATGCATTCTCTGCATTTCTAATGTGTCCCAACATATTATTGTCAATTACTGCAGACAACCAATACATGACCTTCTTGTCTTTTGCATTCCATTCCTTTCTTGCCTTTGTCTCTTCTGCAGTTGGAGGATCACTCACCTCCGGCTCCTTTTCTTCACCTGAAACGAACTCGTAGAGGCCTTTTCCAATAAGAAATTTTGTGACACGGAACTTCCATGAAGGGTAGTTGTTCTTGTCGAGCTTCTCAATGATGGGGCTTCCACTATTCTCTGCCATTATCACAAGAATAATACCAAACAGCAAGCAAATCTTCTGCAACCCTCGACCTGTAGTGCACAGCAATACACCAGACAACCTTTTTCACTGTCTGCTCAACAATACATGCAATCTGCAACCAGTTTGCAGATAAACCTTGTGTTTACTCACTGGTAAACACCTTTGATCTTACAGATCTAAAATCTGTAACCTGCGCACCCACTTTCGGTCGATACAGCCGAAGTCACAGCATACCTGAAACTGATGTCCGCAACCTTGCGGCTCTAAAACGGGCTCTGAAACGGTCTCAAATGCCCAAAATAACAGCGGGAGAGCCCTAAAGGGCAAATTTGCAGAATATATAGCGCTCTTCGCCCACACCAAATCTCACTGCAATCTGAAATTTTTGCTCTGCCTTACTTCCGGTGCCTCCACAGGCACTATCCAAGAGAAAGAGTGGAAGGATGGGAGAGCTTCTTACCCGTGGCTTGCTTGCTCGAACCTTGCTTCTTCTCCTTTGCTTCAACATTCGAAATCAGCCTCTCTCAGTGGTGTGGCTCTGATACCATGTCAAGAATCGCGTGGTGGAGGGGGTTGCTCAAGATGCTGCGCCGAACACACACAGAATGCACAAGGAGAAGCTCACTCAAGAGACAAGAAGAGAGATGGAGGCCAAAACGTTTTCTTGCTGATTTCTTCTTCTTCTTCCACACTCTTTACAATGTACATAAAGTATAGATAAGATACAACATAAAATGAAAGTGGCCTACTAAGTCAAACAATGCATAACCGACTACACTAGTCGACTAGCGCTATAACTATGCCAGCTGTAAATAGGTGTAACAACCTGAATATAATAAGTAATGAGTCAGTGGCCGTGTGAGAGTCATAATGACCACCGACGTGCTAAGTGTAGATGTGTGGACCCATCTAACTAGGCGGTCCATTATCAATGTCCGCATGTGTTGAGCTTGTCATCTCAACAAGTTGTGCCATAGTGACAATCGGATTCGCTAAAGGAGTTTGAACGATCGGAACTCCTACTCCTCTCAAAGTGGATAGACTTGTTGGAAGAGGAGAAGTACTAGAAATTCCTCCTCCTAAAGGACTATGCATAGAGCTAGGGTTACTAAGACCCCACCCTTGTAGAGATATTGGACCACTCCTTTGCAAATAATATATTCTAATAATTTCAGCCTGCCATCTAGCCATTTCAAATCTTTCTTGCTTCTGAAGTTCACCTTGATTGTCTTTTGAATCTATCTCATTGCCTTTTGGCATACACTAATAAATTGTTCCCTATTGACTGAGATTCGAAAATTGCCACTTATTTTAGCAGCTCTTGACAAACGCACCACCTGTCTGGACATAAAATGGGCCTAACACACTAGCAGGTTGGACTTTGTTTCGAATGTTTTTTTATGTTCACGATGCATCTTGGGGTCAATCCCCGAGGTGTAAGAGAACCATAGTGGAGTCGCAGTGATCAACCGAGGGGTGCTCCCTATGTGTGTGTTATGTGGTGTATAACACCATCATGTTTAGGAACTTCCTTTAAGGAGTGGGAAAAGAAGTATTTGTTGGACTATAAAATGCTACAAACAAAAATTCTTAGATGCTTCTAGTCACAAGGCCATGTGGGGCGGTTTTAGGTGAGTAGTGAGGCTTGACTAGTGCCTTAAAGCTAGTGGCAAGCCCGTTTTAGGTCCCGACACCCTCCTACAGAGATATCCACGAATTTAGGCTCATTCAAAGCTTCCCTATTTAGGTTATTGCATGTGCTATTGTTACAACCCAAACTAGGTAGGGTTTCAATCCTAGGTCCATCACTTGGATGCATCCCAGAGAGGTGCACCTTGTTAGATGTATCATTATGGCCTATGGTCTCATCCACTTGGGAATTGATCACGTTATGTCCTCTTGGAATTATTTCCTTTTCATCTAATCCACCAGCCACACTTCTAGAGGTTTTGGGCCTCCAAACCCATCTCATTTATTATTGCATGGCTTGATTGGATGCCACCACTTCTTCTATCTTTATATTCTGTCACGATGTCCGATCTATATTGGCTCACTTGCTACCTATCACTTTCTCTAAATCAAATCCTTTTACTAGATCCAACCATAAATGGGTCTTTAAACCATCATAAACCACAAGTTTCCTATCACTTGGACTTCCAACAATTGAAATGGCCTCCACATGATAGCATGCATCAGCTATGTTTCAAGGGGTCATCTTATTCACATAAATTTGTTCCAATTTTGGAACATTTAAGGGTTGCTTAACTACTTCGCTTCCCTTATTAGGTCTACACCAATTTCCATCTAGCTCATGGCTTTGAAACATGGGATTGGATGTACTAAGATGCCAGGGTTCCTAGGCCTTAGGATCATCATAGTTAATGCCAAGATTTTCCCTAGTATGCCTTCTTTTGCACCTCTAGTATAACTAATATTCAACAAATGTTACAAATCCTTATGAATTTCAAGGGTGCATAAAACTCTGATTGCTCTCCCAACACCTCTGAATATATACCTCATAATCATCTGCTTGAACCTTTGCCTCCTTTAATGACTTAGGGTTTCTCATCCTAACTTGGAACTGCATGTTTATTTCCAAGCCACTGACAAAGAGTTCAACAAGCACATCTTCTAGTAATTGATTGACTTTCCTTGGCCAAAGCTTCAAGATGTCATCAAAGGCTCTCATGTACTCTTTGATGGAGGTATATGACTCTTGTCAAATCTGTATTAGCTGTCCCAAGACTTGAGTCATGGGAACCTTCTTCTCATATTTGTCTAAAAATTTATCACATAATTCCTCAAATGTTTTGATTGACCCTCTTGGGAGGCTCCAATACCATTTCCTAGCCTTCCCCCCTTTAGGGTACTTAAGAATTCAAGCATTCAATGTCTATCGTTGAATCCACTTGCAAGGCAAGTTAGGCAGTATTCTTTCAAATGCAGCATCAGATCCTCATTTGACAACCCATAAAATAGTGGGAGATCCCTAGAAGGAGGAGGGCATTTAGTCCTCTTCTTTGGGATCAAGACTGGGTCATCTAAATCTTCATATTCATCTTGAGTTAATCCCATCGTCTCATAGTCTCTAATGTCTTTTGTTTCCACCTTTATTGATGTAGGAAGGTTACTTTCTCCATGGAATTCCCTTTCTACCAATTCACAAAGTGGTCTAGGGAGTCCTATAACTTTCAGCGTATCATTTTGATTCTTTCTCAGATGATCTTCTATCCCTTGACCATCCATAGGTATTTCCCTAATAAATTTAGGCTGGAGCTTTTGGCCCTTACCTAAAACAAATATATCCGATTTATTTAGAGCTTGGGTTCATGCCTCTTGAGTAGTGGTTTCCCCTCAATGACTAAGGCTCCCAATGTCCTCATGAGGCCTATTATTTTAGCAGAGTGACCCACCACATGGGACATGTCAGCCCCACGAGCAGGTTCCATTATATATCGGTACTTTTCCATGGCATTTTGGCTTTAGCATGATTATTAGTCAATGCCATGATAGCCATGGGCTCCAACATACTTGTTGCATATTCTCTAGGTTGATGGATGGTTGTACACGTTGTTTCTTGAATAGAGATAGCACCGAGGCAAACCTCGGCCCATGCCATCATACTAGAGGATAGACTCTGACCTCTAAGTGCTTACTTTCCATGTCACATAGATCATCCCTCATAGAGGATTCATTCTCTACGTAATTAGTTAGGTCCATTAGTAAATTTTGTATAGGGAAAGCCAAGTGTTTGAAACCATGGCAAACCCCATTTTACAAATACTTTAGCACATCCCTAATGGACAAGGTGATAAATTTTAAGTTCCTTTTTGGCCAAGTTTCAGAAACTACTGCTTATTAGTGGCATCCGACAATAAACACATCACCTATCGAGACCAGAAATGGGCATGACACTGGCTCTAGGGCTCTTGTCAGGCCTCCTAAACTCAAAAAAACAACCCCATGGCCTCGTGGTGAGGAGTGTATAGACACTATTAGCTGAGTGAACCAAAGAATGTGTTTGCAGGTAACATCTCTAGATCCTAGTCCAATGTGTTTCCCTTCCCGACTCCAAGCAATTGGAGTTCCCAAATAGATCGTTGATATACACCTCTTATTATATACACAAGGAGCAACCCCCAACTGATTGTTGTGGCCCCTCTCTCACTCTCTTACACTCCATGGATTAGCCCTAGGAGGCGTTGTTTCAACATAAAGCACATGTGAAATATAGTCCTCTCTTTATAATAAATATTCCAAGAGATAATTCAATCATTACCAAATCAGGCCACCCCAAAGGGAACGAACATAATATCCTATAGTATGGGACTCCTCAGGCTCTCAACATGGGTCAATGATTGTAACAATTAAGTGCAATGCATCCATGATTTGTTTTTTTGATACCATGTGTATATGTAATGCAATGCAAAGGTGAATGCCTTCAAGTGCACAAATATGTAAACTCATAGATCAAACAAGGTGAATTGTACACAAACAATTCTTTTCATGACTTCACTCTAGCACAGTGCATTGTTGCTAAGGTAGCAACGAAGTAATTCGTGCTTTGCCTTTCTTTAAAGGCTTAAAACAAATGAATCCTATTTTTCAAGTAATGCATAAAATCATATTTCAATGGATTATTAACTCCCCACAACCCTTTCCCCCTATTGTTTATGATTTTGCATTCGTTGGTAGGTGTAAATAGTATTCTTCATGTATTTTTCATATATAAAAAGCAATAAATGTACACTTTAACATAAAAATGGGAATAGGCTGAGGCTAAACCTCATGCCCTAGCCCCAACATATAGTCACGAACACATTTTTATTTTTAAATACTTTTTTTGACGCATAAAATCCATTTTTTCCTCTATAACACCCATTTTTCTTGATTTATTTTATATATATTTGTGATATTTCCTCATTATTCTAATGTAAAATGATTAGGAATACTAGGATTTGTCATTATTGACCATTTCATGCCATAGGAACATGATATGACACAACAAAATCTGTAAAACTCATTATTTATCATAAAATCACATTTGTGAGTTTTGTGTGTTTAGCATAAAATTATTAAACAATTAATACTCACTAGTTTTTTGATATTTTTTTATAGAAAAAATCATTTTTAAGTAGTAGCAACCATTTTCAACAAAACGAAACCAAAATGCATCATAAAAGTACGAAAAATCATCATGTTCGGGATAATCTTTCCACTAGACGAGGCATTCTCTCAAGGTTCTGGATCTCACTTGTCTCTCCCTAACATCTAAGATCCTGTCAGGCCTTAGTTCAAGGAATCCTTGACTAGGCATTACAATTTGTTGGTCATCAAGTACATGGTTAGGATTAGGTACATACTTCTTCAATAGGCTGATATGGAATACATTATGAACCTTTAGTTTCTCAAAGAGTTGCAGTCTATAAGCATTAGGTCCTTGTCACTTGAGGATTTTGTAGAGTCCACAATACCTTGGACTTAGCTTTTTGCAATCTCCTAAGGATAGGGAACTCTTCTTTGGACGTACGCGAATGAAGACCATATCTCCTTCCTCGAAGATTCTATCTTGACGCTTCAAATCCATGTATGCCTTCTATCTATCCTTGGCGGCTTGGATGTCTTGTCTTATTAACTTTATTTGGTCATCCATCTCTTCCAACATCTGCCTTGAAGCTTCAACCCTTAAGGTTGGATCTAAGAAGTTTAGGGGACTTCGATAATCATGATTGTACAATGCTTGAAAAGGGGTCATCTGAATGCTTTGTTGGTAAGAAGCATTGTAGGCAAATTCAACCAAAGGAAAGTATTGAATCCACCTTTTTGGTTCACGACAGCAGTATGCCCTAAGCATATCCTCGATGATTTGATTGACCCGCTCTGTTTGGCCATCCAGTTCGGGATGGTAAGCTATGCTAAAATAGAGTTGAGTCCCAATGGCTTCAAAGATAGCTCTCCAGAAGTGTGATGTGAAGAGAGAATCACGATCACTAATGATTCTTCTAGGTAACCCATGTAGCTTGAATATCTTCTTGATAAACAATCTTGCAATGTATGAGGCTTTATAGTTTGTCTTTACTGGGATAAGGTGTGCAACCTTAGTTAGCATGTCAACCACAACCATGATGGAGTTCTATCCTCCTTGAACTTGGGGTAGGCCAACAACAAAGTCCATACTGATGAATTCCCATTTCATTTGGGGAATGTCAAGTGGTTGCATCTTCCCTGGCATCTTGACATGTTCGGCTTTGATACGTTGACAAGACAAACACTCGGTGACATATTTGAGAATGTCACCTTTAAGCCTCTCCCAATGGTAGCTCTTCCTAACTGCATTGAGAGTCTTGGCATAGCCAGGATGTCCTAAGAAAGGGGAATCATGAGCTTCCCACAATATCTTTTGCTTAAGTGAATGGCTTGTCGGTATGCATAGCCTCGTTCTATAGTAGACAAGTCCACTATTGACAGAGAATTCATGATACTTAGCCTGCAGCTTTTGATCCTGATCCTTGATAGAGATCTCCCTTAGCATCATTTGGTAGGCTGGATCATGGCATGCTTTCTCTCTAGCTAACTCAAGTATTGGATTGTTTGGCATAGATACCTTTGTGGCTAGAGATCTAGCTGTTGATGGATTTTGCAAGATTAGAGAATTAAGGAATGCCTTGCGACTAAGTGCATCGGCAACTATATTCTCTTTTCCTGGTCGGTACTTGATTTCAAAGTCATACTCTTCCAGCACTTCAATCCACCGACGTCGCCTCATGTTGAGCTCGTTCTGGGTAAAGATCCATTTGAGACTCTTATGATCACACTAGAGTAAACTTGTTACCCAACAGGTAGTGTCTCCAAAGTTTTAGAGCATGGATGACGGCTAACAATTCCAGATCATGGGTAGCATAATTCTTCTCATGACTCTTCAGCTTCCTTGAAGAGTATGCTGTAGGATGACCTTCCTGCATGAGCACACAACCTAAGGCAAGTGTGCTAGCATCAGTTACTACCTCGAACTCCTTATTGAGGTCAAGAAGTTTTAGGATAGGTGTTGATACCAAGCTTTGCTTCAATCTGTCGAAGCTAGTTTGTTCGGGAGTTGACCATGCAATGGATGTTTTCTTCTTCAGTAAGTCCGTCAGAGGTGCTGCAATCAAAGCATAGTTTTTGATGAAGACCCTATACCATCCTATCAATCCAAGAAAGGTGTGTATTTCTTTGACAGTTGTTGGTATTGGCCATTCTAGCACATCTATGACCTTGGCTGGGTCCATTGAGATTCCTTCTGCTTATACGATGAATCCCAGATATTCAATTTGATGTTTGAAGAATGCACACTTCTTCATCTTAGCATACAGCTTATGTGACCTCATTGTCTCAAGGACAATCCGAAGTTGGGGTTCATGATCTTCTTCCTGTTTAGAATAGACTAGAGTGTCATCGAAGAAGACGAGGACAAAATCATCAAGATGTGGCCTAAAGATATCCTGCATTAACCTATTGAAGGTGGCAGGTGCATTCGTAAGCCCAAATGACATAACTAGGAACTCAAAGTGTCCATATCTTGTATTGAAGGCCATCTTGGGGATACCTTCTTCCTTGATCCTTATCTGATAGTAACCCGACCTGAGATCAATCTTGGAGAAGATCTTTGCACCTTGAAGACGATCAAGAAGCTCATCTATTCTAGGAAGAGGGTAGTTGTTCTTGACAGTTGATTGATTCAACCCTCTGTAATCAATACATAGTCGAAGCATTCCATCTTTCTTTTTCTAGAACAGTAATGGAGCTCCCCATGGTGAACTGCTAGGACGGATGTAGCCCTGATCTAACAGTTTCTTGAGTTGTTCCTTCAGCTCAATTGCTTCCGGTATAGACATCCTATAAGGTCTCTTTGCAATTGGCGCAACTCTTGGTACTAGCTTAATCTCATGATCCACTTCTCTTTGAGGTGGGAGTTTTGTCAACTCTTCAGGAAATACATCCATGTATTCCTTTAGCCAAGAAGGTCCTTCACTAGATCCCTGCTTCTGATCTAACTTATTGAGCTTAATCAAGTAGACAGGTAGTCCTTTTCTGACTCCCTTTATAATCCGAGATGCCTTGGCCAATTGAATTTTTGGATTTCCAGCCTCTCCTTGAGTTGTGACTAATTCCCTTTCAGAGTTTCGAAAGGAAACTTGGCCTTTCCACAATGAATGTGGGCGTCATTAGGTTTAAGCCAATCCATTCCGAGTAGACACTCATGGATACCTAAATTCATGACTTTGAATTTGACCGAAGTCATCTTTCCTCCCAGAAAGAATTCCACCTTAGAAGTTTTCCTGGTACAAGTAACCTCACGACTATTTGCCAATTCCACAAGCAAGATAGGTGCTTCTACTATGGCTATTCCTAAATTTTTTGCACAATCTGGTGAGATAAAGGAATGTGTACTGCCACAATCAATCAAGGTCTTGAAACTTTTACCTTGATAGTCCGATTGTGTCTAAATCATCGAGAACTGGTGATTCGGCCCTTTCTTGTGAAGAGTCGTATGGACTGTCGCCCTTTCAAACTCTGCTTCCATGGTCGGATCTTCTTCTTCTTTGCACATTTTCCTATTGGCAACGCAGGCGGTTCTTCCTTTGCCTCGGGTAGCGGCTCCCTAACCACGGCCCGTTCCTTGGAAAGGTGCTTGGCGATGTCCTCCTCCAAGCTTGGGGCATTGCCTCTTGAAATGACCGGGCTCATTATAGTGGAAACAACGGAGGTTTCGGCCATTGCTTTGAGTAGGAACAAAGTTGTTAACGTTATTAGTCCTTGCTTTCTTTCTTTGTCCCTGATTCTAACCTTGAACTCTCTTCATCTGAGGCCTAAATGCTCCTCTGTTCGGGTCATTATAAGACCAAGTTTTGTTACCTCTTGGTCTAGCCTACACCTCTTGAATTATAGGGGCACCTAGAATGAGTGCGTCCTGAAGATCTGATGGATGCATAGATTCGAGACGGGTATTTAGTGGTGGATTTAAACCAGCACAAAATTTTGACACCTGCTGTGTCATGTCCATCTGTGGTGCATACTTAAGAAGTGAGACAAATTTGGAATAGTATGCGTCAAGAGTGAGTCCTAGCTATTTTAGCTCGTAGAACTCATTCATTTTCTACATGCGATATGCAGGTGGTAAGTATCTTCCCTACACGGCTTTCTTCAGCTTCTCCCAGGTAACGGATCCTTCCGCGATCCCTTGATCTCTGCACCATTGCTTCCACCAAAGCCTGGCTTCGCCAGTGAGCTTCAGCTTGGCGAGCATGGCCTGATTGGCGGGTGTAGTACCGGTTGCTTCAAAGTAATCCTCCATGGATTCAATCCAAATTTCGGCATCTGCTTGGACAGACCTGCCTCTACCATCAAATTTGGGTGGCTTAATCAGCTTGAGAAGAAACTTCTTCTCCTAGATTACAGCAATACTTGATGTAGAAGGCGAATTGGGATTCTGTACCTGGGGTTGTGCTTGGATAAATGTTTCTTTATTAATCTATAATCATTATGATTTATATTTCATTTCAATTTCAAATATCAATCAAGCAATCTAACCACGTAACTTTTATCAATTCTCATGCACAAACAGACATTGATAAAAGGAAGTCTTATTGTATTTATATGGGCATAGCCCCTTTGGAATACAACATTTCTTGTGATGATAAGCCAACTGTTTACATTTAGTTTGGGGAGAATAATGTTGCATTACATTTATCTACAGGAACTGGATAATAGTATGGTTTCGGGTCATGGATCTTCAGGAATTGGTAAGTCATTGGAAGTTCAGGGTATCCTTTCCTTTGGAACCCATTCTTCTCATGGCACCCCAATACTTTAATCCTATCAGCGGGGATTACACAAGTCACTTCCTCATATACATATGAGTTCAGTTCAACCCTCTGACCTCGAATATGTAAAGTTGAGTTTACGTGAGCTTCCACAAAAATGAACAGCTTCAGGACTTTTAGGTCTTCCAACCACTTGATCCTCTTTAGGTTGGTCTGTAGGTATGCAAACCGGTGGGCAGCTATATAGTAGATTCATGAGGTACCCGTCCATCTTCGTTCCATGTACAAAGGCGATGTATTATAGATTCATTCTAGGATGTTGATCATCTCAACCCTTTGTTGATAATTCGGGGAATGCATCGCAATCATAAACATGACTCGAAATACCAAGAACTTGTTCCATGCTTCATAGTGCTACAAGACAGCATTGAAAGTAAGGAAATGTTTGGATAGCAACATTTGCTTTACTTTATCTTATTAACATTTCATTTAAAAAAATCCTTCATTGGTTTGCTTTGATACCAACTGTAACGTGTCCACTTGTTATCTTCGGGACACGTCTTAGCAGTCCATCGGAAAGGATGTCTAGAAAGCTCCGCCTAGCACTCCCATGGAATGTTACAGGGTTTGCGATCTAGGACTTTCCATGTCTACCACCACGTAGCGGAAGTATTCCGGCTGTTCCCACTTAGGACCGACCTGAATTAGGGTTTTCCCTATTGGTCATTTTCTAACAGCAATTAGCGTCGAGCCCGAGTGAACTACTTTACGCAGAAACGCCAGGTTCAAAGCGGATTCATGCTGCACTTGGTTCAAGGAGAATGGGAAACGAGAGGGATGCAGATTTATGACTTGGCTGTCTCCTTTTTGCACGCATAGCTCCCCTTTGTGACAGCTTGCACTGCCTTTCGGAAATGGTTTTTAGAAGGTTTCCTTCTTGAAGTAGGGATTTCACGATTAGCACCTTACAACCGTCAAGAATGACGTTATGGAAATGCTAAAGGGCTTAAACTCCGGGAGGGGTTTTAAACAGTCTTAGTGGATCGAAAAAGGAAAGAAGGAGAATGTATAACTCGCCAGTGAGGGTTTAAATCACGGAGTAACTGGGCTCTCAACCCACTTGAAAGGGTATTAAGAATGGGCACAATAAGGGCCTTTTCCTGAATCCCGAGGGGGGAGGGAATACCAACCCTTTTAGCTAAGGTTTCCAAAAGAACCTCGAAAAGGGGGAAAATGGGTGTAGAGACCCTTAAGAGTGGATTTTTGTGTGGGGGGACAAAGGGTATGAAGGGGTTTTAAGAAGGAATTTTTGTATGGGAGAAAAAGAAAGGCTTAAGGACCACATGAAGGCCCTTTAAGGGGAAAATTTGGGGGGGAAAGGGGCTTATAGAGCCCTTAGGAGGGAATTTGGGGGGGAGGGGTAGTCTTAAAGAGCGATAGGAAGGGGGGCTTCTTAGGAGGCTTTTAGAAGCTTCCAAAGCCTCTGAAGCTTTGTGGAGCCCATGTAGAGGGAAAAGGGGGCGACTTCATGGCGAGCTGGCAGTAGATTCCACCCGACAAAGGACTGAACGGTAGCTGCTGGGACTAGGCGGCGTCTCGTGACGGCTCCTCCTCTATCTCTTGACAGCAACTCAGCTTCTCCACTCCCCTCTCTCCTTCACGACCACACTCTCTCTCTACCTCACGGCCGCCAGCAACAGAGTATCTCCTCTCCTCTCTCCCCTACACAATTAGACGACGTCTCTTCAGGCTCTTATGGCAGCGCCCTCCCTCCTGGCTATGCCCCATAGCCTTTATATAGGTGAGGGGAGGGAGATCCCTCCCCTGCGTGGCATTTCGCATGCCTTCAATCCTCAACAAGCTCCAATAAGGAGCTTGCTCATACATGCTATTCCCCTCCCCTCCAGCACGATTGTCGGCTGGGGGTAAGGGGAATAAATTTTTTTTCCATTATTTTCAATTTATTTATCCTTATGACCTCCTATTAGGAGGAGGTTCATGCAAAGAATACCTGCCTAGAAATCAAGAATGTTGGTTCATGCGAGGAATATGTATTTGGCAATCGGGAATGTTACATGGAGCTAAGGTTTGGGTAGACTATACCCATTCAAGTTGTCCAAACTCTCATCAAGAGAGTTGTGCCAACATAGCAAAAGATCATTAGAGTAGTAGGATATAGCTGGCCTTGAGAAGGCATGCCAACCTTGAGACCTAAACCCAAATGAGCAAGTTGGGTTTGCATTTTTCTACACTCTCCCAATCCAAGGAGATACCACCTACATTACAATGTCAAGGAACATGGTAGATACAACTTCCCGAGATGCCCAATATGCATGCCATAAATCTAGAAAATATATACCCATTCTAGCATGTGGATCTAGCTTCATTAAGAACTTTAGCAACTATCCTAGCCTATCTTTCATTACCACTTTGTATTATTTGTGACTGGTCATAAAGTTGTTGAAGTAGAAACCAACCATGTATGAAAATGACTTATCCATGTTGTTTTCTAATGTTAATATGGGATTTGATCTCATCGCAATGACACAACTTCACCTTCAAGCATTATCACCCCCATCCTACAGTGTTGCTTTGTTGTTCAAAGAAATGGTTAACAGCAAGTTTACCCATTGGACTCACTTGTTCATTCTAAACTCCCCCATTCCACTATGGGAGTTAGTAAAATAATACATATTTAGGAAAGGTTTCTTGTCTTGAACATTAGACTTGTTGAAATAGTAGAGTAAGAGCATGAGAGTGTGCACAAGAGGGAGAGAGAGAGCTCAAGTACAAGAAGAAGATCTTGCTTAATGATGAGTTGTTCACAAGTACAACTAGTACACTCTCCTCTACATTGATAGTGACCTTTAGGCTATTTATATAGCCTCTAGATGGTTAGGGTTAGGGTTTCCCCCTGACCTCTAGTTCATTCACACTGAGCTACCCTTATCCACCCTTGCATACATAGGGTTCACATGCCTATCACTCAAAACACCCCCCAATGCCAGAGTGGCATTGGACTACAAGACATGTTATTGCGCCCCCCCTAACAAAGTGGGAGCGCTTATAGGAGAGGATTTATAGATTTAGAAAAGTCAATCATCAAGTGGGTTGGAGACAAAGTTGGCCTCCAATGCTTTTGGTACTTCAGGAATGGTAGGACATTTACTAGTAATATTCCCTATCTTCTTACATTTGTTGCACTTCATTTTGTCAGGATATTTTTTCCAACAATTGCTAACAAGATGTCCCTTTTTGTGGTAGAAGGAGCATTTAGTGGAACCAAGACATGGTCGCGGGCTGTTGAAGTGGATGCCTAACTAGTGCTACTTTCTTTCTGATTTCTTTTCTCCTCATCTAAACAAGATTGGATGGTGATTTCCAAAGTTGGATTAGGGATATTTGTAAGATTAGTTACAAGGGTTGGAAATACCTTCTTTATAACCTTCAAGAGAATGGCAATGGCATCTTCGTCATGAATTGGAGCTTGAACTAAGGATAGTTGTGTCATGAGCCCCTTCTTGTGAGAAATGAATTTACCTAGGTCTTCTCCTTGTTTATAATCCAAGCTAAAAATTTTGATCTTAAGGAAAATTTTAGAGTTCTTTCCTTCATCATCATAAAGCTTTTCAAGCTCATCCTGTTTCTCCTTTTGGAAGTGGTGGAGAGATGGTCAATATGATGGATTAGGGACTCATCTAGATGAAGCATGATGATGGCTTGGGCTCTTTCGGAATCTACTACATCAAAGTGGGTTTGATGGATCAATAACCTTGGTCCCTTTGGGCCAATAGCCACATTCCATCATTTTATACTTCACTAGTACTTGCCAAGGATGAAAATCTTTTCCATCAAACTTATGAATTTGAGGTCTAATATCGGCATAAGCCATGGCCATGTTAGGAAGGTCTTACCAATTACTCTAGGCAATGGCACTATCTAGTCCTTTCACATAATGGCCAATAAGTGCAAACAAATGAAGAAAATGATCTATGTGTTCATAGATGCCACATAGCCTCACAACTATGTAGACTTAAAACTACAAGGATGAGAAAGGTTGAAAGTCATACATGTTGAGTACTTCAAAATAAGACTTTGATGGTCCTTTCCTTTGGACAACCCTTTATTTAGGTTTTATGTCTTCTTGGGCTTTAATGAAGTAAACTTGGATCAAGAACTTTAATACTTGTAGAAGAGTTTGAGGAGATTTCAATTACATTCATATTTCTATTTTATCATAAAATAACAACAAATAATGACAACCAAATGCATTTTAGTGCTAAGAAGCACTCATCTCAAGGTTGAGACCACTTGAGATGATAAGTATCCATTTTGGCAAGATTAGTGATGCCCACCAAATGAAGAGTCACATTGAGATGAAGACCATAGAACATTAACTGACTCTAGAGGCAGTGACTTAGTGATTAAAATCACCGTTGATGATAGTAGAAGGTGAAAAAGGCAAGAAGGTCAAGCTTTCAAGCCTGTATGGCTGGTACTATGACCCACAGTTAGGGTTTTGTCTGCAGTAACCAGGAAGGGAATTGAGCCAAACCCTTTTAGGGGGAGATGGTTCACTAGGGGAGCTAACAAATCCCTATGATAGTCATCAAAATTGTGATGCGCTTATAGATCGAGCCATGCACTGATCTTAACGCTGTCGAGATTGTTCATATTTTGCATTTTTTTGCAATGTCGGCCTCTATTGTGGACAATTTTGGGTTTATCATGCTATGCTATTGCGCAATGAGGAGGAGAAGATATTTTCAAAACCAACTAGGTAGAAATGTTGCCTCCTTTCCTCTCCCCAAGTCCTCCACTAATAGGTGGTCAAGGCTAGCTATGGTGGAGAAGAAGGTAAAGTGAGAAAAATGAGATCTTCTTGTGCACTTAGGTCAAGATGTAGTTGGATGAAGCTTATTGGATTAGAGATGGATTTGGTACCATGTTGAAATAGCAGAGTGAGAGTATGAGAGTATGCACAAGAGGGAGAGAGAGAGCTCAAGTACAAGAAGAAGATCTTATTTAATGAGTATGAGAGTATGAGAGTATGCACAAGAGGGAGAGAGAGAGCTCAAGTACAAGAACGAGATCTTACTTAATGAGTTGTTCACAAGTACAACTAGTACACTCTCCTCTACATTGAGAGTGACCTTTAGGCTATTTATATAGCCTCTGGATGGCTAGGGTTAAGCTTTTCCCCTGTCGTCTAGTTCTATCACACCTAGCTACCCTTATCCACCCTTGCATACATAGGGTTCACATGCTTATCTCTCAACAATACTCTCATCTAAATTCATATTTTGTTTCAAAAAAAAGAAAATAAAAAAGGGGGAAAAAGTCAAAGAAAAATACCAAAAATTGAGAGCAAAGGCTCCAACTAGGTTAGGTGACTCCACCTTAGGATCCTCAACATTAGAGAGGCCTAGTGGCTTTACCAACTAGCTCCATCTCTAACCCCTCCTTCAAGGCACATCAAGGATAGAATACCCAAGACTAGCTTAGTTTCCATACCTCAAAGGATAAATAGTTGAGTAAGGGACAATCTTCTTCTCGTGACGTTAAAGCCACACAAAGTGGATGCAAAGGAGTAGAGGAGGTAGCATGGAGTGTAACATAGATTATGACGCCATAAAAAAACCTTTGATGCATTCAAAATTTACTTCCATGAACGTAAGTAGGTGATCTACTATACCTCTTGAGTCTTTTGATTTCTTGCTTGCATGATGAGGAGCATGAGAGGAAACTAGATGATTTGATGCTAGAGTACAAGCCAAGTAGGTGATAGATAGTTTAGTTGATAATGTATTGAGCTATTGAAGGGATAATATTATCTATCCACTATCCCAATTTTTTAGATCTCATTAAGTCTAGTATTAGTGGTAGTGGTGGTGGTGGTCATACTAGTAGTCGTAGAGTCTGATTTAGTGGTATTAGTAAAGGAGTAGTAGTTAGTAGGTTTATGATTTACTAGGTTAGAAGTAAATTTTTGGTGTAGTTGATTAGCAATAGGTTTAGTAGGTTATTAGTCCTTATTAATACCTAGACATGTAGCCTTTCATGGTGACTTGTCAAACTCCAATTAAATTTTAGGATGCTAATGGCTTATAGTCAATGGAGATGAAATCATGTGAGAGGACTTTCCAAAATATAAAATGCAACTTACACCATCATTATATCATTATAATGTAAAATAGAAATAAAAATGAAAAATAGTGAGACAAAAGATATAGAGGTCATTATTGATACCTTAGATTTTCTAACAAAACTTCATGTGCTTCTAATTGGTAGAGCACATGTTACTTACATACACTAGCATATGAATGTAAGAAATGTAATTGATAATCGAATATGACTTATAATTCCTCATTGTAGCCAAAAGAAACTAAAAGTGTACTTACTATGTACCAATTTAAGCGAAGCACAAGAGAATTAAAGGTAACCTATATGATTTTTGCAACACAAAAAAGTATGTTTAAATATGCCTAGTTAGTCTCAACCTATCAATTGAAATATCTATCTTTCTCAAAGAGCACTTTTTCCATATCATCAATAAAAGTATAAAATAAAATCTTAATATTTAAAATAATTTCAGCATATTCAAGATTATGGATTCTTTGATCCCTACTCCATTGATCAATCACTCGAAAAAATAGTTTTTAAACTCAAAAAAAAATAGTTGCACATGAAATCAAAAGGCAAGGAGGAAAATGGTCAAAGTTGTTCATCAAGAAGTTTGCAAGCAATTGGTATTGGAAAATTTGGAGAAGCTCCTACTCCCCCTCCCCCCTCCCTCCTCCTCCTACATGGAGCACCACATCTCATATCAAAGAGGAAGTGGTGGTGGCTTGAGCACTACAACAACCAGTGAGGCCATCGACATCCTCTCCTCCATTCAAACTCCAATAATGGAGATGTAAGATTGGTGCATCTAATATGATTTATTTTCTTTCTTTCATTTTGAGATAATGGAGTGGATATTCATAGTAGCTAGGTATGTGAGAGGTATGTTGAGCCATGAGTGAGTTGAACTCTTGAAATTATAAGATCTCCATCAATGTTCCATTGGTCAGTAGCAGAGAGGCCAAAATTTTGGTTCTATTGTTGCAACATAGGTAAAATCAAATCTTGTGAGGTTTCTTATACTCTCAACATGTGTAAAATAGGAAGTATTGAGGTGATTGAGAGGGATGGAATAGTAAGTAACTACTCTCCCACTTGTACTATTTTCATATTGTGAAAGTGCTAGATAGGAGACCAAATCAAAAGGAATCTACTTTGATGGAAAAGATAGCATAGAGAAGAGAGTATCATAGGATACATTCATTCACTTTACAAAGAATCATAAAATAATCTCATCTTTAATTTTTGTGGGTATTGGTTTTGATATTCCTATCAATGTCTACTTGCACAAGACTATGTATCTCCATGATTGCTATCCCGAGCATCTCAAACATTGCACATTGCTAGTACCTCTATGACTATATGAATCTTTGATATATATCGAGACTATTGACATCTCTAAGACTACTTGCTAATTCTTATCTCTAAGACTACACACTAACCAAATGCCTACGACTGCATTAGAAGAGTGCATTAATTTTGATATTGCTAATGTTGCACTTTGTGACTATCTCTAATGTTCTAATAATTGTGGATATATCTAAGGCTTCAAGTATTTTCTTCTCAAGGGATACACCTCAAAAATATAAGTATACCACATGCAATCAAGAATGTGATTATTTTATTTGACAAAATTTGGATAAATTTACAAGATTACATCTACAAAAGAGAATTTTTAATTGCACTTTGAGAGAAACCCTTAAGCTTTTTAAAGAAAAATTTGTCATTTTATTGCTTAAAACCACTTGATGTATGTGAACACACTTAAGACCACCAGGGCACTTTTTCATTGGCCTTGTATATATGCCTACCTTTAGGGCATAGTAAGTCTTGTAAATGTTCTCTATTGATACTTCTCAATACACTTTGACTTGTGCTCTCTTAAGCTTCTCTAAACTATATATATACATTCCTACAATCATAAATCCAATAATTGGTATTAGAGCAGGCTTCAACCTCTTGGACAGAGTCGTCAACACCCTCTTCTTGATTTCCACTAATTGGGATGACATTTAACGAGTGTTCATAGGTACAATAAATATTGTAGCATGGCCTATAAGAGCTTGGCATCATCATTTTTTTAATTCACCCTTCATTTGTACTACTACCCATATTGCACATGCTATTTCATCCATTCGAGTAGAATTTTCCACAATATCAAATTTTGCAAAACTAAGAGCCCCTATAGTCTCCTTTGTAATGTGTTGTAATAAACCCCCCCTTTGTGTGTTCCATAGGAACCCCCCCCCCCCCCCCATCGCAAGGAGAAGGGACGCCACATCACGTTGCCTCTCTAACGAGAGAGAGAGAGAGAGAGAGAGAGAGAGAGAGAGTTTTGTTCCAAAAATTCCCTCCCATAAGAGGGGTTCATATGCACAAGCCCTGCAATTGCATACAATCATACCCTCTATCACTTGCTCTTGTTCGGGAGGGTTCAATTGCAAAATCCCTACTTCCACTTCACGGAATTTCTTTGCAAGATTAGGTAGTCCAACAAGGTCCTTTACCAAGGACGTGCACAACTAGGCCATTTTTTGAGATGCCTCGATTTATCAATCGAATCCTTGGTTGGGGATAGAACGAATCCTCATCTTAGTTGAAGATGAAAATATGGCTCCAAAACGAAGAGTGGCATGCACTAATGGTAATCCCGCATCCAACAATAGAGCCATGGCCAAGGCATTGTAGTATAGCATAGACAGCATATAAGGTTTCAAAGTATTGTTGATTCCCCTTTCTTGCAAATAGTAGGTATGCATTCACCACATTGAAGGTATATGTTGTAGCTTGCACACTTGATGGGTTGCATGGTAAGCAACCTAGTCTAAAAGAAATTCATCTTAGAAACTCTAGGTCTTTGCCCAAGCTCTTGCTAACATCATGTTGTTGGGAAGAAGGTTGGGTTGTCGATCAATGTAAGTGATCAATAGAACTTATATCTTGTATAGTTGTATGAGACCTTAACATATGCCTTACTCGAAGGAAGGGGGTGTTAAGTAAAAATTTTGCATATAGTATCACTCTTAGATCCCAAGGGGGAGAGCAAATATGTAGATGAAAATGCTATTGCGTCTATTATTGCATTGTTTGGAAAAATACAATTGGTTTTGTTGGTTGATCAAACAACATTCTAAATGTTTTTACATTCAAGTGATTGTTGGATTGTCGTTTGGATGATTATTCCAAGTGCTTGTGATTGATGGTAAATTCATGGCGGGGGTTTGTGATGACAAATTGCCATGGGAATAAAGGAATGTTTTCTTGGAAGATGATATTAGGGCTGACTGCCTTGATCGTGCTTGATTCTTAAATGAATTAATTAAGGAAATGTTCTTTGTACAGGTGGATCACCTCCATGATCGCAGCTTGGATCAATCCGAAAAGGGTATTGCTCGATTCATGGGCCAAAGGTCGAGTTGTGAAAAGGATAACCACGGGAATAATGTTTTGCTCCCAGGCAGCTTGCAGGTTAGGGGAGCTCTAGACATCCCTTGCCAAGTCCGAAATGTAGTTGAAGACATCCACGGCCCCAACATCTATGGTATTGGAAGATCCTATTCTAGATAAAGGATGGAATTTGTGGTGCCATGTGAATTGGACAAGTTACTTCTACAGGGTAAAAGGGATATATAATTTCTCCTGTATGGACAAGAGACAAAGATTAACTTGAAGATAAGTTAAGGAACTTGTTGAACTTGTTTGTCAAAGGACTGCTAGCTCTATATTCATGTTTGTGATATAAATTATGCGAACAAACCTTGTTCCCTAAAAGGCTTAATTAAGGAAGCTGATTTTTAAATGTCACACATAAATGTGGTAGGACCTAATTAAATAACTAAAGAATGCCTATTGAGGGAAGCAGGTGGGTGGAACCCCCGATGGGACAACCTTACAGCAAGGTGGTCCCAGAGAACTAGGAGGCTTCTCACAAGGTTTTACACCCTTAGGAATTGTTAGGTTAGAACCCCGATTCATGCCATTTTAGGGGACCAAAATGGGACTATGTCCTATGGGTAAAGAGGTTGAGCGGTGCATCCCTCTCATTTTCCATTCTCTTTGAACCAAGTGCGGCATGGATCTGCGTCGGCTTGGGTATTTCTGTGTAAAATAGGATATCCAAGACCCAATGTTAGAATGCTGTCAAGAGACCTTGACCACTAGGAACCCAAAATTTAGGTCAATCCCACTAGGTTTGGCTGCGAACGTTATGTTGCAAGGTGGGGACTCGAGAAACCCTAGGCGACAAACCGCGTAGCATTCCATGGGAGTGTTAGGCAACAACACTTAGATTCTCGATGGACCACTAATAACGTGCATGGACAGCCGATAGGCAAGCACATTACATGAAACTTTTGTATTAAGTATAATCAATGGCTATGGCTAGCAATAATGATGTATTTCATATGTTGGCTATTGAGGATAAGTTGGATGGAACTAACTATCCAATGTGAGCTTATACATATGCCATGTATTATTTGTAAGGGGGATTTTTGGAAATTTTTGCACACAGTTGAAAACTACTTTGATGGTGTTTCAAAATCTATAAGTGCAACACATTAGAAACAGGTATTGTTGAGGATCTTGTAGGTTCTAGTTCTGGTGTTCAGTTAATGTTAGAGCACACCACCATCACCTACCCTTGAGAAAATTGGTTGATCTTATTGTGATTATCAAAAAATGGAAATTGTACTAGGGGACCCCTTTCTTGATGAAAAAGTAGGTTGGGGGAATAGGAGGAGGAAAAATGAGATCAATTACCAAAAAAATTGCATTGTCCTATTGTAACTCTGATTGATCAATGTATGTTAACAATTTTTCTTGGATAACATTCTCATGCTTCTAGCTTAACATCTTGATAAAGCTTCATCATGCAATAAATACCCCTTGTTAGCATGGTTTCTAGATAAGGAGAGGATAAGTAACAATGTAAATTGTTTTGAGATTCTAGTCCTAGATGGAGGAATGGAGAGAGTTCAAGGCAAGTGAGATAGTGTTCATATGGGTTTAAGCACCCATAAATATATGGTTGCACTTCCTTCTTGTTATATACCTACATCAAAAAATAACACAAATTACAATTGCTAGTGTTCTTTTATAACTAGCATGCCCATGAACTTTAGCATCCCTTCACATCAATCTCTTGAGTTTTGCTGAGTTGAAATCTTATCTATTCTTGAGAGAGAGAGAGAGAGAGAGAGAGAGAGAGAGAGAGAGAGAGATGGATGGCTCCAAATGGACGTTTGGAGTCATCCGTCATTTTATAAATTAAAATCTCCTTGTTCCATTATGAAGGTAAACTTCTTGGTAGACACTATGTGGTTGTGTTTGGGGCTAATTCCACTTGAGTTTCCCTTATGTTGGAAAATCATAATTTCACCTTTGTGTTCTATTTCTTAGAACAAACAACAAGTTAGGGAAGTTCCAGCTCTAACATTGCTTAGACTAAGAAACTTAACGCATAGCTAGATGTCTTGTATGTCTAATGGGCTTTCTCATCATCTTGGTTGCTACTATGTATTGTTACTAGTGACCGAATCAAGTTTGTTTTTTTTTTCTACACACATGCACACTCTCTCTCTATGTGTGTGTGCGCGCGCGCGCGTGTGTGTGACAAACATTTATAGCCCATACTGTCTTATGCAAGCACCCTAGAAAAGGTGCCTTTCTTAAAAATATGTACAACTTATGAAAGGAGTTGTTATTTCATATCAGAGAAACTTCTCAACTTTTATATCTTTTGTTTATCCTAGTTTTGAGTTAGTATATTTAGAGATTTGGGTACTTCAAATTTGAGTCCCCCTATCTTTTCATGGTATGAGAGAGGCATCTAACAAGGAGCTATGAACCTAATAGTCTATAAGAAAGCCTTATTATGGAGCATACCTATGGAGATCTCTCTTATAGGATCTCTGATTGACAAGCCATGTTGGTTAGCTTGGCAGAACTGAGGGATTATAATAGAACTTGGATCCATAGTTGTGCAGTTGGCTTTGCATTCCAAGTGTGTTTTGGTCTCCGTTTTGGAGTAAGGGATTGTTCATGTGCTAACTAGTAAGGTTCAAGTACTTTGCAAACCTTTCATTTCACAAATATGCTGGAGATGTTGGGTGTGGTAGTATGTACAAATTATTAAACAGTTGGACCACTATGTCCTAGTTTGACTCCTAAAGTTGGGCAATCGGACCATCCGACTCCATGAGCCAAACCGTCACCTTGGGTCCGATTGAACCAACCGTCCAGTCGGACACTCTTGGACAGTCAGACCAAGCCCTTTGTTCGATTGGACAACCTCCCACAATCAGACCATCTAACTAGTCTAGTCAGGCCACAAAATCAATCAGACACCCAGTTGCCAATTGGACCAAACTCTGAATCTGACTAGCTCAGTCCGATCGGACCACCTAATCGAATGCACAGTCAAACGTCTGACTCCCAGAGTTGGACCACCTAGAATCGGATAACAATCCAATTCTAGGAATTGAACCATCAAACCAAAATAAGAAAAAATAGACCCACAACCAATTCCATGACTCAGAGCCAGCCATGATTGAAAGCAAAGCACCCCTAGAAACCCTCCCTGGCTCGCCAAAGCCAGTAAGTAGAGGAAACCCTGACTATATGCCCTAGAGGTAAACTCTAGAAGCCCAGTCACATAGCCGACTAGACGTGTAGCCCAAAGATTGGCCTCTATACTATAATCCAACCTTGATAGAGGGTAGAGGGAGCAGCATATACCCCGGACAATTCTTAGGAGTGACCAGAGACTACACTTAGAGCCATATTAGGTGGTAGATAAGAAGGGGGGATATCTAGAATTGCATAATCATTTTGCAGGTGCACCCCACACAGTGATTTCTTCCACATAAGTGCACTGGAAAATGACAAAAAGCCTGATTTTGCACCATGCACAATAGAGCACCCAGCACTGAGTGTACATAAGTTGAGGACTATCTTCAACAAAAAGGAATAAAGTCAGATTTAATAACCCAAAGAAACCCACCAATAGGAGGAGACCCCATAACATAGTTGGGTACCTTGGAGCCCCATTGATAGGACCTTTGGAGATGGCAATGGGGTTGAAAGGATGGTAAGATTGAGGGTAAAGTGTTACCAAAGCTGCTAGGATTGATTGGCAACCTCGTGGAGTGGGAAGTAGGAACGATGTTAGAAGCAAATGCAGACCATGGAGAGGACCAATCAGACTTGGGTGAATTCCCACAGTCACGGTCCAAGACATGGTCAATGAGTACAACATGCTAACCAGGACGGTGGTCTACAATAGGCCAATAGAGGAGGTAGTAGCAAGCCTAGAGGAAGAGAGGAAAGCGGTTAGGAGAGCACTGCAGGGCATAGCTACCTACAACCGCGAGTAGAGAACTAGGAAGTTGCAACAAGACATAGATGTGCACGAGGCTCGATGCATGCTAGCCTTAGCCGGCAAAAGCAAGGCAACACCAACCGCAGAGAGAGAGAGAAAGTGCTAGAGGCAGACCTCACGCTGAGTAAGCTTGTGACCAAGTGTCTCATTGACAACATGGTTGTTGAAAAAAGTGTGCTAGCACTAGTGACCTCACTACTCTCAAGCCTAGGAATAACTCAGGGGGTGAAGAGCCAATCAAAAATTATTGCAATAGCTAAGCACCTGGACAAATACCAACCTAATAGCAACCCGTACAATTTCTAGAGTAGTTCGAGCAAGTTTGTGAGGCTAACAGTCTCACAGACCTTGCACAACACTCCCAAGTCTCTGCTTAGGCAATAAGGGTAGGACATGGTACACCAACTTAGATATGGTAGAGCAAAAAAACTTTGCCCGACAAAAAGATCTCTTCATTAAGAGTTTCTCGAAAGTAGGATACTCTGATAACCTCATAGTCCGACTGATGAGGTTACTCTTCATTAAGAGATTCTCGAAAGCAGGATACTCTGATAACCTCATAGTTCGACTGATGAACATCAATCAAAAGGACAAGCAGGACATAAGAGACTACGTTACTCACATGTGCAGCCTCTTCAAGAGAATCCCCACGAATGAGTGACCAAGTGAAAGAGCGGTCTCCACCATGTTCATGAATGGAATTCATAGTGAGGAGTTGTACAAGGCTTTGGTAGGTAACTCTAGCTTGCAGTGAGACGTGTTAGCTAGGGTCTTTGATGAAGCAATTAGGGTGGATGACCAACTGAGAGAGAGAAGCTCTAGTCAGAGGACCTCAGAGAGGACCACAACCTCTAGCAAGGGATCGACCCCTAGCACGCAGGGCAAGGGGAAAAGTGTAGATCAAGGCCAGGAGCTAGCCAAGGTGAGGATGGAGTTAGCATGACTGCAAGAATTGGTGAGGAAACCAACGTGATTGCACGTCCAATGCATGCATTGTGGCAGCAACCACCTCCTAGCCAAGTGCCAGGATCCTAGATCTAGGCCTTGCACAAACTATGGTAGATTCGGTCACAATGCCATGCACTATAGGTTGCCTAGGAGATTCCCTTATGTCCAACAATACAACCTACTATACCTGGGGAATAGGCCACCAAATTTCCTTGGAAGAGGAGCCCAGCTAGCACTTCCGACACCAAATGATACAAAGCCCATCATCCCTAGGATGGAGATCAACCTAGCAGGCATACCCAGGCCACCACAACCCTATGTGACCCATCCACTGAGTGATGTCCCAATCTATTACGTGGAGGAGCCTAATGAAGATGAAGCCTGCGTAAACCCTTACGTCTTGTACAACAAAGAGGGCATTCCATTCGTGATGGACTATGGACCAGTATCGGTTATGGCATTAGGTAGAGGAAGGGGAAGAGGATTTGCAGGGCACCGATCCAAGATCCTATCTCGTGTTGGACTTGCGGTCACCCGGGCCACATCTCATCACGTTGTCCAGAGAGAGAACAAGTGAATAAGCAAAAAGATGATCTCATATGTGTCGAGTGTGGCATCATTCACCTCTTTGCTGGTTTCCCTAGACGAAAGCCATCCCCTATCCTAGCAATCATGCCCTCAATGCCCTTGGGGCTATTCGGAGTCAAGACATTCAACATTGAGGATACACCCATCCCACTATATGTCATGACCAGGGCATAGATGAAGCAAGCAGGCATATCACTGCTAGGGCCCAGCAATTTAGATGCAACCTCAATAGGAAAGAAGAGCCAAAGGAGAAAGAAGAAAAATATTGATGCAAAGGTCACGCTTAAGATTGAGGATGCAACAATGCTTTCGACTAGCAAGAAGGTGATGGATGCAGAGGCAGAGACCACCACTCTAAGGACATCAAAGAAAGGGAGTGCAAAGGTAGGGGAGTATCCCCACCCTAGGCGCTAACTCGAGGAAATATCCAAAGTCAAGGAGTGTCAAGATTGTGAGAGAGAAGGAAGGAGTCTCACTTGTAGCTTTCTTGCTTGCACAATGGGGGAATACACACATAGGTGGAGGCGGAAAACAATTTTCCTCTTCTTAGTTGTGTAAGCCAAAAGAACTCTAGTACAAAGAAATAGAAGAACCCTATATATGGGTCTCAAACCAAACTCAACTAACTAAGGTGGCATACTAACTGAGCCACGAACTAGAGTAGATAAGGATAGCTATCATCTAGCTATTATTCATGGGCGGTGTACCAACCGCATCTGCAAACAACTGACAAGTCGGTGACATAAATGCACAACAGTCACCTTGGCATATCACGAGTGGAGCTCGATATCTCAACACTCCCCCTCGAGCTCAATCCCAATTCCTACACACCAAGCAGGTCTCTGTACTTGCGCAGCTTCTCTACGCCCAATGCCTTCGTAAATATGTCAGCTACCTAATCCTCTGTGCTGACATAAACTAGATCAATAAGACCTAGTAAAACCCTCTCCCTCACATAGTGATAATGCACCTCAATGTGCTTTGTTCTAGCATGATAGACTGGGTTATTTGCCAAGTGTATATTGCTCATGTTGTCACAATAAATGACAACCGGCCCATCTGTAGGCTGATGCATATCATAAAGTAGCTTATGCAACCAAGTACCTCACATGCAGCCATTGTTGCACCCCTGTACTCAGCCTCTGTGCTCGACAAGGCAACTGTAGGTTGTTTCTTGCTGCTCCAAGTGACTGCAGCACTCCCAAAAGAGAACACATATCCACTGGTAGATCGTCTATCAGAAATACTACCAGCCCAATCAGCATCAGTGTATCCATGCAACTCTATCTGAACCCCAGTCTCATAAAATAGTCCATACTGCAATGTGGACTTCACATACCTGAGTATGCGTCTAGCCGCATCCAAATGCGGTTTCCTTGGAGCCTGCATAAACTGACTTACCAATCCAACAGCATAGCTCAAATTTGGCCTGGTAATATTCATATAAATCAAACTTCCTACTATGCGTCTGTACATAGTAGGATCTTCCAAAAGCTCACCTGCATCTGCGCTCAACTTCATATTCTGCTCCAAAGGAACTGAAATAGGCTTACAGCCTGTCATCCCATATTTGGACAGCATGTCCAATCCATACTGCCTCTGCAAGAGCTATATCCCACTTGGTGATCTAATCACCTCAATGCCCAAGAAATAACGCAGCTCTCCCAAATCCTTCATCTCAAACTTCTGCTTCAATAGCATTTTCACATGAAGGATATCTTCATCACTATCACTTGTCATAATCAAATCATCAACATAAATGACAAGTAGCATAATACCTTTCTCTGTTTTTCTCACATAAAGTGAGAAATCTGCCTTGGAAATTTGAAAGCCAATAGTAACAGGATAATGTCCTATCTTGTCAGACCATGCTCTAGGTGCTTGCTTCAAGCCATACAATGCTTTCTTCAACTTGCAAACAAACTCAGGATGAATAGCATGCACATAACCTGGTGGCTACTCCATATATACCTGTTCTTGCAAATCTCCATGCAAGAAGGCATTCTTTACATCCATCTCATGTAAAGACCATTCCTTTGATGTAGCCATAGCAATGACTGCTCTTACGGTTTCCATCCTTGCAATCGGACTGAATGTTTCTTCATAATCAATGCCATATGTTTGTGCATACCCCTTGACTACTAATCTTGCCTTGTATCTGTTCACAGAATCATCTGCATTGTGCTTCACCTTATAAACCCACTTACAACCGATTGCATTCTTACCTTTAAGACAGGTACCAATTCCCATGTAGCATTTTCTTCCAAGGCATCCATTTCTTCATCCATGGCTTTCTCCCATTTTTCTTTTCCCATGGCTTGCTCAAAAGAAGTGGGTTCTGGTTCTTGTATCACTTTGACCATATAGGCATAGTGAATGGCTGTAAATCCATCATATTTCAGCCTATCCACAGGATACCTAGCTCTGGTGGACCTGCGCAAAGTAGGTTCACTCCCAAGTTCTCTCAAAACATCCCTGGTCTTCCTTACTCCAGGTGTAACAATAGAAGGAATACCCAACTCATCATCAATGCTCTGTTCTGAGCCACTGGATTCACCATCCACATAAGAGTGACTTGCATTCATATCAAACATGGGTTGATCTACCTTCTCTTTTCCTTTTCGTGATACCTGAATACCAGTATCTGCATTGCTTTGAGAAGATTCTGCTTATCTCAATCTGCCTGTCCATGGCGAAGGATGTGAACCACTGCTAGAGGACGCTCCAAGTCCACTAATATTTTGTGACTGTTGATGTGAATTCTGTACAACATTACCATTTTGTGCATCTACATCATCAAACACATTTACTAGTTTATACCAGCTACTCATCTCATCAAAAACAACATCTTTGCTCACTGTAAACTTACGAGTAGAAGGGTTATAGCATCTATACCCTTTCTGCTGCAAAGAGTAACCAATAAAGATGCACTTCTCAGCTTTTGGATCCAACTTGGATCTCAACTCATCTGGCACATGAACATAGGCAATGCAACCAAAAATCTTCAAATGAGAAATATCTGGTTTCCTACTAGTATACCTCTCCTCTGGAGTCATCCCATGTATTGCTGCAGTGGGAGTCTTGTTTATTATGTAGACTGCTGTAGCAACTGCTTCAGCCCAGTAAAAATCTGGCAAGTCTTTTTCATTGAGCATGGCACAAGATACCTCTCCAATATGTCTGTTTTTCCTTTCTGCAATTCCATTTTGTTGTGGGGTATGACTGCATGAATATTGCTGCTTTATGCCATGCTCCTGCAGGAACCTTGCAGACTCATTTGAGAGGTACTCTCCCCCTCCATCTGACCTTAGGCATTTTATTTGCAGGCCTGTTTCTTTTTCAACCATAGCTTTAAGAGTTTTGAAATGCCCAAAAACTTCACTTTTCTTTTTCATAAAATACACCCAAACTTTTCTGCTATAGTCATCAATAAAAGTGAAATAATGACAGCCTCCAAGAGATGCAGCTTTAGTCCACACATCAGAGTGGATTAATTCCAATGGCTTCTTACTCTCTTGAACATGTCTAGGAAATGGTTTCCTTGTCTGTTTTCCAAACTAACAGGCTTCACATACCTTACGCATTTCTGCAACCTTGAATTTAGGCAATCCTGCAATAATATTTTGGGCCTGCATTGATTTAAGTCGCTGTACATTAACATGACCAATGCATTTATGCCAGATATCAATATCTGCAACTACACCGGTCCCATGTGCAAACATTGATGCACTCAATTCAGGCATGTCTGCATCCAACGTAAACATTCTTCCCTTCTTCTTTCCTTTTTCTATCAAGTGACCTTTATTTTTCATATCCTCAACAAAGCATCCATGAGGATTAAATCTGACCTACAAGCCCTGCTCAACCATTTGACAAACAGAAACCAGATTCTTGGTGATATTCGGGACATGAAATACATTGGACAGGTATTTCTTTTTGCCATCCTGCATAGACAAAGGAATTTTTCCAATCTTCACAATAGGATGTGCAATATCATCACCAGTCTCCACAAATCCTGGTTTTTCCATTTTCCTTGCATCCTCCATCCATTCTGCATGACCTGTCATGTGGTTTGATGCACCTGAGTCAACATACCATACATCGTTGCTTTCTTCTGCACTTGTCACAGAATTGTTCATGTGCTGCACCATAAACAAATGCTCATTTCTGTCATCACCCTGTCTACTAGAAGATGCATAATTCCCTTGTTGTAATTTTCCATTCATGATGTCATTCTTCTTTTTATAGCAGTCTTTAGCCATATGACCCATTTTACCACAGTAGTAGCATTCAACATTATTGTTTGCATTTTGGCCTCTTTGCCATCCACCATGACCTCTTTGGCTCCCCCTACCTCTAGAGTTACCACATCCTCCTCCATAGGACTAGTTTTCTTGAGTTTGCTGCATATTCTGATTTCTACCACGGCCTCCAAATCAGTCTCCTCTACCTCTGCCTCTACCTCTTCCAGCATTTGAGTAGAAGACAGCTTCTTTTGAAGTTCCTCCTGAAGAAGATGCACCACCATTTCTCTGCTCCTCAGAAATTAGAAGAGCAATCAACTCCTCAAAATCAAGAAATCTTTCACGGACGGAAATGGATGTTCAGAACTGTACATAATCCTTTCCTAGACCATTCAAGGTCACAGAAACTAAATCATAATCTTCCACTGGCGACCCAATGGAAGCAAGTGCATCTGCAATCTTCTTCACCTTCATGTGGTAATCATTGATACTCATACTTTCTCTTTGCACATTGTGCAACTCTTGCTTGAGCTGCATTTTCCTGGCTTGCGTATTTGTGCTATACATTTTTGACAAAGTATCCCATGCCTCCTTTGGCGTACTTGCATCTTGAATATGCATAATCATAGAGTCTGAAATGCTGATAGACAACCAGTACATAATTTCTTGGCTCTCTCATGCCATGCTTTAAATGCCTGCATTTGCTGTTGATTGGGAACATCCGGAAGAACTGGTTCTTCTTCATTTCCTGCAACGAATTCCCAATATCCTTTTCCCATAAGGAAATTCGTCATTCTGAACTTCCATGCTTGGAAGTTGTTCTTGTCAAGATTTTCAGTGACAATCTGTGAAAGAGAATCAGACGCCATTACAGAACACTGCAAAAAATTATGTCACTGCAAAGAACACAATTTCAGCCTCACAAGGGCAAATCTGCAAAACTGATGAAAGTGGTATTTGACCACGCAGTGACTTCCTAGTGACGATTTTCCATCAACAAGCAACAAGGATGATTCGGTAACTCCCAATGTCTCTGCGCACAGGCATACGATGCAATTTCTACAGTAACTTTTCACCGACCTATAGAATAGTGGTCGCACAGCATAAAACAGGGCCTTTTCCTGAGTGCGTGCAGGAAACTTCCGCCTCCAAAACAGGCCCCGAAATGGCCTCAAATAAAAAAAACAGAGCAACCAAGGGCTAAAGCCTGATCTCGCAGCATATACTGCCTTCCTGCTACACCGTGAAGGGCGTCTCAATCTGAGACAATGCAGTCTTGCACTTTTTGGCTGTACTACCTGCAAAGACTTGCTCCCAAAACAGAAGAATAAAAGCAACACTGGTCCTCTTACCAGAACACCGCGAACTTGGCTTGCTTTCTTGAGCTTCTTACCACGAACAAGGCTCTGGTACCATGTCAAGATTGTGGGAGAGAAGGAAGGAGTCTCAATTGTAGCTTTCTTGCTTGCACAATGGGGGAATACACACACAGGTGGAGGCTGAAAACAGTTTTCCTCTTCTTAGTTGTGTAAGCCAAAATAACTCTAGTACAAAGAAATAGAAGAACCCTATATATGGGTCTCAAACCAAACTCAACTAACTAACTTGGCATACTAACTGAGCCACGAACTAGAGTAGATAAGGATAGCTGTCATCTAGCAATTATTCATGGGCGGTGTAGCAACCGCATCTGCAACTGACAAGTCGATGACATAAATGCACAACGGTCACCCTGGCATATCACGAGTGGAGCTCGATATCTCAACAAGGAGTGGGTAAAGGAAGCCCAAGAGCACCTCAAGGATGCTAAGCCTATCTTAGAGGATGAGATCAAGGATCTCTCTAGTGTGAGCACGCCACTCTCACCTGCACGACCAAAGTGGAGAGACGCACCCATACCATAGGCAGTGCCACATAGGCCAATTTTAGATGCCACGAGCCAGCCAGTCAATCAAGACCAATGGCCAAGAAGCACAAACCTGGGAGAGAGGCAAGCAACGAGTAACCTCCTTGTGATGTTAGTGACCACCCTAGTAACTCTGAGTTTGCGAGACCTGCTCAAGCAGCACCCCATGCTATGGCAAGAGTTGAAACACTGGATGGAAGAACCGATGGAGCATGTCACCGCTGACTTGCAGGATCATGATGCAATCATGCAGATACCCAGCTTGACACTGCACTTCGTGACAAAGTCATTACACATCAATTCTCAGGGAGTTGGAGCTTGTAAGCACTGAGCCCTAGGCATTTGAGGATCTTGTAGGGTCCACAATACCTTGGACTCATTTTCTTAAATTCTCCTAGTGATAAGGATCTGTTCTTGGGGCATACTCGAATAAAGACCATATTCCCTTCTTTGAAGAGTCGCTCCTCTCTATTTAGATCCACATAGGCTTTTTGCCTATCCTTGGCGGCTCTAATATCTTGTTTGATGGTCTTGACCTACTCATCCATCTCCTCAAGCATTTCTTTGGAAGCTTCTACCCTCAAGGTAAGATCTAAAAAATTCAATGGAGTACAGCAATCATGCCTGTACAATGCTTGAAAAGGCGTCATTTCAATGCTTTGTTGGTAAGAAGCATTATAGGTGAACTCTACCAATGGTAGATATTGGATCCATTTCTCGAATTCACGACAACAATATGCCCTAAGAATGTCTTCAATGACTTAGTTGACTCTCTCTGTTTGGCCATCAGTTTGAGGGTGATAGGCTATACTGAAGCAAAGTTGAGTCCCAATGGCCTCGAATATCCCTCTCCAAAAGTGAGATGTGAAGAGGGAATCGTGGTCACTAACGATCCTTCTAGGTAACCCATGGAATTTGAATATCTCCTTCATGAACAACCTGACAATGTCTAAAGATTTATAGTTTGCCTTGACTAGAATGAGGTGTGCAACCTTAGTGAGCATGTCTACTATAACCATAATTGAGTTGTATCCTCCTTGGACTGAAGGTAGTTCAACAACAAAGTCCATGCTGATAAATTCCCACTTCATCTAGGGAATGTCAAGATGTTGCAGTTTTCCAGGCATCTTAACATGTTCTGCTTTAATGCGTTGGCAAGACAAACATTCCGTGACATATTTGAGCACATCTCCCTTAAGCCTTTCCTAATGGTAGCTTATCTTGATCGTGTTGAGGGTCTTGACATATCTGGGGTGGCGTGAAAAGGGGGAATCATGTGCTTCCCAAAGTATTCTCTATTTGAGCTTCCTGCTTGAGGGTATGCATAATCTTGTCCTAAAGTAGACAAGTCCCTCATTGATAGAAAATTATGTGCAGGGGGAATCATGTGCTTCCCAAAGTATTCTATATTTGAGCTTCTTGCTTGAGGGTATGCACCTCATTGACAGAAAATTATTGATATTTGATCTTAAGTTTGGGGTTTTGGTCCTCTCCCAAAATCTCTTTCATCATCTTCAAATACTCTGGGTCATGGCTAGCTTCCTCCTTTTCTAATTAAAGGATTGGGTTGCTAGGCATTGATACCATAGTTGCCAATGATTCTGCCATCAAGGGTTCCTCCATAATAAGAGAGTTGAGGAATGCTTTGCGACTTAAGGCATCAACAACTACATTCTCCTTGCCAGGTCAATATCCGATCTCAAAATCATATTCCAACAAAACTTCAATCCAACGTCGTTGCCTCATATTGAGGTCGGTCTAGGTGAATATCCATTTGAGGCTCTTATGGTCTGTGACCAAAGAGAACTTGTTGCCAAGCAAATAGTGTCGCCAAAGCTTGAGAGCATGAATAACTGCTAATAGCTCCAGGTCATGGGTAGCATAATTCCTTTCATGGGTCTTTAGCTTCCTCGAAGAATATGCTATAGGATGACCTCCTTGCATTAGTACATAGCCTAGTGCAAGTGAACTAGAATCCGTGACAACTTCAAATTCCTTGCTCAAGTCCGAGAGCTTTAGAATCGGTGTTGTCACCAAGCTATGCTTGAGCTAGTCAAAAATTGATTGTTCAGTGGGCATTCATGCTATGGCAACCTGCTTCTTCAACAAATTTGTAAGGGGCGATGCAATTTGGGTGTAGTCCTTAATGAAGATCCTATACCAACATGTTAATCCAAGAAAGCTACACACTTCTTTAACAATAGCGGGTGGAGGCTACTCTTGGACATCCTTGACCTTTATAGGATCTACAAAGATTCCCTCATTTGTTACAATAAATCCAAGGTATTCAATCAGCCTCTTGAGGAAGGCACACTTTTTCTTCTTAGCATAGAGCTTATGAGTTCTCATGGTCTCAAGGACAATGCGAACTTGGGATTCGTGGTCCTCCTCTTCCTTGGAATAAACCAAGGTATCATCAAAGAAGACAAGCACAAAATCATCAAGGTATGGTCTAAAAATGTCATACATTAGCCTATTAAAGGTGGCAGGGGCATTAGTCAGTCCGAAAGACATTACCGTGAATTCGAAATGACCATATCTTGTGTTGAATGTCGTCTTAGGAATATCTTCTTCTTTGACGCGTATCTGCTAGTAGCTTGACCTCAAATCAATTTTGGAGAAGATTTTTGCTTCCTGCAATCGATCAAGTAACTCGTCTATCCTTGAGATAGGATACTTATTTTTTATAGTTACTTGGTTCAGGCCTCTATAATCGATGCAAAGGCGAAGTGTACCATCCTTCTTCTTTTGGAACAAGACTGGAACTCCCCAAAGAGAACTGATGGGGTGTATGTATCCTTGGTCCAATAGTTGTTTGAGTTGTTCCTTTAACTCAATAGCTTCAAGAATGGACATCTTATAGGGCATTTTTGCAACTAGTGCAGCTCCTGGTGTTAGCTTAAATTCATGGTCCACCTCCATTGGTGGTGGTAATTCAATCAATTTTTCTAGAAACACATGCACATACTCTTTTAGGCAAGATGGTTCTTCATTGGTGTCCTCTACTTTTTCTAGTTTGTTTAGCTTGATCAGGTAGACAGGTAATCCTTTCCTTATCCCCTAAACTATTCACATATCCTTAGCTAGCTGGATCTTTGGTTTACCTGATTCTCCCTATGTTGTCAGTAGCTCGTCCTTAGGATTCCGAAAGGAGACTTGTCCTTTCCCACAATGGATGTGAGCATCATTGGGCACTAGCCAATCCATCTCGAGTAGGCACTCATGGACTCCTAGATTCATTACCTTGAACTTAAGATATGTGGGTTTGTCTCCGAGTAGGAATTCCACCTTATCAATTTGCCTAGTCCAAGTGATTTTTCACCCATTTGCTAATTCAACAAGCAAAGTACGTGCATCTACAGTGGCTATTCCTAACCTTCTTGCACAAGTTGGTGAAATAAAGGAATGAGTGCTGCCACAGTCAATCAAGATTTTGAATTTCTTACCTTGATAATTTGATGGTGTTTGGATTACTAAGAACTGGCGGTTTGGCCCCTTTTTGTGGAGAGCCACATGAATGGATGCCTTCTCAATCTCAGCTTCCATGGACGAGTCTTCTTCTTTGTTGATTCCCTTAGTGGAGATATTGGAAATTTTTGCCCTTCCTATTGTTGCACGACCACGGCCATGGGTAGCTCTGATTTGGCCATTGAATTTTCCTTCGTGATGCTCTCCGCCAAGTTAGGGCATTCCCTTTTGAAGTGTCCAAGTTCATTATAGTGGAAACATTGCATGCTTTGATCACTTCTTTGAGTGGGAACAAAGTCACTAATTGCATTTGCCCTTGGCTTCTTCCGTTGGCCTTGACTTTTTCCTTGAGCCCTCTTGAATTGAGCTTTCGACATTCCTGGATTCTGTTCCTTGTAAGACCATGGTCTATTATTCCTGGGCTTTGGTTTGGACTTCTTGGGCAATAGGTCCCGCTCTTATCAATGCATCTTGCAAATCCGAAGGGTGCATTGATTCCAATTGGGTGTTCAATGGTGGATTTAGCCCATCACAGAACTTTGAAACTTGTTGGGGAATGCTCAGGGTCCGAGCCTATTCCAGCAAGGACACAAATCTCAAGTAGTACTCTTCCAGTTGACAGGCCCATTGTTTCAATTTGAAGAACTCATTCATCTTCTGAGTTCTGTATGCAGGTGGCATGTATCTTCCCTACACGGCTTCCTTTAGCTTAACCCAAGTAATTGTGTTTTCAAAAACTACTTGGTCCTTACACCATTGCTTCCACCAAAGCCTAGCTTCTCCGATAAGTTTAAGCTTGGCAATCATGGCCTGGTTCAGGGTGTTGTTCCTACTTCACTGAAGTAATATTCCATGGATTCAATCTATACCTCGACATCAGCTTCAACAATCTTCCCCTTTCCGTCGAATTCTAGTGGTTTAATCTGTTTGAGGAGGAACTTCTTCTCTTGTGCCTCGGCTGGGCTTAGTGCTGCGGACACAAGACTCTGGTTCTGTGCTTGGGGTTGTATCTGGTTTTGGATTAAAATCTTCGCGTTAAGATTACATTTCTATATCTCTACACAACTTGAATCAATGCGCAATTTATTTTTCAGTAACTAATGTGTGACAAATCAAATAAACATAAAATTCTTATTCATCCATAAAGAAGCATAAGCTTCAAGTACAATTATTCGGGAATAGATAAGGATTGGCTGGGGTGATTTTCTTTTTCAATAGATACATCAACGCCAAGTTAATAATTCCCTATTGGATTCAGTTAGGGACAGAATAGTAATATGGATTGGGAGAACGGATTCTCAGAAAGTGATAAGTCATGGGAAGCTCGGGAAGTCCCCGTTTTTTATAGCCATGACGTTCATTTCATCCCATTACTTTAATTCTGTCAGCTGGCAAGACTTTGACCACCTCGTCATAGATGTAGCAATTATGTTATACTTGCCGGGATCCGATCTGTAGGATGGAATTGACATAAGCCTCATGGAAGATAAATAACTTGATAATCTTCAAGTCTTCCAACCATTTTAGCCTCTTCAGGTTGTTTTGAAGATAGGTGAGTCGGTTGGCATCTATATAGCAGTATCCCGCGCTCCAAGCCACATACAGTGGTGAAGAGTTGTAGACTCAATCTAAGATCCCCATCATGTCGGATCATCGGTGATAACTTGAAAAGTTCATAGCTGTCTTGTACATGATGTGAAATACAAGGAACTTTCTCCATGCCTCATAAGTCTGGAAGCGGCAATAATCCACAAATGAGTGAAAAAAAATATTTCCTAGTGAAAAGATTGCTTCACTCCTCCCAATTTATTCCTATCCAAGTTGTTTTATTCATAGGTTCGCTCTGATACCAACTATAACGTGCCCGCTTATTGGCTATCTAAGCACGTTTTAGCGGCCCATCGAGAGATGAATCTAAGCGTCACCGCCCGGCACTCCTATGGAATGTTTCGGGGTTTTCTGCCTAGCGTTTCACGAGTCCGCCTTGAAACGGAATGCCTGCGGGCCAAAACCCACTAGGATCGACCTGAAATCTAGGTTTCTAGTTGTCAAGATCTCCTAACAGCATTCTAGCATCGGGTTTTGGACATCTTACTTTATGCACAGATACCCAATCCAAAGCAGATCCATGCCGCACTTGGTTCAAAGAGAATGGGAAATGAGAGGGATGCGTCACTCAACCTCTCTGCCCGTACGGCATAGTCCCATTCTGGTCCCCTAAAACGGCATGAACCGGGTTCTAACTTAACAATTCCTAAAGTCAACCAGGCAATAAATCCTTGTGAGAAGCCTCCCAGTTCTCTGGGACCACCCTGACATAGGACAGACCCATCGGGGATTCCATCCACTAGCTTCCCTCAATGGGCGTTCTTTAGTTACCTAATTAGGTCCTATGACATTTATGTAGGACATTTAAAAATAGCTTCCTTAATTAAGCCTTTTAAGAAATAGGGTTCGTTTGCACAACTTATGGCACTGACACAAAAACAGTTCAAACAAGTCCTTTGGAAGTAAATTGTATATTATCTTCTTAACTGAAATACAAGTCTTATCCAAAAGGGACAAATTCTATGATTCGTGAGGATGCGTCTTATTTCCTCCAAGTATCTGCCCTTGCACTAGTAACAAGGCCTCAAGATTCTATCCCGATTCACGTAGATTGTTTGAGGAGGACTCGAAGGCAAGGAATTTATGGCCAAAGCCCCCTCGGCATCCAAGCATCCTCCTACATTCAAAATAACCTACGGAGAGACCTCTCATGGCGGGTTCGGTCCATGTTCTCATCATGGTTATTTGGAACCCCCTTGTCTAGGGTTGGCAGTTAGCTGGGGGTAGCTTGGCCCGCCCTCCTTGAATTCAACCTAATTTATTATTCAATTTTCCGTTGTGAGCTTGGGTCATTTATTCCTTTCACAGGCATTGAACCTAAATTTACAAGCACAAACAAACAGTGAAGGCGAGTTCTCTCAAGACATCTGCTAAGGTGGAGTTCTCATCTTTGATGCTAACATCGCCTTTCTTGATCAGTCCTGCCTTGGCATCATTTTCCATTATTTCCCGAGGGATGGGGAATACCCTCTGCTTGACCTCACTACTATGTATTAGGGTAGGGAAATTTTACTATAGTTTAAATGAGGACTTCCTTGGATTACTATCATTTGATCCCCCCTATCTTAAGATCTTAGTCTAGGGTTTTGTTGAGTCGATTGGTAATCATTTTTTTCCTACCTAAGAACTCTATCGAGTTCTAGGTTCACCCTAGGGTCTCCTCATATTCAAGATAATGGATACTTATATTTACTCTTTTTTTTTTAAGACAACATAAACCAAATCTACTTACCATTCCGAGATAGCTACAAGCATCGAATGTAGCTTGGCGAGTAGTTCTTCTCCTTGTGGGTACTACATTCGAGCTTCCTTGTCTTAGTTTCGGGGTGTTTCATATTCTAGAAATGATATACTTAAGTGTGTTTTGGGTTCATTGTGGTTGGCTATTGGGGTAGAGACCAACGAGTGTGTTGGCTTCAAGTCAAAAATATGGTCATAAGGTTGAGCCGATTCATCTTGCGACTAGGGCCCTAGGTGGGTCGAGAGCTAAACCTTGGCTTTGCTTACTAGAAAGGACCTTATTTACCCACGGGTGGTTCACTCATAGTAAAGAAGACATGTCACCTGCGTGCAAGGACTTCTAAAAAAACCCCTATTTATGAAGCTTGTAGGACTAATATATCCCCCTATTTAAGCTTATAACATATATACATGTATGACTTTTTATGTATCCTCTTTCTTAAATGTCAGTCTTCATAGAACATACACTAACTTTATTTTTAAAATTTGGAATTATCCTAAACAATTTAAAGTATCAAAATTGCCATTATATCACAAAGTCTAAAGTGGGGCATTCTCTTTTTGCAAGTCTAAAGTGCTCATGCTCAAGTTGGCAGATGAAAGAAAAGAACCTGGAGCTGCGAAGGACGATGATCCAAAGTTGGGGCGGGAGGAGAAACAACAGTCGATGCTTATTCACAGTTTGCTAATGTTTTTGTTTTGTTAGAAACCTTAGGTTCAATAACCCTACTATGTGAGGGTTTAGGGTTTTAACCTTACTTGTCAAGGTCTCTTGTATGCTAGGGAGAAACCAATCTATGGAGAGAGGTGATCAAATGCATCCCCCCCTTCTTTTTTCCCTCTATCCCCTCCTTAAATTTAAGTTCAATATAGTAAACTAAGAGGGGTCTACCTCTAATGTATATGCTTAAGTGTCCCCTTCCAAAAACACCCCTCCCTTACACTCACGTGATACCATACAATATCTATAGTGAACCCCCCGGGTATTTACCAAACTATTCCTTTCAAATGAGCTCAACAATTCACGTGCGTATCCTAATCTACCTTTTTAGATGCATACCCCATTATGTGGTGTAGTTGAAGCTATTCATGGTGCCATGCAAGTCCCAATGCAAGTCTCCCCTACGTTGTCAATGCGATGCAAGTTCCCTATTCGTAGAAATCCCTTCCAGGACATTTATGCAACTCAAAAGGCATGACTTAATTACTCAAATGTGAGTGTACATGCATCCATTGAAAATGCAAGTTAATTCTCTACAATGGTCTATGGAGTATAATTGACCTAAATGGAATATTTATGTACGTAGACCATCTATGATGCATCTGCAGAAGTTAGATCTTATTTCTTGACTTGTTTTCGCTACACTTGTAGATACCCATTTTATTTTCGACATTCCATGATTATTAAACCTCTTTTTGGCCACCTTTCAAAACATGCAAACTTCCCGACGCAAGGCATGACTTTATTTCTAATAATGCTTATGCTTAAATATTCAATTTCAGTTTCTAACGTGGGCGGTATCTAATTTTGGAGAGTCAAGTTAGCGTTTCTGCCTGATAAACTGTTTGTGTTGATAGTGGCATATTTTCCCAACCCTTCCCCCGTAGTCCCGACTTTTCCAATCTCCTGGGAGAGCTTACGCTTTGGGGCCATTATGGAGTTGGAGGTGGCCTTTGCTTCCTTCGAAGGACTCCTTGGTGTCGGAGTTACTATGCCTTGCCTTGCCTTTCGTGGACTCCTTGTCTACTTGAGGCAATCAATGGAGAGGTTATGAGGCTTACGATGGGGGAAAGATGGTACTCGAGCCTTTGCCCAAGGAAGGGGTTGGTTCTTGAGCCTCTTCTCCCTCTCTCTCTTACTCTCTCCCTCTTACTCTCCTTCACTACCTCTCTTTCCTTCTCTCTCCTTCTCAAACTAGCAGCAAGAGGGGGGGAAAGAAGAATAACAGCCTCATTGAAAGAAAGAAGGGGGGGGGGGGGGGGGGGGGGGGCGGGGGGGAAGAAGAGGATTCCCCTGTTTCTTAAGGGGGGGATTTATAGGGGGGAGGAAGGAAGGGTGTTATGGGGGTGATAGCATGGGGCCCCCTCCCTCTGTCTTTACCTTGGCGGCCACGTTGGCCATCCCACCATGCAGACTATGCCTCTTGGAAGGAGAAGGAGAGATTAGTGGGATTGGAGGTGGCACACATATGCCCCTCCCCCCATTGCAATCATCGTCTTCACAGTCTTCGATCTCCTCTACCTGCCACGTCACACCTTCTCTCGTCTTGATCTCCTCCTCCACCCCTCGTCAAGTGACAGTCGCCTCAGCTTCATTTTCTCCTAGTTCGTCTCCCCCTCCCACCGCCAACCGACGGCGTTGCCAAGGGGGGAGATACGTAATTTAAAAAAGTATATCGTTATTTTTAAATTAAAGAATAAGGGGGGTGAAATCTTGACAACACTGGCAGAAAGATGACGTATTACAAGCATGCAATTGCAAATTTATTGTGTTAAGAAGGAAGATGAAAAGAATGGCACCATGAAGACTAAAGGGAAGGAGAGAGCTGATATGCGACTTTAAAAGTAAAGTTAGAGTTATCCATGGTGACCATTGAGGAATTTTGTTCCTCTCGATGTAAAAAATATATACCACTAACTCATGGGTATTGGATAGTGGTGCCCCTCATCACATGACCAATAAGAAATATCTATAGTTTTCTATGAAGCCTCTACAAGAATCCATCACCATGATGGTTGGGAATGATGCAAAATGCCCTGCTGAGGGCATAAGTATTATTTTATTTGTTGCTACAAATGGTAAACTCAAAATATTTCAAATGTGTTGTATGATTTAGAGATTAAGAGAAATCTACTATCAATTGCTTCTATAACTCATCTTGGCTATGAGGTAAGGTTTACTAAGGTAGATGTAGAAATCATCAACAGTATTGGTAAAGTTTTTAGCAAAGAAGAAAGAAGGAAATGCCTATAGGAGCTAAGTGCTCTTATAGCCACTATTGGTGTAGGCACAAGTAAACTTTGGCATTAAAGATTTGGTCACATTAGTTTTACACCATTAAAGAAGATGCATAAGCAAGGTATGGTTTCTCACCTATCTGCAATAACTAAAATAACGAAACCATGTGAAGCTTTGTCAGGATCTAAAGCAGGCTCGACACTAGCTCTAGGGCTTTAGTCTCAGGCCTCCTATGCTCACCAAACCACCCGCACAACCTCACGGCTAGGAGCATCAGGGTGGCTATACACTACTCTAAATAAATAATGTGTTTGTATCGATTTGTAGTCCAACAGTGTCCCTTTCGTACTCCAATAGAGGGAGTATCCAAACATACAGGTGATCAATACCTCGATTCACATATATAAAGAGCTCCTCCTCAGCAAAATGTTGTGGCTCCTTCAGGGATCTCCTACACCTTGGGGATTGACCCTAGGATGCACTATCTTACACATAGAACATGAACATAACAGAGTCCCCTCATAATATAAATGTAACAATCCAAGAGACTGCATATATCCCTCACTTAATCTATTTTTCCCAAGATATTGCACTATCATATAGCAAATGAGAATCTTACACTCTCAACATTGGTCATCACCTAGACATATAATTGCCATACATCTAGGAATTTATCTTTTGATACCATATTTAGATTACACATGCAAAGTGTATGGCACTTCATGCTCAAAAATCTTAACTAAAAACTAGCCAATGTAAAGTGCACAAAGAATCTTTTCATGATTTCCTTCTTATCGCATCATGTTGCATTGTTAAGGAAGAGCATTGGGCTAGCCCATACTACTGAACCTCCTAAACTTATACGAATCGTAGCCTATATATTAAGATATGCAAAGAAATTATCAACTTAATCAAATATATTTCCATTTCAGTTCCACACTCCCTACCATTTACATTTAGATTGATTGCACAAATGTAGGGAGATTTTGCGATAATTTTCCATAGAAGTGAGTCCTAAAACTCACACTTCAACATATAAATAAAGAAAAAATGAGGTAAATACTTATGCTTCACCTTCATTACACATTCACAAACATTCTCCTAAATTTCTATAATTGTCTACGTATAAAATCTTTTTTAAGTTTTTCTCTTTATATACCTTTTTTTCATTAATTTTCAAATTTACTTTAACATTACATATTGATTTTTCTAATTTTTTAAATTTTTATTATTTATTTAAAGTGTAATTCATCAACACATTTATTGCCATATGAAAATCATTTAATCTACCAAATCCAAAAAACCCACTATTTTTCCTTAAATTCTTTGTTTTGAAATTTGCAGTTTTATTGTTTTTAATATACAAAGAGGAAAATGAATTAATTTCTAGAATTACATACATCAACAAACTTGTTTCAATCATTTGCAACCATATTTTCATCATATGCTCTAAAGATCCATCATAAAACTAAATAACGATCACTTACTCAAAAATTTGCATACGTATGTCTCATATTTCGAGAAAATGAAGCCATTGACGCAATCTCCCTACGCTGACACTTGCAAATCACCTAATCTACTTGCCATTATGCTTCCAAACCATCATCCATTACCAATTCGTCAAATCATCCCTCTCTCTCATAACAGCCATATGAACAAGGAATAAAGGAGAGAGAAACATGAGAGAGAAAGACTGAAACTAAGTCTTGTTGATTACTACACCATTCTTCGTGAGGATCGGAGCATCAGAGAGAAAAAAAAATTATGCATCTAATGCTCAAGAGCAGGAGGGAGATGATTATAGTAATAAAAAATCATTTTTTTAGGGAGAAAAGGAGGCATCGAAAAAACACACCCTCTCCTCCCAATGTCGTTTGAATTATTGGCTTTTGGCTCTTCTTTAAACCATGATTAAGACTAACCTACCAAATAACTAGCTCCATCCACTTGGCATTTTTGCACTTGCTTGAAGTAGTTCTAGCCCCAGTGGAGGGGTAAACAATCTCAAAATTGTGATTCGATTTGATGGGGGGCTTTTTAGCATCGAAATCTATCACCTTGGCCTCCGTCACCTACTTTCAAGTTTCTAGATCTAGTAGTAGCCACTTCAAAACTCCAAACCTTCATTCATTAAATGAGGGGTCAAGTGGACTCCAATCAATGAACGATTACTTGTGTTGGATTTCCAATGTCGAAATGCATCTAGAAAAACTCTGGTTCATTGATCCTTGACTGTTTCATTTTACACCAAACGTAAATCTTTTACGAGTCTTAGGGTCCTTTTGCACTTGGCTTTCACCTTTAAAATCCACTCTCATTGGCAACCACGGGATAGGGCGACTCAGCTCCGTTGAACTCATGAAGTGACATGTATAAGCAAAAACCATGAAGAGCATCAAATTTGCTACAAAGAAGAATACACAACAAAACACAACCATAGCTCTCATGCTACCCTCTAACATAATCAAGCATGAAGTTCACAAGGAATAGACCAAGTGTAATCTGATAGACATCAGAGCCAATTGCTAACTAATTGCTAACCAACTGCTCCAACACAGATTGGCAAAAAAAAACTCCAACACAGATTGGCAAAAAAAAAACTATCAAAGGAGTCATCCTAAGTGGTGGTCTATCTACCTACCTAACCTAGGACAACTGGAATAGTAACTCCTACAAGGTGAGGACTCCTATAGCCAGGTCTACTAAAAATCGTATATTTTTTATTTTTCCACATTTTTCCTTCAGTACTTTATACTCATGTGTGTAAAAAGGAGGGAGTTGAGCATATTGTGATCCAAGGAGAATAGGGCATTGGCCTTAGGTCCTGTCTCAATACCCAAGAATCTACCAAGATCTCGAAAGGAGACACTAAATCATTTTTCTTCTACTCACTTTTATTTTCACTCCAACCATCCTTATTTATTTTTTGGCTAGATGCCACCCCTAAGAAGACAAGGCATTGACTAACTCATCCCCAAAAACCTACTAGACCTTTGTAAGGCGATGCACATCTACTCTTGGAGTTTTTTCTTTCTTTATTTTCTTATTTTAGGAGTTAGAATCCATTTTTACACATCTCCATTTTTGACATATATTTCAGAAATATTCGTTGTTTGTTCTTTTTTTTTAATTGGGCAGGCTTCTCTAACTAGCTCACAGCTAATAGAGATTCTTAGAAATAGTTGCCTAGCAGACTAGTAGAATAGGGTCATTAGGACTACTCGCAAAAATAGCTCTTAAAGTGCTCGACAATGTCTTTATAAGAGGTAGACAACTGCTCAAACCTCCCTAGACACACCTAATCTTACCCTCGTACTTTATGCCTTGAATGTCGGTTCCCAAAAAAAAAACATTTTCCACATATATATACACATTCAACATAAAGGGAAAGACTTCATAAAGGAAGAACATCACATGGACTTGGCCACAAGAAACTTCTCCACAGCAAGAGACTCCCTCTAGGTGCTCCATCAAAATCTGTTTAGTGTAGCACTAAAACAAAAACTATTAACTACACCTACACCAAACAACAAATGGCCCTCTTAACCTAATGAAATCCAACATGAATGGCCCTCTTGGCCTAATGAAATAAACCATTTCACTACAAAATAAGTGGCCCTCTTGGCCTAATGAAATCAAACAACTCTCTTCAATAATAAAGGGCACTCTTGGTCTAACGAGATTAAACATACCCTTCAACAATACTCTCTAAGAATAAAGGGCCCTCTTGTCCTAATGAGAACTCTACCCCTTGCAAATCTACTAAAAGGACTGTAGAGCCATTCTTTCCTATACGAACAGTTTTATAAGGGCCATTCGATTTGGGTTCCAAGTTGCCTTGAAAGAGCTCACGACGATGAACATCATAATATAAGACCAATTGACCCTTAGCAAATTTATACTTCTTAGCTCGAAGGTCATGAAGCATTTTCATTTGCATTTTTCCTACTTCTTGATGTAACAAGGCTTGTAACCAAATCTCATCAAGATGTGCAAGGGAAATGAACCCTTCTTGCAATGCATCCTCTTCACCCAAAGAATCGTTTAAACACAATATTAGTGAGTTTGGGAATCTCCCAATTTCCATTTTTCGAAAAAGGTGGCACCCGGATAGCATGCCCATAAGTTTCTCAAAGCCATATGATGTGACCTATCATTGGAAAGCACTTGAAAAATGGAATCTATTGAGCTATAGAGCGCAATTTGGAGTTATAGTGTTCAACTTATGACAAATCCAAAGATTTGACCACGTGCCCCAAACTTATGGAAATTTCCCATATTCCCGAATATGGTGTTTTTAGAGAAAACCTTACTATAGGGAGCTCAATCTCCAAAGGTAGAACACACTCTTCCCCATATACTAATTTAAAAGGGGTGCGGTTTGTAGCTCTTTTGAATATCGCATAATAAGCCCAAATAGCCACATACAACTTCTTATCCCAATCACACTAGATAAAAATTCCACAAGTTGTTTATTGGTACTCTCTACTTGTCCATTAGCCCAGAGGTTATAGGACATTGTCTTATTATGTTTAATCTTCAATACTTTTGTCAAAGCCTAAATCACTTTATTTTAAAAAAATGTCCCATGATCAGACACAAGCTCCTTAGGTGGACCAAAACAACAAACAATCTATTCCAAAATAAAACTAGTCATTTCCTTGGCACTGTCCTTTATCGTAACATGGGCTTCATACCATTTTGTGAAATAGTATATTGCCACAATGATATAACGCTTTCATATAGTTGATGAAGGATGTATAGGTCCAATGAAATCAATACTCCACTTTTCAAATGGTAATATAGCCATAATAGGAGTCAATGGACACTTTCTATTCTCCTTATTGTCATGTCTCTGATATGTATCACATCTCTTAACATATGCAAATACATCTTGGAAAATGGACGGCTACCAATATCCAACTTTCAAAGCTTTCAGTGCAGTCACATCAAAGTGCCCTCCACAAGAAGAGTCATGTTACCATTCCAAGATAAATGGAACCTCATCATGCATAACACATCGGCGATAAATATCATCGACCCTTTTGTTGATATAGTGTACCTGCAATCAGTGAAAATTTCAAGGCTTGCTACCTATTTTTTCTCTTTCAGCCTTTAACAAAGTGGCTCCAACCTCTCCTATGGGTACATAGAGCATTATAGTAGCATACTAGGATAGAATGGAGGTCCTATCTATTTTGAATAGACCCTCAAGGTCACTACCTCTAGCCAATACTTCCTTTGACTCCCTAAAATCCATAAGACATTCAACAATGCCCTACAACTTTGGCGGCTTACTCCTAATTTCATAATCAAACTCTTGTAAGGTGATTAGTCACTTTGCTAAGGTGGTTAGGTAGTTCCAACTTATTCAACAATAGCCACAGCCCCTCTACCTTCATATAAAATACTACCTTTTCATAGAGGATATAGTGCCTAAATTTTTTCATTGCAAAGATCATCCCCATGTATATTTTCTCCATGTAAGTATAATTAATCTTGAGTATCCCCAATTTGCAATTGGCAAATGCAATGGGATGCTACCACTTCTCCTCCTAAATCTAGGCTAAACAGTAGCAACTCATACTATACATCATAGCTACTAAAAATATATAAAATATCTTGCTCCTTTTAGGTGTTTTTACTAATTCTTGCTTCACATCCTCAAAGGATACTTGACATGGGTCACTCCAAACAAATAGACAGTTAAAGGACAATAGATTCGTCAATGGAAATGTCCTCTCAACAACCAGTGCATTAATAAATCATTGATAATATCTAATTGATGACAAAAAATTGTGCACTTCTTTAGAAGTACATGGTGGACTCATAGCAATGATAACATTTATCTTTTCAGGATCAGTCACAATGCGAGGCAAGCTAACCACATGGCCTACCATCAATCCATAGGGTACTCCAAATATGCATTTCCTTAGTTTGAGAGTAATGTAGAACTGTCTACACCGCTTGAAAGATTTTCTTAAAATGATCATTTGTCTCTCCCTTATGGTGGCTGTACTAGATTATCAATAAAAACTTTCAGGTCCTTTGGGAAAATATCATCAAAAGTTTTATCAGCCATGCGTTTCTAAGACTCTGGCGCATTGTAAAGGCCAAAAGCCATAACATGATACACAAAGGTACCAAATACAATGATCAATGTTATTTTCAATTTATCTTCCTCGGTGCTAGCCGTTTGGTTATAACCAACAAAGAAATCTATAAATGAATAGATATCCCTACTCACTAACTAATCTAGACTTATGAATGGCGGTAGATAGTAATCTTTGATTTTTTGTTTATTGAGCTCTCTAAAATCTACGCAAAGCCGAACTTGATTATTTTTCTTTTTCCTAATAACTACTAGCAAACACCACTCTATGTGTTGTACAGGAAATACCAAGCCATCCTTACACAATTTTTGTAGCTCCTCAAATAGTCCATCTCTTAGCTCAAAAGACACACGCCTCACTTTTTGTCAGACAGGATGGCTACCTTCCTTCTCAAAGGAATAATATACACATCCAGACTAGGAGGAATACCTCTCAGCTCATCATAGCTCCAGGTGAAAATATCACAAAATTCTTGGATCAAGGACATGTAGTCCTTACTCTCTTTCAGATTAAGTATAGATCCTAATTTAATTGGTTGTGGCTCATCCAATGTATCGAGATCTAGCTCAATAATATCTATGTCTCTTATTCTATCTTGAGCTTCTATTGGCTCATTCAGAGTCACCAAGTAGACATATTCTATAGACCCCTCTCTTGATTCATTGCTTGAAAATTTCTCACTACCAGAAGGATCCTCTAATGCATCTAATTTTGTTAAAGATAAAGGTACTCTCTCGCTTTGAGGAGATTCACGATATGCACCCACCACTATTACGTGCTTGTGGCAGCTCTACCGAAAATCAGACAATCAATAGGTATATCAACTTGATAATCAGATTACAAGATCCATGGTTTTCCTAATAATACTTGATAACCGTGTACACCGTCGTACAAACCTAATAACCTTAAAGTCCAAAATGCATTCCACATTAGCTACAATCGTCACATGGACTTTGCTAATGCAACCTTCCGGCTGTCTTAAATTGTCATTATCCATTCAAAGAATTGTGGAGGTATCCTTTTGGATTTCTAGTCCTAGTCTTTCCATAAATTTTGAACTCATAATGTTGATGGAGGATCCCATATCCATAATGGCATGATCCACTAATATACCATCAACATATGTTGCTACCCTTGGGCAATTCTTTTCAACATGTTCAAAACAATCATCCCCCACACAGGCTATTTCCAAGGATTGGATGATATACCCAGTACAAAGAATCTTCTTAAACTCTTTATGAACTACTAGAGATAACTTGATCTCAGCTGCTGTAGGAGGCTCACATTAGGCTTTGCCTTACAAAGAGAGTTAGCTAAGTCAAATACATGATAATTAGCCATTTCTCTTTTTTTGCCAAACCATTCTTCCTAGTGGTCTTGCTGAATAGGCTTAGGTGCCTCTTCTTAGCTTTCACCTTCTTCTTTGGCAACTCCTTATTATTGGAGTCCTTACTCCAGCAAGTACTAGCTAGATGGCAAAACTTCCCACGTATGTCACATTATGATATTAGGGTAATTTCTTGGAAAGTGTTGACCACCACACCACTTACAACTAAATCTTGATGGACTCCCTCTTCAGGACATCAACTTTCTATTAAATTTTGTTTCTTCTTTAGGAAATTAACATATGCAGCTATTTTTCTATATTGTTCCATTATCATATCGGTATAATGCTTCATCATGTCCTTAACTTTGCCAAGAATATTTGATGCACTAGACTCATAATCGTGATCATGTGCTTGCCATTCAACCAGCCTAACCACCTGATTAGAGATCATCGACTATTGATTAATTGGCATAACATTAGGGTTCGTCATTTGATTTTCATTATTTAGTAAAACCATTTGGCTAGCCATTGGCATAACAACATTAAGAGGGGACGACAACATGGATACATTCTACATTATGCTTCCTCTTCTGTTTGAACTTGTCATAAGTATACTAGTCACACCTTAACTTCCATTGGTCAATACCAAATTATTTCTAGGACCTGGACTCAAATAATTTAGGTTTATTCTAGATGCATAGGCCACTTGCAAGCAAGACTCTACCTCCTTTGCTCGTGTAATAGCAATGTCTATATCAATAAGGGAAACACTACTCAACTACACTTGGATATTGAAGTCTAATCCATGTACAAAGTACTACAATTGGGTAGCGGGGTGGAATAGGAATAGAGGTTTGCAATTTGTGAAATCCCTCTTTCAGTTTCTTGGCATATGCTCGCGCACTCTCATGAGGCTCTTGACAAGTCACATTCAAAACACGCAGCCAATACTAACCATCTCTCTTAGGGGTAAAATCTCTTCGAAAGATTTCAAAGAATAAATAGATCATGGTTATGGTCCCAACTTCTAATCCATGATACCATATTGCAACTCTTCCTTTTAAAGTCATGTTGAAAAACATCATGAGATATCCATCCTAAATTCAACAATTAAACATTAATTTTTTGGAACTCACAAATGTGAAGTTCTACATCTTTCTCTACTAACCCATTAAAAATGGGTAGAGAAAACCCTATCGCTAGCAAATCCGGTGTTTCCTATAGGTATTGCAATCGATTGCACCATCATGATGATCCTGTTTGCTCTAAGGGTTTGTATCGATGGGGTTATACTCCCACTCAAAGTAGATTGACTTTTTGGAGAAAGGGGAATGCTCTCCTCCCCTTGACAGACTAATTAGGATATTTTTTGGGTCAATAAGACCTCGCTTCCTTAAAGTTATTAAACTACTATGCTTAGAAGAATATCTCTTTATGATCTCGGCTCACTGTCTAGTCCTTTTAGCTCTTTTTTAAAGTTGAGATTCAACTTGACATTATCTATTAGAAAATAACGAATCTATCTCAATGCTCTTTGGCATAAATTGATTGACTAATCCCTATCAACTAAGATTTGGATACAACCACTTATTTGTAGCTCCCAGTAAATGCACCACCTACTATCAGGACCTATAACAGGCTTGATACTAGCTCTAGGGCTCTAGCTGGGCCTCCTATGCTCACCAAACCACCCGCATGGTCTTGTAGCTAGAAGCATCAATGGCTATACACTACTCTAAATAAATAACACATTTGTATCGATTGCAATCCAACAGTGTGATCAATACCTCAATTCATATGCATAAAGAGATCCCCCTAGAGCAGAATGTTGTGGCTCCTTCACAGCTCTCCTACATCGCAGGGATTCCCCTAGGGTGTGTCATGTTACATATAGAACACGAACGTAACAAAGTCCTCTCATAGTATAAACATAACGAACTAGGAGATTGTATATATTCCTCACTTAATCCATCCCCAAAGATATCACTCTATCCTACAACAAAGGATAATCTTAGACTCTCAACATTGGTCATCACTTAGATACACAAATGCCATGCATCGAGAAATTTATATTTTGATACCATATTTAGATTGCATATGCAAAGTATGGCACTCCGTGCTCAAATAACTTAACTAAAAACCAGCCAAAGTGAAGCACACAAATAATCTTTTCATGATTTCCTTCTAATCACATTGTGTTGCGTTACTAGGAATAGCACCAAGCTAACCTTTCTACTAAACCTCTAAAAACTTTTACAAACCACGGTCTATATGTTAAGATATACAAATAAATAAGCAACTTAATCTATTTTTTCTTAAGTTTATCCCTTTATTTCTCTATTTTTCATGAAATTTTTCATTTATTTTAATATTAATTATTTATTTTTTGATTTATATGACCTATTTAAAGTGTAATCCATCAACGTGTTCATTTTCATGCCATATGAACATCATTTGATCCATAAAATCTAAGAAATCCACGATTTTTCTTAAATCTCGTATTTTGAGTTTTGTGATTTTTTAAAAAATATATGGAGAGAAAAGTGAATGATTTTTTGAAAACAAATTTGTTTCAATCATTTGCAACCATATTTTTATCATATGTACTAAAGATTCATCATAAAAACTGAATAATGATCACTTACTCAAAAATTCGCATGTGTACGTCTTGTATTTCAAGGAAATGGAGCCTTTGATGCAATTTTGTAGTGCTAATGCTTCCAAATCACCTGATCTACTTGCCATTACACTTTTGAACCATCTTCCATCACCGATTTTTCATATCAGTCCCCCCCCCCCCCCCCAATCTCTCTCTCATAAATAGCCATATGAACAAGGAACAAAGAGGAGAGAGAAAGATTGAAATTGGTTCTTCTTGATTATTACACCATTCTTCGCGAGGATTGGAGTGTCAGAGAGCAAAAAAATTGTGCATCTAATGCCCAAGAGTAGGAGAAGGGAGATGATTACAGCAATAAATAATCATTTTTTAAGGGGGGGAAGGAGTGACCGAAAAAAATGCACCCTCTCTCCCAATGTCATTTGAAATCTTGGCTTTTGGCTCTTCTTTAAACCACGATTAAGACTAACCTACCCAATAGCTAGTTCCATTTTGGCATTTTCACACTTGCTCGAAGTGGTTCTAACCAGGTTGGAGGGGTAAACGGCCTCGGAATTGTGATCGGATTGGACAGGGGGATTTCTAGTGAAATCTATCACCTTGGTCTCTATCACCTGTTTTTTGGCTTCCAGATCTACCAACTACTTCATAATGCCAAACCTCGCGGCCATGAATTAGGGGGTCAAATGAACTCCAATTGACGAAGAGATACTTGCGTTGGATTCTCGGCGTTGAAATGCATCAAGGAAAACTCTAGCTCCTTGATCTATAACCATTTCATTTTGCACCAAAATGCCTCTTTTATGGGCTTTGGGATCCTTTTGCACTTGAATTCTAGCTTTAGAATCCGCTCTCAAGCTTGTATGATAAGCAAGCAATAGAGAAAGGCATTTCCACAAGAAAGCAAAAATAGAAAAGAGGCTCCTTTAGAGTTGATGATTACTAATATGCAATAAAATGCCTACACAAGCCTTGGATCTTCTTATTTTATGTTGTGATCATTGACAACTATAGTAGGAAGATGTGGGTGTACTTTCTTCGTGATAAGGCTCAAGCTTTTGGTAAGTTTAAAGAATGGTTAAAACTTATTGAGAATGAGATTGGGCAAAGTGTGAAGAAGTTTAGAATAGATGGTGGTGGTAAGTTTAACTCAAAGGAGTTCGCAAACTTTTGTAAGAGTAAAGCGATTAAGTGTCAATACATCTCAGTAGAATGGCATTGTTGAATGTCAAAATTGCACCATTGTGGAAACGAGAAGGTGTATGGTTAAGGGCAAGGAATTGCCTAATGGACAGAAGTTGTCAATACTATGGCATTTTAGGGTTTTCATGAAGTGCTCCAAGAAGAACATCCATCACGCATGGATAGGTCCAGCAATCTCCACTTCATCCACAAGATACACAAGAAGGTGGATTTGTCTGAGGCGCTAGTGCATATTTCACAATGGCTGCCAACGGTGGAACCAGACAATGAAATGCTATGGTCGTCGCTGAAGGGCGATGATAGACTGACTGGAGATGTGGTGGTTGGAAATGGAATAGAAAAAAGAATGGATGCCTCAATGGAAGAGAAGGTGAATCGCTTTTGTATGTTGCACCATGCCTCTATGGAGAAGTGGCTCGCCAAGTACCAGATCGCTAGGCAAGATCGAGAGGAAGCGCAAGCTGAATCCCGACATAGTATGCGTCATCGACCGATTCGATATCCCGAAGGCATGGAGGAGATGCCGCGGTTTATGTCAACACGATGGTTGCATGGAGCTTTGACCGCAGCGTCTCGCGAAGGGACAGAGGTCTCAATGGAGGAGTGGGAATTCTCGAGGGGATGTAGTCCAAAGGTGATGAGGGGTTTAGAATCTATCGTATCTAAATTTTATACGCGACATCTAATTTGAGTGTTTCAATGTACTGTACAAAATATATAGTGCAGCATGGTTGCGTGGACGGCATTTTCGTGTAGAGCGTATTGACAAAATGCGCTCCACAATGGACTGTGGTATCATGGCAAGGTTCGAGCAAGAGAGCCGGTGACGAGCAACAGATCCAAACACGGTTGTGAATGAGATGGAGTATTTTGGGAACTTGCAAAGTATTGTTACGGTGGATTACCGTAGCTTCTCCATGATACTATTTGATGTGCAGTGGTTCAAAGTGATACTTGGAGGAGCTGGAGCAACAGTTTGACGATGTCCATCTGGATTTCCCGAAATAGATTCCAAAAAAAAAGGACGGATTTGTGTGACACCTTTGTGTTGCCGGCCCATTGTGAACAGGTGCATGGACTCATTTACTTGCTAATTATTGTATTATGACATGGTTTATGTCACAATGGTTTGAACTCTCTTGTACGTTTTTGTGAACAAGTAATCTTCTATCCAAACCTCCGACAACCTCGATGGTGGTATGTTATACCTTCAAATCCCTGAAGTGCGAGAGTATATGATCAAAAAAATGTTCCGAGCATAGATGAAGATAATATACAAATAGAGAGCTTGATATTGCAAGGGGTAGAGGCCGTCAAAAGCTTGGAGCCAGCATCGGCTAACAATGATGGAAATACAAGAGTCTAAGAATTCTTTGAGAACGAGGTGGACTCATTCTTTTGTGGTAACATGTCTATCGACCTTCCAGTGTATGCGGAGTTGTGTCAGGAGATTAACATGGGACCATAGGATACTTCATACTTGGAGCATCCACTTACTCAATTTGATGACCAATCGCTTATAAGGGTACATAAGATATGCATTTTAAGTGAGATTTTTTTTAAATGATTTATATTACTGTGCTTTGTATAATTTAAATTGATTATTCTAACATCATTTTTTGTCTGTGCAGGTGACATTTTCAAGATGAGTTGAGGGATGAGCGATGAGGAGTTACAGGACATCTTCGCACACATGTCTCCAAATCAGATTGCCAGATTCAGAGAGATGGCAGACCAGGAGCTGCCTGGGTCTTCGTTAGGGCGCTCTCCTAGATCTGCTTCAGCGTGATCGGATGCTTCGGCTTCGAGCAGACGAGCTCGACACTCACGACTTGGGCCAGAGAAAGGGAGTGTATCGGGATCAGGGGGATGCTGCAGAGATATAGAGGCAGTGAGACCGCGGTCGACACGGGATACAGGTGTGACTCCTCGCTCTCGTGGCCCTTCCAGGGAGCGTGCCTCAAGCTCAGGTGGATACTGTGGAGACGTGGACGCGGTGTCTCCGTCTCGTCATTCAGCTGGAGCTGCGTCACCTCCAGGATTTGTCACACCTGTGGGGACATCTACTCCAGTTACTCCCGCTTTTGCGCGGGCGTCAGCAGAGGTGACACCCCTGTGGGTGCCACTTCGAGAGGGGTCTCCTGGATATGCCCAGGAGCATGGACGCAGATGGGAGAGGATCCATCTTAGGCAGACTCTAGAGGGTTATGGATATCTAGTCGATAGTAGGTCAGGAGCCATCATCATGAATGATGAGGGGAGGAGGGTGATGGCTCGCATGAGAGAGTTGTGCCAATAAGTTTTTCGGCACAACGTGTTGGATCATTGGAAGAACATACCGGAGGGGAGCAAGGACTACATAGTAGCATCCTTGCATGAGGAGTTTCCGGTGCCAGCCGTAGTAGATAGATTCTCTACGGGCTCGATGATGGATTGCATGTGTGCATACATGTCACATAGATGATCCGGCGCACGCAAGGCAATCAAGAGTGGGGCTTTGCGAGTGGTTAGATACAGAGGACTGGTGCCGACTGAGGGAGGAGGCTACAGATTCTCCAGGACGTTGGAGTCAGCAGCACGAGGCGGCAAGGGCACAACTCGAGGCCGGAGTGGTCCATCATCTTGGGAGTGGCGGCCACATGACATATTTGCAGGACTTTGTAAGTTTTTCTTTTGTTTTGCTTGTTTATTTTTTTAAAATATTCTTTGTACTGATAATCATGTTTCTAACAGTTAGCATTTTGTTTTCTTTGCAACACTCCATTACAAATCGCAATCCGACTGGCCTTGAGACTCGATATGTAGAGAAGCATGGTCTCACTGCATTGATCGACCGATTGTATAGATGTGACGGCCCTGTAAGTCACTCATCTTTCTTGTCCATAGTTACCATGAGATATTTGAATGCATTATTGTATGGTGGACTGATGTGTTGTTTCTTTTTCTGCAGAGTCCGTTCGATGCTCCTTTGCGGCGGGTGGGACAAGGATTTGTAGCTCGCCCTTGGATCCTAGGAGCTCACACACCTTTATTTTTGAGTCGCCTGATCTATGTAGACATTTTCTATGTATTAGTGATATCCTGTCATGATTGTACCAATCGTTTTTTATGCGATCATGTATTTATTTCATGTATCATTTTTATGATTTCAGTATACATTATTTTTGTTTTCAAGCGCATTGTATACAGTAGTGCAGAAACTATTTTGTATGGCTCTCATAAAGCACACAGTGCTACAAAAATTTTTTTCCCCTGTTACCGTCGCTATTAGCGTCACAAATTTTACTGCTCGCATCGCTATTAGCGTCATCATAGGAGTCGCAAACCGTCGCTATCAGCGTCGGTATTGGCGTCGCTATCAGCATCGCACAATACCATCGCTATCAGCATCGCAAAATGCGACACTGATAGCGACGCCAATACCGACGCTGATAGCGATGGTAATACCGATTGTTCTATGGCGTCGCCAATAACGATGCTTTTTACGACGACAAGGCAAATTTTGTTATTTGTATTTTGGTCGCTTTAAACGTCAGTATAAGGCCTATATCTTGTAGTGTATGGTTATTTTCTCAAGGACGGATTTCTTTGGAAGCACCCGAATAAAAGAGGTGGATTACCCTTGCAGGTTGTCTGCGATAAAGAGACCCAATTACAGGTGATGAGAGAGTTTCATGAGATTCCTTGTGTTGGTCATAGAGGAGTATGGGCTACTTATGAGAAAATCAAGGAAAAATGTTGGTGGAAAGGCATATACAGAGATGTTTCTCGCTTTGTAGAGACTGTCAGATGTATTCCGTAGTGCGCCATCGAGACGAGCTTCACCCAACCTATCCGCTATACATTCATTATAAGTGGGTAGTTGACTTGGTTACTATGTCGATGGGTCTATGGCAGATGAGATATATTGTATTGGCTAGAGAGGATCTTACCAATCATGTTGAGGGCAGACCTTTGAGAACGAAGACCACTAGTGCAGTGTGTAAGTTCTTATTGAGAGAAATTTTCTGCAAGTATGGCTGTGTGGGTAAGATCACTGCAGATCGTGGTGAATTAGATGCAGATGAAGCTAGGGAGTTTTTCTCTCAACTAGGAATCAAGTTGGCTCTAACCACAGCATACAATCCAGAGGGAAATGGAAAGAGTGAAAGAGGGCATCCGTCGATAGTGAAAGCATTAGCCAAAGCATGCAAAGGACGGATTGGAGAATGGCCAAGACTTCTACCATTTGCTTTGTGGGCTGATCATACGACTCACAGTGTTACCACATGATATATGCCCGCAGAGTTGATGTATAGCCAGAAACCAGTTATGCTAACTGAGGCTTGTACTTTGACTTGGTCAGTTTTACCTTGGCAGGAGGATTTGACGAGAGAGGAGCTCTTAGCTCTTCGAATCCGGCAGTTGGAGAGAAGACCAGAGGATATTCAGCTAACTATTGACAAGTTGAAGGTTGCTAGACTTAGAAATAAGAACAGGTTTGACAGCAAGCATCGCTTGCGGCCTAGAGCAATAGAAGAGGGAGACTGGGTATTATTCTTTGATAGCATCCTTGAAAATCAATATACTGCACTTCGGAAGATGGTGAAAAGATGGTTTGGGCCATACATAGTCAAACATGTCTTTGACAATGCAACATATGAGCTGACAGCATTGGATGGGACACTGCTTAAAGTGCCCATTGCAGGAAAAAGAATCAAGATTTTCAAGAAAAGAGATGAGGAGGATTATGCATTGAAAGAATTTGCAAGAGAAGAGCAACGAAAAGAAACTCCAGTAGAAGAGACAGATGATATGATAGATAACCTTGCTGATATACCAGAAATAGACAATGAAGAGGTTGATCTGTTCATGGATCTTGACAACAATGATCATGGGTAGTTGGCCCATCCGGAGGATGCGTAGGATTAGAGGGGGTGGATGCCGTGCTGCTGCGCATCCGAGGTGTGGAATCCACCAAAAAGTTTGTGTGTGACATTCGTGTTTTGTGCATACCTAGTCATTGTGTTTGCATTTTCCTATGTGTGTGATGTTTTTTCCCTATATTTTTTTGTACCTATTCGGGTAGTACCCGTATTTTCTTTAGCCTATGTGTGCATGATTGCGTGTGAATGTGTGTGTATTCAATCAAGGTCGAGAAACCCGCACTTTAGTGAGTGCAAAAGCCCTTGCTTGATCAAAATCAAATATGCTCTGTGTGAAAGGGGAAAAATAATGATTGGAAAGAAGAAGCTTCTACAAGCTTCTAACAAACCTTGAATAGAAATGAGCTTTTTCGGAACGCACTGCTTTTTGGGGGCATGCTGAATGTGATTTGGGAAGGGCAGTGGCCATCTAAGACAAGAGCAGGGCTTAAGGGGAAAAAGCAATGTGATTGCAAAGATGGGGCAGCAAATGTTATATAGACATATGTTTTTTGGAATGGGCACGAGCCTCTGAAAGGGCCGGTATGGGATGGGTGAGTTTTTAATGTCAAATACGACATTTCTCATCTTTTTATGTGAAAAAGGACGAGCAATGAAACTGTAATTCTTTAATAGATGTGGCCACGAATTTTGGCAAAAAGCTAAAGATGGAGGGAGCCGTGTCTAGCAGAGGGGGGAGCTTATGATTCTTTTGGGGAAACATATTGAGCAACAAAGAAAAAAAGCTGGGGAGGAAGGAGGCAGCAACTCAGTCGCTGTTGCAACGGAGGGAGAGGAAGATGAAGAGACAAAGATTAAGGACCAAACTGCACTGAAGCTGAAGAACGATGGACAGAAGATTGTGTCGTGGCTGGGGGCTAGCTAGCTATTGGAGAACTCATGAGAAACATGATAGGATCAGCGGCCCCAAGAGAAGAGTCTCCAGGAATTAGAACGGCGAGGGTTTCCATACGGTTGGTTAATCTTCTGACCCACTTATCCTCCCAGTCCTCCAAGCTGCATGTGGACTCTGGAGTGCTGATGGGAGACTCGGAGAGCAACTCTTCGACATGTGATAATTTGGGTCGCCATCAGTCTTTGGCCTATTGCCGGACGCTTACTGTGCCATGTGTCCGTGATAACATCTGAGTTGCGTACTGCAGTATATTTCTCCAAGACTTCAGTTCATATGATGTTCGTGAAATCGGAGTTGGAGGGGGGGGGGGGGGGGGGGGACTATGATGTTCGTGAAATCGGAGTTGAGGGGGGGGGGGGGGGGGGGGGCGCTCTCTTGGTGATTGGTGTTTTGGAGGACAGCGTATTACATGAAATTCATGATGGCGAACTGCACCATTAACGGATCTGAATCTGAAATTGGATGGAGTTTTGATTGAGTTGTTGTATGAAGATGACTTCAGAGGTTTCCCACAGATATGGCGACTTTGTCTCAATGGTACTTTGACGTCACTACACTCGGACTAACCAGCATGATGATTGAAAGGGAGGGAGTGGACAGTTATGGCGTTCTGAATGTTATCAATTGGAAGAGTTCCTGCGCTACGCAAAAGATGCATATTAAATCAAAATGAGCCACTGAATTGCTCTTCTTTCCCTGTGAGAGCTCTCTCTGAGGCATAATGAACTTCTGCAACCCTTCCTAATGCAAGGTCTCTCTCCCCTATACTCAAAGTTGTGGTGCAAGATCAGCGACAAGATCGAGGGAGCTTTCTCGAATACTCGCATGGCTCACCGGGACGCAGTCATAACTTGCAACAGCTGGTTCCAGATATACAATAGCCTTGAGTACTACTTACTACCCACATTACCTACAAGATGGCAACCATCTTCTTCTCTACATTGGCGAGCATTACTGACAACATGGTTGACTCGAGTACTAGTTAGTCGAAGGGATTGGGAACACACTTGAAGCAGACATGTCGACTCACTCATGGATATACAAACGTATTGGGCTATAAAGATTATTGCACTCTGCAAAATCTGTAGCAGCAAGCATTTCTGAGCCGCGGTGTCCTGAATGCTTCCCGATCGTCTCTGCTCTCTTCAGGATGGTGTGCAGATTCTATATTCTTGAATTACAGGTCTTGCAGCCTATTTTCAAAAAGGGGAATACTCTTGAGTTTGAAGCAGTGTATTAAACCTTGAAGACTCTTGGAAAAACTCTGCAAAGCGAGTTCAAAGAGGATACTCTTGTTAGAAGATACTAGGAGTTGGATTAGCAGATTTTCTTGCCTTGATTATTTATTGAAGTTGAAGACGTTCTCTTGAGGACTGAGTGGCATATTTGAAGCTCTTGTATTCTGATATAGATCTTGATGTGGGTTTCTTGTGAGGATTGACTCTCTTGATTGATCATTATATTTATAATCCGTCTTGCCGCTTATACTTGAACCAAAATTGTAATACGCTTAAACCTTGTCATCAAAGTCTCGTCTTGTAATTGTCTCAATTTGATCTTCCGTCTTGGAATTTCTCAAGGACCTTTGTGGTCGCGACTTTGTTTTCGAAAACCCTTCGACACCAGCAAGAACATTGAACATTTATGCACTTCCCTGCGTCTCTCTAATCCTTGTTGTAGTAGCAGAGAGGAAAAAGATCAAGCAAGGAAATCTTTTGATAGGACAGAAGTTTGTTGGTGGCACTCTATTAGCCCCTCTACCCTACACATTCCTTCGAATAGGGAAGTCGGATTTGAAAAGCCATGACTATCATTCTTTCCCACATGTCTGAACACTGGTTACATTATTTAAAAAGCTTTCTTAGCTTGTTATAAAGCTACATGGTACATAACTCTAAGATCATTGGTTCAATTGTAAGTTGCTAGCCTTACCTTTCGTGAATTCCATAGGCTGGTTGAGGGTGTAGTGCCGATAAGTTTTTTATGAGGCAGACACCTATTTAAAAAAATTATGCCCCAATAGTTGTGGACTTGAAACACGTTTATTATGATATGGCATTGATGTAGCTTTATATTTTTAACTACATTCCATAAAAACTAGTTTTATATTTTTAACTACATTCCATGATAGAAACTAGTTTTTGGCCAACGGGGTCATGGTTTGGGGCGGGTTGAGATACTAGGGTGCAAGAGTTCAGAGCCCGCGCATTGCTCCCGCTGGCCTGCCGACAGGTCTGTTGGTTCGTGTCTTTTCTCAATCTTAGCAATGCCATTTGCAACGAATCGAGCAAGGACTATAAGATCCCAAGTACTCATCGGTGTCGATGCAATCAGTTGATCAACTGAGCACAAGCTTTGAGCAAGAAATGTGCCCCTAACCATGGCAAGAAAAGCAGGCATCTCTTGCCATTTCAGATCACTAGGTTGTGATACCTGACAGGTTCTACAGCCTTCTCAGCTCCTAAGGACTGCTTTACCAGATTCTGGCCGGCAATTCGTGCAGACAGACAGCTTCAAGCACACAGCAAGATGGTAACAACCAGAGTGCATGTGAACAACAAGCTGCAAAAAATAACAGGATGTTTCCCTTGAATGGGAATGCATAATGGAAGAGGATGTACAGCTCACTGCTTCAGTCGCGTTCCTCTGAACAGTGAGACATCAACCATTGGAGATTGAGCAAGTTAGTGGAGGTATAATTTACAATCCTTCTCAGTGGCTTGATCTAGCAGGCTGACCAAAATGAGTTCTCCGATGGCGGGTCAGGTCCACTTTGTAACCGAAGAGGCGTCCACATCCTGCAAACCTGCAACCAAGATCAAGGCACGAAGTGTGATGGTAGAAGCCTCTGTTAAATCTGTTCTTGTCAGCTCTAAGACCCACTCGCACTTACGTGCATTGAAATGGCTTCTCCCCCGTGTGTGTTCGCAAGTGACCATGCAAAGAATTGGCCCATTTGAAGGTTTTTCCGCACCCTTCCCATGGGCAAGACAATGGCCTTTCGTCACTGTGTGTTTTCTGATGTACAATCTGCACACAGACAGCAGACAGAGTACCTTGTTTCAATGTGATGGTCGGAAGACAAGAAAAAGGAACTCATCACACACATGGAACTTGGGCTGTCCTTGCCTCTTCTTACCAGGCGTTCTCGGAAGGCAAACCTTTTATTGCATCCCTCAAATGTGCATCTGTGAGCCCTCTCATGTTTCTTCAGGTGCCTACAGAGGAGCTGTTTGCTTCGAAATCGGCCGAAACAGTTCTCAAAACTGCAACTATATGGCTCCTCTCCACTGGCAGTTATGTGAACATGGGGGTGTATCAGGTGGATTTTTCAGAATGAACACATTAATATGCAGCTCATAAAGCACACTAAATGTTGCCCTAAGAGTCAAGGGTGAAAAAGTTTCACCTATGTTCATTGAGATGATCCCTCAGATTTCCCGGGGTGGAGAATCGGCGGGTGCAGTTTGCATAGGGACAGTCATGTACTTTCTCATGTACAGCCAGCATCTTCTTTGTCTCCTCTAGCATCTTCCCAAAAATAGAACAAACCATTAGGTTCACATAGCATAAATATTACACTCCCAGAACTTAAGGGCCTACACGTTGGACTCTGTGCTAGATCATCCTCTTCAAATGCTCTAGTTTAAGGAATGTTTGTGTGTGCAGGGGGCTTAGATACCCCTACCTATGCCATTTATTCTGAAGAGAAATCCGAAGAGAAATTCTGACAGTATGCAGCATTCGCTGGTACTGAGAATACACCTACTGCAGTCAAAAGAACTTCATATGACCTACTACATGTTTCATAAGTCTTGGTTGTTAATAATTATGTATTTGGTTTGGTTGACTTAACAGCTATAGAGTAAACTAAACTTCCATACTCTCTGCACAGGAAGGCAATGGTCATCTAGAGGAAAGGGCCATGATTGAAACACGGACATGATGCAAGCCCTTACCTTCTCAATCTGAGCCATGTTAAGCTCTTCCCAATGAGTCTCCACCAAATCAACAGTGACCTCCACCTCTGGAGTAATCTTGGCCAGAGACTTGAAAGCTAGAGCTAGCTCCCGAGTTTCAGTTCCCTTGAGCTGATCAAACCTTCAGAACACAAGTGTTAAGCTGGTATCAATTATGTCAGTAAATAGATTAATCAAGGCCTTAAGCATTGGCTAAAACCTCAAACCTGGTCCTTTTCCATCTAGAAAGGGCTGGTTTTTGGGTTTCTCTTTTCTGTTCAGCCTTGTCATGGGCCTCCTTGGCATGGTTGAGGCAGGCTACCACAAATCTTTGGAAACTGCCCTCGTGTTGTTCCATTAGCAAATTCATGAACTTTTCATATGCTGTCACAAGGATTGCCACAATGGGTAGCTGAAAGGGAACCATACAAACGCTGGCAGTTTTGCAAGATAATGATTGAAAGCTCCACAACGCACTAATTTCGTCTTAGTTGCATATAAAAACAACCCAAACTCTCCTATAGTTTGTTGAAATTTTCCATGTGGGAAAAAGGGCTCTTTTCTCTTGTTTTTCCCTATAGCAACATCATGAGCTTTTGTACCGGAGGGACTGCATTCCTACCTAGGTACAGTTGGGTACAGCGGACTGCCGGTTGGGTGCAGGGGACCGCCGGCAGTCCCCTGCACACAACTGCACCTAGCTAGGTATGCTATCTGTCTGCACCTAGCTCCTAGCTAGGTGTGCGATCCCTCATTTGCAGAAGCTTATAATGTTGTCATAATTAACAATGTGGGACTTACAGTGGCAATTTGTCTAAAACTTTTTGTGAATGATTTTAAGGCTCTTGAACATGCATTTATAGATATCACAACTAAGCGAGGTTTCCTAGGTGGTCTTACTTGAGTGGTCCAGCTGAAATCGGAAGTCTTTCATCAATCTCTTGTTTTGTGGCAAGAATGATTCGTGACAACTGAAAGATGGAACTGCATTGGGATGGCTGGCTATTTGATTCAATGAAGGTGAAGGTGTGTCCTTTGGATTGCACTTCCTTTTTGGCTGAGATTGAGGGGCTGCATAAGAACAATCTTCCAAAGGGGATTGGCTCTTGATACAAGAGTAATCGTCTTCCATTTGTCCTTTCTCGGGCCCACCCGTGCTGCTGCTGCTGCATTCATTGTCACTCAAGGTAGCTCCAGTGCTGTCACTTTCACGGGAAGCAGCTGGCTCTGTGTCAGTGTGCGAGGGATCACTCAGCTCTTGCTCTTTGGATGTAGCCACACTGTGGTGCATAGCCTCTTTGTGTGGGTTACTGGCTTGACCTTTCTCTGAACTTGTATCGTTGAGCCGCTCATGCAACCCAATATGACCCCATAGCCTGCAATCACGAGCGGCTTCCTGAACGGAGACCTCATGTTGATTATCTTTGTCCGGACGCTCCTCTGCATTATCTGGCTCTTGCAGACCATTATTGACCTCGTGATCGGGATAACGCCATCCCTTACGACCTTCCTGATTGAGCAACGACTTGGCACCGGCATGCCCTGGCGCTCTGCGATGAAGCTGCTCACGGTCGATCACTCTTTCGTGATTGGGCAATAATTTGGGAGAAAAAGGCATGCCTAAATGCTGATCGGATGAGAGGGGGGGCAAAAGAGGAGCTGGAGGCAGGGGATCGCGAGGGTGCAGGAAACGAGGGAGAGGGGAGAGATGGAGGAGGTGGGCAGGAGGAGGGTGGCGAATGGGAGGTGGGTTCGGGAGAGCAGGGGGGCAGGGGCCTGGGGAAGGGGGCGGGTCGTGTGCGCCCTCGGCAGCCATAGCCAGGAGGGCTGGTCCTGTAGGCGAAAACCATAATACTGAGAACCGGATAAGACACAGACAGGCACAGACACAGAGAGAGGAAGAGGGAGAGAGTGAGTCGCAGACAGGCGGCTTAAAAAGCGTTGTGTTTGCGCCAAACATGCCACCATCATCATCCATACGCACCGCCTTGTTTTGGCGCAAGTCCACTTCTTCGCCGTCCGATCTTCCATCCAACGGCCAACATTGCTTGTGACGTTCTCTCGTAGGATTGTCCACGTCAAGGAGCTCTAAGACGTCCGATCGTCAACCGTCGATAAAGAGAGCTCTTGGGCCGCCACGTGTCGGGAAGCAGAGGCTTGGAAGTTGGCGATGATAAATTCAGTGTTAAGTAGGGTAAGGGGGCCGATAAGTTTGCAGCAAAGATGGATCGCTAAGCGCTGTCGTAACCACATCTGACCACGTCGCCGGAAAATGCTCTTAATCAAACTTACTTGGAGTGCAAAATAATTGGCCCTCGAATGTCCTTTAGAAATGTAACTCTTCGGGGTTCCTCATACCCTCCTATGGACCTCAATTTTGAAGTCTTATTGGGTTGTCGGGTTCCTCTCCTACACTACCACCACATGCACGTGCTTGAGAGTGGCACTTGCTTACCCACGAGTCTCTCACACAAACCCTTGCAGAGAAAGGGGGGTTTTAACATAGTGCTAGTAGGCCTAGTGCACATCGTTGATTCCTATTTCTACATAGAAAGGTCAGTACAATCACCCACCAACAGCAAGGAATAGTCTCGCATTTTATTAGCATGCTTCTTCCTCTTGCCCTCGCACATGAATGTAGGCACATGAGGTGCGGCCACAAGGTTGGCAAGAGGCTTCCAAAACCCTACTAGCACTATTCGCACTAGGTATAATGGGGCTCCAAACTAAGCTAAGCTCTTCTATCAACATGCACTAACCATAACATTGAGCAATCCATTAAAATCATCCCCATGTGGATCATTGAACACCAATTGCCAAAAGCCACTTCAATGTGGATCATAGAACTTTCATGGCATCTAAATTTTCAAGATCTAGGTTGAAATTTTCACTCTAATGAAAACCAACCAAATACTTACAATGTTAGGCTCAACATCAAAAACCATGATGCATCCTAAGGGTTCAAGGCAACAAAAGGAAGGTACATGAAAAGCATAATCATACCCTTTGCCCAAACTCCCACGTAAACCTATATGGCATCCCCTTCAATATATCCATGTCACACTATGAGTTGTCCTAATGTCTAAAGAAGGTGCATGAAAAGGATAATCAGTCCCATGTCCAAACTCTCAAATTTTTCAGACTCGTCTAAATCCATAACTTGTTCTCGTATGGCTCCTGCTCCTATAAGACTAGAGCCATTTAAATCGGCACGAAGGAGGGTTTTAAGCAATCTTTTAGGGATATCCTCTCCCCATTTGGACATAATAAAGGACAAAAAATGACCCATTTTTATAGGCCTCCGTCCCGCATAAATTCTCGTGTGACAGGCCACCATATTTAGTTCCTCAATAACTAGATGCTACGGAAGGACTCTTTCTTGTAGTAGTTCCTTGAGAACCTTCTTACACTCCCTTTTTAGAAAAGAGACAACACCGGATCCATCCACTTCATGGGGAATTAGTATCTGATAACCCACTAATTGAGTGTAAGAGGTTGCAAATAGTCTCTTAATTGGGCATCGACAATTAAAATAAGTGCTACCTTGCCTCCTAAATAACCTAAATAGCATATAAACAGTGTCCACTATTTAGGATGTTGCTCTATTTATCAGGTCGAAAAGGCTTTGAAATTGCAATTGAGAATCTAATTGTTCAATAGATTGCTCTAAGGCTGGAGCCAGCGGGCAGTTTAACCCATCCATGGTGGTTGAGAGACACAGCGTAGATGGTAGTTGAATGCTAACGGTATGCGATTTTGCTATGGATTGGTATACCTTCTCTACCTCCTTTGTGATAGAGTAATCCCCTTGTACTATGATTTTGGCCTCATCTACTATACACTTTGTGGCCCAATCCTCTTGTTGGTCTACCAACACATCCTTTAACCATGGGTAATTGGATAGAAATTCTTCAGTTTTCTGGGCTTTTGGCCTTGTCAAACATCCCACTTTTTCTTCAATTAGATAGGAAAGGCTCCCTCTATTAATTTGTTTCTTAATAATCCTATCGTCCTTTGTACTTCCTGGTCCCTCCTCTAGCCTTAGTAGCCTATTGTCCCGCTCTTCCATTCCGCCCCCTTGTCCCCTTCAAATGGATTAACTATTGTTGTTTGAATTTTTTTAGTATAGATAGTCCCGTTAGATATCTTAAGGTCATCATGGTCATCATTGTCGTCATAATTATCATGGTTGTCCTTTCTATCCCCCCCTGTGGGAGCTTTCACTCAACCGCCAAGATCCACGGACCGCTTATTGATTCAAGCGTTCCAAGCCGAGCACTAATGGCTACCTCTCACATAGCCGACGTGCCATCCATATCTACGGGTGTAGTGAGCTTACCTTGATGCCGCTCGAGTTACCTCCTCTCCCGCGCACCCCGGTAGCTCCACGATCCAAGTGCAAGCTTCAAGCAAGCTCCATCCTCAAGCTCCAAGCTCCAACCTCCATTGCCGCGAGCAAGACAAGAGAAGAGAAGAGAAGAGAAGAAGAGAGGAGAAGATGGAGAGCTTCTCCTCCTCGGTCCCTCACCCTCACACACTCACTCCCTCACACTCTCACACTCCCTCTCTCAAGCACAAGCTCAAGCAAGCAAGAAGAAGAAGAAGAAGAAGAGGAGAGCTACTTTTGGCCACACACAAGAATGAGCTTCTCATTCACTTTTCAACTTTATATACAAAACCCTAAATCCCTTTTGGGCGGTCATCCCCTTTTCCCCTTTTTACATGGCCGGCCATAGCCTAGGCCCTTTTTCCCATTGTCCTTCTATCTTCCTAGCTTCCTTTCCACCGCCTGTCTACATTTACAAATTGCACGGGTGAGAGCCCGGCGCTCTTTTACAAGATTTCAGGGTGCGCGTTTTTATTTTAAAACGCGCCTTTCCCCTTTTGCCTTTGCCTTGGACTTTTAAGGTTGCCCTTGCACTTTTGGCCTTTTCTCCTTTTCTTTCTTCAATCGGGCTACCTTTTTCCGCCTTTGCCCTACGTCTTTTCCACTTCTTTTTGCTTTCTTCATGTTGGGGTTAACATTACCCCCTTTTGCCTTTGCCCTGGACTTTTAAGGTTGCCCTTGCGCTTTTGGCCCTTTCTCCTTTTCTTTCTTCAATCGGGCTACCTTTTTCCGCCTTTGCCCTGCGTCTTTTCCACTTCTTTTTGCTTTCTTTGTGTTGGGGTTAACACCCCCTAATGGTGACTCATCAAAGAACCCTTCCCAGGGCTCCATGTCCATCAAATACTTCACAGTCTCCGACCGCAAGCTTCTTTTTATAGGTTCCCCCTCGTCTAAATTGATGCCTTTTACCATTCTTCCATTCATCTTCTTTTTTATGACGATATCCCTATATCCCATGGATCTTAGAGAGTTGTTGAGCACTTCTCCAAATGAAAGGTAAATGACGAGCTCAATCTCGTTTGCCTTTGTGTACTGTATATACGAATTGTATAGCCCCCCAGGTATGGGCATCTTCTTGGCAGCAAGTGACATTTCACTAAGGGGGGTGATACTTTATGTTGCTTAACAACCATTCCAATACACTTGATACATCTCTTCCCCCTCCGCTTAGGTCATTAATGGCTTCTACTTAGGTCATTAATGGCTTCTACACTCTACCCTATTCAAGACCATTTGGTAGGCACATCAACTGCCCAGTTAACTAGCCCACTTGCATCTTTTTTTAGTTTTGTAAGTAAATAGGGGTCTCTTTGTATAGCTGCCCTGGGCATAAGTAGGTATAGTATGCGTCGTCTAAAGCCATTGGCTTGGTCCTGAGCCATCCATATAGTGTTAGATGTAACTGACAATAATGTTGTCACGGGTGCAACATAAATACACCCATTTTTAATTTCCACTACAAGCTTATCGCCCGATATCATGTACTTGATAATGGAACATTGCGTGTCGTTTACCTTTGTAGGTATATTTGGAAGCACGATTAATATTTTATCCTATATTATTTAATTTCAAAGCGATTAGTCAATCTAAGTAAATCCAAGGAACATGTTGCATCCCCTAATATATGTTTGAAAAGCTGCACAAATGTAGACTTACTGGTCGCTTCCCCCCCCCCCCCCCCCATAGATATAAACAAAACTGTTCGCAGTTATCATTTGTAAAGAGTTATCTCAAAAAATCCCTAATCGCATTAAGCTTAAGAGGATCTCCCCATGTCAAACTAAGTAGAAACCTTTTGTGTGTTTCAAAAAAGGGTGTACACATGTCCATCTTTATGCCCCCTCGATGGAATAACCATAAACTTGGATTGGGGGGTTGCAACATCTTATGCCCATTTTTTATGACTAACATACAATTAGTAAAATGTACCCCCCTTAGGGGATGAATGACTTTGTGCAACTCTATCCTTAAGCACTCTTCCATAAGCTTTCTAAATTGCAAGGTGCCCATTCTCTTTCTATTCTCTAGGGATAGCTTCCTTTTTATTTCAACAATCTCCTTTTGTATCTCTATAAGGATGTTGTAGTCAGTCTCCTATCTCCCATATGAGTAACTATACCACTCCTTTTCGGGAAGCCTATATATCCACCTATATTTAAGCCTTGTGGTAAATTCCTTACATGATCTTTCTTCCAAGGACTCCTCATCGGTTAGCTCTATAAGGCCGCATTTCTCTCCTTGCCTTTCTAGTATTTGTAACAGATCCTCCTCTTTATCAGTATCCAACGGTGGGTGGTAGAGAAAACGGAATTGAAACAACAAGATTTCTTTATTGAGGCCTTTATTTCCCTTTATCTGCTCGTAGAGGGTATTCCAGCTTTGGTCTGAGGGAATGATATCCCGTATTTCAAGGATGTTATTCTTCTTTGCAGGCTACAATAGTGACGAAATGTCCCCCAATTGTCCAAGGGGGGTCCATTTTAGTAGGTTCCTTCCAAGACCTAGTATAGTAATTCTCCCTTGCCAAAATTATTCCACGCTAAATCGAGCTAAACAGAGGCCTCTTTGAGGATATATCCCCCTCTTTTTCCCCCATATGTGTAAACCACCAGATGATGGCATACTCTCTAGACTAAGTCTTGTCTCTTCTTCAAGGGCCTCTCTTATTTGGATGGATAAACTGAGATTATCTATATCAATTAGGCACGTTTCCTCGGGCAACGCCCACTGAATCACAAGCACAAGGGGAAATAAGCACACTCTTGTTGGGAAATAAGTGCGATGACAGAACCAGCCCATCAGAACTTAGGCAATTCTCACCATTCTAATAGTGTAACTTACACCCTAGTGCAAGGAGGTCGATAATGGCAAACCGCTTGCTATTTGACAAATTGATTGTGTATAATGAATGTTGAAAATCTACTCGGTCTATTAATGGCATGAATTATTTCCTCTATAGAAGCTATAAACAAACCGATTGAGTCAGTTAGAGACACCCAACGGATATTGGTCTATCGAAAGCCGACACAAAATGCAACTGTAAATCTTGTCAGGATAATCTTATTCTTTGAAGTTAACTCTCTTGAGGAGGTGCCTTTTGAGCAACCACTAGGTAGATATGCGCACATATCTTAGGATGGCCTCCTCATTGGGAAGGGTATTTGGAGTTCCCCCCCCCACCCCCCACAAAGAGACAAAAGGGTGAGACTAGCACATTGTCCAGCATTCAGGGACTAGTAGAAATATCCAAGTTCTTATGAGCAAGTCTATCAAAATTTTCATAGAGGTTGGCCATCCCGTGCAACCAAAAGAATTTGGTTGCCTTAGGAAAGTATTTGGGTATAAGGCTCACAGAAAAAAATCTGTCTGATGATTGAGCGCCTTTCATGCACCCATATTTTCCAACAAGAGGGACTTTATATCACTTTATATCACTTTATATCGGACATTTGCAAGGGTAAAAGAATATGGTCTAGCCATATTGAGCCAAAAGATGAAGAAAATCCCTTAAGAATTTCCAATGAGAGCTACTTTTCCACCTCAAGGTCTATTCGAAATGGGTATCTATTACTCGCAGACTAAGAGCAGTAATAATATCACTTTATATCGGACATTTGCAAGGGTAAAAGAATATGGTCTAGCCATATTGAGCCAAAAGATGAAGAAAATCCCTTAAGAATTTCCAATGAGGGCTACTTTTCCACCTCAAGGTCTATTCGAAATGGGTATCTATTACTCGCAGACTAAGAGTCGTAATAGTACATTACCGTTATTAAATCAACCCGGTGGGCCTTAAGGGGTACTTCATGGAATCTATCAGTGGGCATATTAGGCCACCTCTGCATTTTTTTCATTTCTATAACATATGGCTTTGACGCACGATGAAAGAAACATATGCGCATCGCATCCTCTTCGTTCGTCTTTTTGCCTAAATTTTCCTTCTTGCTTTGCTTTGAATGAGGAAGTGACCATGGCCAAAGACCAATCCACTTTTAATCAGGTTGCTAAGCCAACTCCTAAGAGTTGTTGCACTAGATAAGTGATAAGTGTCATTAATTTCAATAGCTCTGTCTAGCTTTTCAAGTATTTATGATATTATTTTATTGTAGTAGTCCAACTAATATTATTCAATGCCTATGAACTAAGCAAATCTACTCAATTCTCTTGTTTCTCTTTTCAAGAATCACTTCATAGTAGGTAGATCTCTAGATTGGGCACTAGAATACTAAACCTAGGGTAGCTATGGTTTCCCCCATTTTTTAGCTAATGGCCCTCCACTTTTTATTTTCTTGAGCACCTAGGCAATATTTATATAAATAAAATGTAAGGTTTCAATATAGATGTTGAAGCTTTCCCTCGTGCCATCATTGTCGGAGGGGTTTTTGTTGAAAGGTCGTATCCACCGGGGATTCGAGATAGAAGGAAGTAGAGAATAGGAGATAGAAGAGAAGAAAAAGAATAGACAAAAGGTAAACACAATAAAGACAAAGCTCAATAAATCAAAGCACTATGTATTGATAGAACGTGAAATTCCTTGTCTGGCACTACTCAGAAGAAATCTCCAAGCATTAGATCTCATGGAACTCCCTTCTAGACAAAAAACGTGCATAAAAAACAACAGCTTCTTCTCTATTTCTTAGATCACAAATCTGATGGTTCCGTTAGCTCCGAAAGGAGGGTAAAACTTGATGACACCTACTCAAAAATATCCCAAATCACTCCTTTTTCTCCCAGTTCAAAGTGTCCTTTGCTGCTTGTCAATTGCAATCGTGGCGTGCACGATTTCGCCAATTCTTCTTTTCTTTATGAAATCTCCCAAAAATGGTTGAAAAAGCCACTTGTTTTTTGCATGTCATCCTATTCTAAAAGTTTTCTATAGCTTTTTAGGATATTTACAAGAAATAATATCCAAAATATCAAAAATAGGCCCAAAAATCTAGTAATTTTGAACCATCTATACTTTGAACACTAGCACTAATGACTATGATGACACTGACTTTCTAAATCAATAAGAAAGTCGGATGATGATGCACTCCAGAGTTTTTCACACTATGTCTGCGTAGTGGCACAACATCCACCCCTTTTGCATCTGCACATCCTCTTGTATGTGCCAAAATCCTAGCTGTCACCAGATTCTGAGTCCTCATCCTCTACAACCATATCCTTTTCTTCTTCATCTTCTATATCTTCCTGGCTAGCCCCTATATCATGGCCACTATTTTTTTCCAATCTTGACAACTCATAGGTAGTAGATTTTCACCTCTTGAATAACTTGATTCTTTTTCTTGCTACCGAAAGTTTTATGGTTGTCCCATCCAGCTCATTTAATGCATAAGTAGCATTATCAAACACTTGTCTTACCACATCGGGTTCAAACCATCTTTTGGAAACTTTACTCATGGCACTATGCTAGTTGTCTAAACTGCTATTATAAACCAATACCCAATCCCTATCTTGTATGGTTCTTGGCCTCAATCTATGTCTTTTGTCAAACCGTTTCTTGTTCTATATCCTTGATGCCCTTAACTTTGCAACTGCTGCCTCTATGTCTTCTGACTTTCTTTCCAACTATCTAATATGTAAGGCCAACAACTCCTATCCATTCAACTCCTCTTCCCAAGGTAGCACAGTCCATGTGAGTGTCATCTCTTCTATAGGCATGATAGGTTTTTGACCATACATCAATTTCACAGGCATATATTCTGTAACATCACTATGAGTTCTTCTATCAGCCCACAAAGCATAAGGGAGCAATCATGGCCACTCTTTTACCTTCTCTCCATATGCTTTTGCCAATGCCTTCACAATAGGTGGATGACCTCTTTCACTTTTGCCATTTCCTTCAAGGTTATAAGTTGAAGTTAAAGCAAGATTTATCCCCAACCATGCAAAGAAATCATGAGCTTCATCTACATCCAGCTCACCCCTATCTACTATAATTTTCCCACATCGCCATACCAACAAAAGATCTCTTCTAAGAGAAAAGTACACACTGCATTTTTTGTCTTAGTACATAGAGCTCTCCCTTCCACTTGATTAGCCAAGTCTTCATGGGCAAGTACAAGATATCTCATTTGTCAAAAGACTTATAGGCATTGTGACTAAATCCACCACCCACTTAAAATGAAGAGACAAGGGATATGTGGGCTACAATGGTGCGCAGATCGGTCGCAGGATGCTCACGTAGTGAATCCCTGAAGGTCCCGAAGAACAATGAACTCTACCTTTTTGCACAAAAAACAATGTAAAAGCATGAACGACAAGAAGCAAGAGACCAATTGGGTTCAATCTCCCCCCATGCCTTGTGTGAGCGCTCCACAAAGCATGTATATTATGTATATTTCAATCTTCATGCTCAATAATAGCCCAATTTACAAAAAATATGACAAGCTTTTAGCTTTTGAGTTTGCTTTCTACAAAAATAGGAAAATAAAGCTAATGGACAGTGCCCATAGAGTCTGGCACACCCAATCTCAATGTCCAAATAGAAATAACATATCCGTGTGCATAGGCACATACAAAATAATAATCAATAATCAATGTCTCAATAGACATAACAAAATATAGGCGTGGCGCCTATCAAAATATAATCCAAAAGTCGAATACTCGCTAAACTCCAATGCTTTCCTCCACCACTGCTGCTATCTCTACACATCAACTGAAGCATTCACAATCGTTAGTAAAATAATACAATTAAACCGACAAAAGTGAATACCTAGCAGTCTTCAGCTACATAAATAAATCAACTGGTTAGAAATAAATCCTAACCTTAATTTATTACGAGTGCGCACTCTAAACTCATAAACGTTTATTAATTTAATATGCATTTTGAGGAATCACCCGCTATGGAATCACCCATGTACACACTAAATTAATGAAACGCCCAAAAAGGACAAGCGTCCCCATCAACTTCTCGCACAAAGAATCCTCTTTGTGTATGAGCCCCGGTCATCTAAGTTTACGGAATCCACCGTAAAAAATAAAGTCATGAGTACTACCGTCATCATGCAAGATAGTTCTTTCCTTTCCATGCACCAAACATTTCAGAGTCAACAATGAATGTGGGGTAGGCATACCTGGTAAAGTGTCGGAAGTAGTAGTAGGATCATCCTCATCTTCAGTGAAATCTGGCATATCCTCTTGCTCGTCTTCGTCCATGGCTCCAAGATAGTTGATATGTGCTGATGGCTTCTTTGAATGACAATTTGCTGTGAGATGCCGTGGCTGGTGACACTTATAGCATACTATTGGCTTGGCTTTAGTTACATTATTTGCAATGGCTGGAAGTCTGGGTACATTTGGATTTGCTTGTGGAATAGGCTTTGGATTTGGATTGACAGTGGATAGTAATGCAGCTGGTTTAGGCCAATTCTTGCGGAAAGATGGTGATGAGAAATGACCTGGATTAAACCTTCTAAAATTGGAATTGAATTGTTTAGATCCATAATTATCATTGGCTTGGAATTACTGTGGTCGACTATCTCTTCCGCGTAACTTATCTTCAGTGTCGTGAGCTAAGGAGATGGCATCTTCAAGGGTAGCAGGCTTGAACATGTTCACTTCAGCGTAGTAGTGTCCAAGAAGTCCAGACATATACTTCCGCTTATGTGTCGTCTGTGGTACGTCTTCAAGCATGCGTAGCTGTAAGAGTGCATTCCAAAAACGCTCTGTATACTGTGGAATAGGCTCACGATCCCGTTGTTGAAGTAAATCCCATTGCTTGATAGCCTTCTCATGAAATTGCGATGGAAGGAAATTCTGCATGAACTTCTTCTTGAAATCTTCCCAAGTAGCAGGACATTCTATGCTCTTGCGGACTACAGTCCACCAAAGTGATGCTCTATCTATCAGATGGTTAGTAACACACTTGATTTTATCTTTTTCTGGATAAGTTTCCTCATGGAAATAGTCATCAAACTGGCTAATGAATGATAAAACAGTCTTTCCTTCTCGTATGCCATTGAAAGTGCGAAACTTGAAACTTCGTTTACTTATCTTTGATTCCTTGCGAATGGTTTGTGCTTCAAGAGTGGCGTCGATGGTACGGCGAATCAAATCTTCAGCTTGTGGTTCTTCTTTGTCGGTGGACGCTCTTTGTAATTTTGTCAATTGCGCTTGCAATGCTTGCCTAGCCCTTCGCTCTTCTTCCAATTGCAGCATGATTAGATCCAGTTTTTGTTCCATGGTAGGCTCAGGTAAGTCGTCTTCAGCCATAGGATCATCCATATGTGGGGTCCTCATCCTGTAAAACTCAATAAACCTTTCTCACTCAAAATCAGGTTAGCGGGATGAGCGTAGCTCAAATTCGGGGTTACAAGGCTATGTATTTTTGGGTATTTCTTTCTCAATTTTCAGAAAATCTGTAATTTTTCTGTATCTGTTTGCTGAAAGTACTTCAACGAACTTGTAGATAGGTAGATCACCTTGCCACGAACAACTTTCCAGTTCAGAGTTTTTGCATAGGAACAAGTCTTCTAGGAGTTTTAAGCACTAGTCAGTTCTGACTCCAGTTGACTAGTCTGACTTGCAGAGTTGCAGACTTAGCAGACTTGCAGAGTTGCTGACTTGCTGAACTTAGGCCGACTTGCAGAACTTACAGAACTTGATTTCAATTGACTTGCTGAACTTGACTTTTGCAGCGCAGGACCTCGAGTTTATGGACTTGTTTGCCCTGTGTGACTGCAGTGAGAACTTAATGGCTTAAGCTTAAGTGATTAAGCTTAAGCTTAGTAAGCTTAATGATGGCGGCGTGTGATTTTCGTGGGGGGGGGGCCGATTTTTTTTCGCCGCGCGAAAAATTCGGACCTCCTCTGAGGCCACGATGAAAAAAAATTAAGAAGCTTTTAAGCTTCTTAAGCTTCTTCTAAGCTTAGAGCTTTAACTTATGAGAAATAATGGATGAAACTTTTGTTTTCTCACTGTTTGTTGACGACTTGTTAAAGGAGATGGATGCGTGGTCCTTCGCCTGCAGAGCCTGGTCCTTCGCGATCTGACAGTGGAAACAGGGGTTCTTGATCGCCAGAAGTCTGCCTGTATCGACGGTTCGCGACGAGATTGACTGTAGAGCCCGTTCGTTCCTGGAGCTCCGCCTTCGCCCGAGATTGGTAGCGATTGGAAGCCCTTGATCTCAGCTCCGCTCTGATACCACTGGTGCGCAGATCGGTCGCAGAATGCTCACGTAGTGAATCCCTGAAGGTCCCCAAGAACAATGAACTCTACCTTTTTGCACAAAAAACAATGTAAAAGTATGAACGACAAGAAGCAAGAGACCAATTGGGTTCAATCTCCCCCCATGCCTTGTGTGAGCGCTCCACAAAGCATGTATTTTATGTATATTTCAATCTTCATGATCAATAATAGCCCAATTTACAAAAAATATGACAAGCTTTTAGCTTTTGAGTTTGCTTTCTACAAAAATAGGAAAATAAAGCTAATGGACGGTGCCCATAGAGTCTGGCACGCCCAATCTCAATGTCCAAATAGAAATAACATATCCGTGTGCATAGGCACATACAAAATAATAATCAATAATCAATGTCTCAATAGACATAACAAAATATAGGCGTGGCGCCTATCAAAATATAATCCAAAAGTCGAATACTCGCTAAACTCCAATGCTTTCCTCCGCCACTGCTGCTATCTCTACACATCAACTGAAGCATTCACAATCGTTAGTAAAATAATACAATTAAACCGACAAAAGTGAATACCTAGCAGTCTTCAGCTACATAAATAAATCAACTGGTTAGAAATAAATCCTAACCTTAATTTATTACGAGTGCACACTCTAAACTCATAAATGTTTATTAATTTAATATGCATTTTACGAAATCACCCACTATGGAATCACCCATGTACATACTAAATTAATGAAACGCCCGAAAAGGACAGGCGTCCCCATCAACTTCTCGCACAAAGAATCCTCTTTGTGTATGAGCCCTAGTCATCTAAGTTTACGGAATCCACCGTAAAACCTCACGGAATCCACCGTAAAACCTCACGGAATCCACCGTGGAATATGCCTCCTGGCATCATACAATCCATCCCAATGTCTCATAGATGAATACATTTGACATATTGCACATGTTTCCACAAAGTGAGAAATATTCTTATACATACCTTGCCAGCAATATCTTTCTTTGCGAAAGTATCCCAAACACCTCTATAAGCTTTCATGAAATTCTTGCATAACATTTACTTATGAAGCTCTGTCACCCAAAACTTGCAATGGCATACCCTGTTTCTTTTTAGCAGGTTTCCATAAATATCTATCTTTTAAGATAAACCCATAGGCTTTCCTCTTGATCTTCTTAAACTCCTCATCTGACCATTCGTCTCTCTTTGTTAATGTACTAAGGCATTGACCAATTCTCAGCCACTCTCCTGCATATTTGTTTTCTAGAAACACTTCTATACCAGATACAAAATATCTAAAGTGTCTTCTCTTTGTTGTCCAAGCTTCTATTAGTACTGTAGAGCCACTCCTTGCATTGCTAAATTCACTCTTACAACATCAAAGTCATCTTCTTCCTCCTCATCCATCATCCCATCTTCATTCTCATAATGTGCCCGAGATAACATGTCTGCCAACCACTAGGTTATATCTTCTTGCAATATGTTAAAATTCAAGGTTCAAAGATTTAATGTATGTAATCCACTAGAGCATAGTAATGTCCAGGGTAGCACAACTAGTAATCATACCCGATACTGGCAAACAATCAATCTCAATGACTACATGAGCACCCATAAAATACTCCTTATCACATTTAAGGGATGTCACAATTTCCCATAATTCTCTTTTTACCTATGGATACCTCCTCTGTCATTTAGTCAACACTTTAGCACCAAAGCGAATTGCATATCTTTGTCCTTCCTCATCATCTTGCCTGATTGCCCATCCAATCCCGATTGGGCTTGTATCAACAGTAATAATGATAGGCTTTCCATGTGCATAATCAACCTTTCTCAATTTAGGAGCAGATTTCAAGAGCTGCTTCAATTTCTTCATTGCTTTCTGATGCTTTTTTTCCCAGTGAAACCTTTGACTTTTCTCAAGAGATGATATAGAGCATCAGCTACATGTGCAAAGTGAGGGATCCAAATCAAATAGAACACACATGCTCCCAAGAATCTATGCACCTTTGATACATTCATGCATACATCTTGCATTCTATCAATCCCATCTATTTTTTCTGGTGGTCTTCACTTATAGGGCCCACACATATGCCCAACAATCAAAGCCTCTTCAACTCCAAAGGCTAACTTTTTTCTAGAAAGAGTTAAATGCACCTCTTCTAGACATGTCAAAATCCTTTCACAATCCACAATATGGTCTGCAACAAATTGTCTGCACCCATGAGCATCCATCTCTTCATTCTTTTCATCCACTACACACCCTTTGATTGGAACATCATCCAAGAAGGGCATTGTCAATTGTGGTATAAAATCCTTGAGTACCCTATTCATAGCATTTGTCATGTGTGCCACTAAGTTTGTTGCACCCTGTGGGAGAGTACACATCCGTACTAACCCCAAGGGAGTCTTCATGGTTGTGATATCCCTGCTCTCAACTACAAGCTAAAATTGATCATACCCTGAGTAAATATACTCAAAGAATATATTGCTTTGATTGCAAAAGCCTCTGCAAATTCATCAACCACAAGGCCTGCACCCATATTTCTTATGGTCACTTTATTGACTGGTTGCATGTCTTGAATAAATCTCAAAGTCCCATTATTTTTTGGTACAGTAAACTAACAATTTGAGTATGGGGCTCTCCATGTGAATCTTTTCATTTAGAAAATCCATTAGCTTTAGCAACAAGTAAGCTTTAGGCATTGGAATAGGCCTCAAGTTTCATGGTACATGTGGCACAGTAAATATTACCATAGGAGAGACAACATTCGGATCCACACAACCTGTTTCAATTGGCTGAAATTGAAATGCTTTTCCATGCCTAGTCAACATCTGCATAAAATAGTATTTTTCAGTAGGTAAAAGAAACCCTTCTGCACCAACTTTCAATGCGTGTAATGTTTTGGCTGTAAACTAATGACCTATATCTTTAGGATCTTGTAAGCTTGGCTGCCTTGACACTTTTTCATACAGACCCTCACTTTTTTATGGAAGTGGCAAAGCAACTAGTTTCATCTTTTTGTCAACTATCTTATACTTTGTCTCCACAAGTGCTTCAGCCCATTGTAATCCTTCTTGCTGAGCAAACAATGTTATAACATCATGCATATCCAAAGAACATACTAACAATACTCTATTTTCAACCTCATTTTATGCATGTATAGTTGCTGAAATTTCAGCCATAGTGTCATTGATATTCAGCCCATAAAATATGATTGAAATGCCTTCATTTCCAGCTACTAGTCCCAATGGACTTAGTTCATTAGTAGCCCATTTCATAGATATGAGTTCAGCCTTGTGCATAGCTTCCATAGGCTTAAACCAACATGAACGGTTTGCTATAAACTGAGAATAACCAAAAGTAAACACATGCTTCATTCCATCAAGAGGCAAGTATATCCTTTGAATAGCTCTATTGTAGCCACGCATTACAACAGTGCTTTATGAAAATCCAGGTCTTTGAATTCCCGTGCATTTGGAGGCAAAGGAGACTCTTGAAGCGTATCCCGATTCTTAGAATGATTAACAAAAATAGTAAGAAATTGGATTGCTTTCCTCCCATCCTTGATTCTGACTCTTGCATAAGAAAAATCATCATCAAGCACCTTTGTTTCCATACGCACTCTTGTAATATAGGGTTGTTTTAAAATCACTACATATGAGGAACTATCTTGCACAAAGAAGTGTTGCTCTTCTTGTACATCACCAATCTTCACTTTTACATTAGGACATCCAGCATAGAGCTCCCCTGAAGAATTATTTGCAACCCTCATATGCCAACCATGATCATTATCCACAAGCCATGCACCATTTTCATACAATCCATGCTCAATGACATTAATCTCAGACCCATGGTCAAGCAAAGCAACAAAAGGAGTTTCACGCTCCCCTATTTTCACTACCATTTCAGTGGGGGCAGCCTTGGCCCAGTGATTTCTTGTGTAATGACTTCGAGGAATAAATCCTAGAGTCTCTTCCCCATATTGTTGCATCTGCCTTACTCCACCATGCATATTGCTACAAGACAATACATTTTCAAACACTTTTTTCTCTTTTCCACATGTTGTCCACCAATTGGTAGCATCTTCATAGATAATCCAGTACTTACATCATGCTCATATTCAACCCAAATACCCAACAAACTAGTTTCCTCTTCAAATTGCAAGAATGCACTAGTGGTATCACCAAGAAATTGATGCTTCCTCTTAATTTTGTCAATGATTTCATCGTGAAATTCTTGCTTGGTGATGCCAAGAACCTCTCCCAAGGTGAATTCCACCCGATTGTTTAAGATCCATTTTTCAAGAACCCTCTTAAGATCTATGGTTGTCTTAATATTAGATTGCAACTTATATCCTGGCTGCTTGCCCTTCTTTTTGCCCTCTTATTTGTTATCCTGTTTTTGCTCCTGACTGACCTCTTCCATAACATACTCGAGAGGTGGCTGATTTGTAGCTTTAGGTTGATCCACACTTCTTCTTGTCACTCTTTTAGATGTCCTTGCATTATCTTTATCTCTATTTCATTTCTCTTCCACAAGTACATCCGTGTTTTATACCTTTGCTAAATATGCATACACTAAATATGCATCTCTTGGTGATTCACAACCAGTTGTGTCACGAATGTATTGCCCTGCATGAGACATTTCACTATCAGTAACTTTTCTCTTTTCAACTGTATGCAAAGCATGTGTCCATATTGTAGCCTTTGGACCAACCATCACTTGGCCATGCATTCTATCCAATAGTAGACCAAAAGTAGAAGCATGTACAGATGCATAAGCATTTTGGACAACCAAGTCTTCCAATAACTTTTGCATACCTCCCTTTCTAAAACTCAAAGCAAGAGGCAATCCCGTTTCTTGGGCATGGATCTTGCCATCTTTCCAAAAGATGAGCTGTTGTGCCAAGGTCTCGTGATAAGCAGCACAATCCTTTCTCTCATGCTGCAAACTATCACACCACATACATCTTTTCCTTGGTTTAGGAGATGTTGCCTGTCCCCTTTCCTCTTGTATTTTTTCATCCAATTTTGCGACCTTCAATTACATCTTCCCTAACAATGGGAACAACAGGTACAACCATAGGTTTAGCCATAGAAGTGGGTGGCTTATTGGATACATCAAAACTATTTTTCCCATAACAATGGGCAAGCTAGAGACATGCAATCTTTCTCTTCTTGTATGCTTTTTCACAAGTGTAGTCAGCTTCCTTGACATGCCTCCACTCTCTATAGTCTAATCCTCTAGCAAATCATCGAAGCTCAGGATCTACTACTTATAGAAACAATTCAATTTTCTGACTTGCAAGAGCTTACTGTTTTGCAAGATCTAACTGCTCAAATTGACTTTCAAATTCTCTTAATAATTATGTAGCCACAAGACCCTTATTGTATTGTAAAACCCACTCCTGAAAAGTCTTGTGCGTAATCAAATCGGTGTCTTCAATGTAAAATTATTCCCTGAGTGTCTTCTTGAAAGCTACCTAGTCAGCATCCTGCATGTACAATTCAGTAATTCGAGCTTTTAATTCATGTACAGTAACCCGTACAAAATATTAGCTCCATGCAAGTTGAGCCACCCCAAAGAATTCCATCTTTTGAGCATAGGTATGTATATATGCAGATACATTCTTGCCATTGAACAACTTCATCTCATTGCTTGTAGAGAGCATTCATCATAACAGTTTCTGTTTGACCAAAAGCCTACATCACCTGTTGTTGTTGTTGTATTTGCATAAGCATATACATATTCTACACTAACTACTGCAAAACATCACTGAAAATTGTGCTCGAAGGTTCTCCCATTTTTTCTTTCCTTTTGATGACCTTTCACATCAAGTTTACCAATGTTAGAGGGGTTTTTGTCGAAAGGTCGTATCCACCGAGGATTAGAGATAGAAGGAAGTAGAGAATAGGAGATACAAGAGAAGAAAAAGAATAGACAAGAGATAAACACACTAAAGACAACAAAGCTCAATGGATCAAAGCACTATGTAATGATAGAACTTGAAATTCCTTATCTGGCACTACTCAGAAGAAATCTCCAAGCATTAGATCTCCTGGAGCTCCCTTCTAGACAAAAAACGTGCATAAAAAACAACAGCTTCTTCTCTGTTGCTTAGACCGCAAATTTGATGGTTCCGTTAGCTCCGTAATCTTAGGACACTCCTAGATCACTCCTTCTCCTCCTAGTTCAGAGTGTTGTTTGTTGCTTGTCAACTGCGATCGTCGTGATGCGCGCGATTTTGCCAATCCTTCTTTTCTTTATGAAACCTCCCAAAACTGGCTTAAAAAGTCACCTGCTTTTTGCATGTCACCCTATTCTAGAAGTTTTCTACAGTTTTTTAGGATATTTACAAGAATTAATATCCAAAATATAAAAAATAGGCTGAACTTGTCCAAAAGTGTAGTATTTTTGAACCATCCATACTATGGACACTAGCACTAATGACTATGATGACATTGACTCTCTAAATCAATAAGAAAGTCAGATGATGATGCACGCTAGATTTTTTCACACTATGTCCGCGTAGTAGCATGACATCGTGTTAACAAACTATAAATTTTGGTGTTCTTGATGAATTTTTATCATTGTAATTATTTCCTATTAAGTATTGTTTAATAAATCATAACAAATTACCAACCTTAATAAAATTCAAGAATACTCTTACGCCTCCCCTCATACTCATATAATATAAATTAGCGTAATGTGTACACTCTTAACTAAGTTTGTATAAAATTAGAAACACCATATGTTATATGAATATTTCTTTTTTTAAAAATAACATTAAGTTATGTTTCTTTCTCTATACTTTAAAAATGTTCACCAAAAAATTAGAAATTGTACTCTCAGCTTTTCCATGAGATATCATAATTTTTATTGATATAAAACATATTTTTCTATTAACAAAGGCTATAACTTTCACTCAAAATAATCATTTTTGAATTCTAAAGCATAATAAATCTTCTCTAAAATTCTTAAAAAAATTCAAAAAAGTTTTAATTGTATAAAATTCACAAGAAAAATATTATATTATATAAATAATCACAAATAAAATTTTTAAAAATGTATATATATAGTTTTAGAGCCATTTTTAAGCATTTTAAGCATTTTTGAATTTTAAAAAATAAAATAAGTCATAAATAAATACTAAAAACCTTTCAAAGTGGAAAAAAAATATTTACAACATTATATAAAAATTCTGAACCAAGAAAATTATAACATCACACTACTTATTTTTATTAAATAGAACAAGTGCTTACTTAGAAAGTCGTAATCTCATCCTTGGAAGTGCATCCCCCAGTCCAGCTAGGGAGTGAGGTCCACCCAATCGTCTCAAACATAGCTCTTCACTTTGATCCCTATTTTTGAGAACTACCAACTTGACAATTGCTTTGTTGCAATAGGAATGGTCTTTTTATGAGCTTAGCTTAAGCTTTAATTAAAAGCTTAATGGCTATGGCTTCTTCCCATCAAATATGGTGACAAATGAAGGGGGAGGAGACTAATTTGATATCTTGATAATCTATCCACCAAACTACGTGCAAAGTAGAGCGATTTGAAGTTGGAAAAATCTTCTACATGCATGCAATCTCAATTGACCCAAGTACATTGAAGCTCTAGATTGATGATTAGAGAAAAATCATGGCGATGGAGGAGAAGAGCCATAATTGAGATCAAATCCATGTATGGAATTGTATGTAGGTTTTTTCTAGGCTTTAGAAGATTTGAATTTGCATTCCTTGGAGCAAAACATCGGTTTTCTAAAGGTGCCCTCTATCTCTCTCTTGCTTTCATCTCTCTCTCTCTCTCTCCTTTCCCTCATGCTAAGAAGATGTTTCTAAAGGGTGCATTGCTTGTATCAACCTTAGAGATTACAATCAGTATTGTTTGATGAGCAATGGCTTACAATCATGGATGGATGAATTGAAGACACTGCCATAAAGAGAACCTCCAAGTGAGTCTACAAGACATCTGGACATTTCAATCTCTCTCTCTCTCTCTCTCTCTCTCATATTAGCTTATTTGATAGATGGCGTCCCATCCCTGAGCATGACCATTTCCTTGAAGGTGGCAAGATAGGGCTTCTTCTCTACTTCTGCACCCCCCCCCCCCCCCCCCTTTTGTTCGATTCTCCCCCTCCTTCTTTTCTTCAGGCCAAGAAGATGCCCTCTAAAATCACGATTCTAACCATTTTTTTCCAATTTTCTTTATTTTTCTTTTTCCCTTCAAAATCCTCTCCATTTTATTCTTTCCCCCCCTAATCATTTAAGGTTAGATTTTTTACTTACAATTGGTAGGCTGTAGGTGTTTTATACAAGTACAAATGACATTTTTGAGTGTCCAAAATGGAGGCATGTCACCTATCCATGTACGGAATATATCTCCTCAATGTCATGTTTACAACAAATATACATTTACTCATGATAAAAATTGTAATTTCATTAATTCTACTTGATGGATAGAACTTGCACTGAGAGTTCTTGCAGCCAGACTTTTTATGTCCTCTCGAGATCATTGCCTTGCAACTTATAACCTCTACGAAGATTAGCAATAGCGCCTTGTTCTCCACTACAAATCCTAGAGCATCATGCTCAATGTAACATCCTTCTTTTCTCTCTTGCTAGATTGTTGGACCGTCTTCCAAAGACAATAACTATGACTACATCTGCATAAAATTAATATAAAAATTTGGCAATAATGTGCTAATTGTATACAATTTTTTGAAATTTTTTTTGCAAATTTTGGCATGGTTCTAGACATTTCCATTTCTCCTATACTTAATTGCGAAGTGACCTCACAAGCATAGCTACAATATCTGCAAAATAGCATAGAGAAGACTAGTAGACACTGAAAAGATATAAAAATAGTGACTTGTGTCTTATTATAAACTAAACAAGAGAAATCTTGCAAATTTGCATAATAACTTGTGTAAGCTAGCATTCCCCCTTTACTCACTCTCCCCACTAGAGTGCATAAGAGAGTCGCATCCAATGCATGGAGCATACCAACTAGGAAGCGTTCTAGAGCCATTAAGCAACAATAATCTTTGGAGGCACTGAAATGCCACACTACTTTCCTACTAGAAATATTGATTCTGAAATAGCATCATTGATAAGGTCCATGCCTCTCAAAGAACCCAAACAAGACAAGCTAATACTATAATACCAAATAGGACTCTTTGGTTTAACTGCCAACCCTCCATGTTCTACTAGAACAACCAATCAATAGTCCCTAATGCCCAATTGTTTTCTTTTTTAAAAAATAACTGTTTCCTTCATAACTTTTAGTCAAAAGAGTATATATATTTATTCTCCTTTCCAAAAGGTCCCAGCCCAAAGAGATGCAAGGCATCGGGCATAGGGCGCTCGTCAAGAAATCCCTACAAGCTACTAGGACCTCAAAGTCGATGGCCATATTCTTTTGGCTTTTTTTTTCAACCCTTCAGTCTTTAGGGTGTTTTTTTTATTGTCTTTCCTTCTTTGTCTTTTTCTTTGTTTTTTTTAAGAAGAATAAATAGATATACTCCCCCAAACTTAATTTATTGTTATTGAAGTTATGAGTCTCGTGACTTATAGAAATGACTAGAAGGCTAGGAATTCATTACTAAATTGAGCTTTCAAACATTTTAGCTCAACAGCTTCACTCGAGGAGTCAAATCCAGCACATAATATCAATCACCTTGCCTAAGCAAATGAAAGGACAAAGATACCCGCCAGTTCAACATTCCTCATCCACACTACTCCTAGTTAAAATTTTGTGGAGAGAACTATGCTACTCAACTACCCTACATTACTAAAAAAGCAACAAAATTATGGGTGTAAACTCTATTGGATTCCTAGGTAGGCACCACCTACATTGAAATTTACCAGTCATGCACACACACCCCATCTCCTGAAATTGTTTTGTGCGCCTTCTATAATTACTAGGACTTTTGAAAGCTCGAACTTGTCTCAATCAATTTATATAAGTGAGTTTCCATTATGTCAAAAAAATAGGTATAGATGGATAAGGTATGAAACAACCTGTTATGTACGGAGATATTGCAACTTAAAGAATTGTCCATATAAGTGTGTAACAGCGTTTAAATTAAAATGATATCCAAATCTGCACATAAATCATACACTAACCAATACGTGATTAAAGGGTTAGATAAATAAATATTGAAACTCCCCCACACAAAATAAGTTTCATCTACTCATGTCATGGTCTCAATTAATGGATCTATCCTAATGCTTCCACTGGCTATTTGTTTATAGCATTACATTTCGCCACTTGATAACTATGACCCCATATAGAACCTCCACCTAGCTAAACTTAAGTATCACTAACTCCTAGCACTGAAAGGAATACCCTAACCGTGTGTGCAACTAACTACCTAGTTATGTGAAAACTAACTAAGCTACAGTGACTAGAACCTAAAATAAAAAGGCATAAACAAGTCTTAACTTTTTTTAAATATTTTTTTTAAAAATAGGATAAAATAAATACAAAAGAAGAAAAGAAAAAAAAAGATCTAAACTAAAATCCTCACACTCTTGAAAATCATCTAACACAAATAATAAAGTCAACCCAAAATCATCTACACTATCTAAGTCAAACCTATAAACTAAACTATCAAATATATGATGCTCATGAATAGCCTCTAGTGTAGGCACATCAGATGTCATGGACATGATTTTAGGTGCATTGCTAAAAACTTCCATCACATCATGGAGCAGAGCTGTGGCTTCATCATCATAATAGGGCATAGGTGCCACTGGTAAACAACATAAAGAGTAGCCCTCGGTTACATCCATATACCAACAGATATGATCCCAACATGGACAACTAACATTTACTTTATCATTGGGATATGATGGAGTAAGACGGCAAACAATAGCTTCATATCAAGAAAATTCATGCTGCTCTCTACCCACCCTATATTGAGAAATGCCACGCTCAGGTGACAATACACTCATAATCGTGGCGCTGATAAGTATAACCAATAGCATCCTGCATGACAGTGGTATCGTAGTGTCGAATGTAATTGCGACACTGTCCACATAGGAGCTACGCATGTACATAAAGATGCTGCTGACACTATCTACAACCAAATGGTGGATGGTATTGCAAATAAAAAATGATCATAAAAGAAGAACCACAACAGGCCTCTCCCCTCGGTGCATATAAAAACCTGTCATGTGTCTAAAAATGCGGAATACTATAAGGCCCTGCATGAATTGGATCAACACTATCAGCATCAAGATGAGGGTAAAGCACATCCATCCACAAAAAATCCATATCTGCATCCCATTAAAAACCCCTCCAAAAGAAAATAAACCCAAATGTAGATTAGTCAAGGGTTATTCTAACCACTAACCTAAATATACCTAGCTAAACTAAGTCACAAGTCCTTAGGTGCCATAGTTTCAAACCCTCTAAGCTTTGATTCAACTCCATCCCCATAAACAATAAAATCCATTGCTCTTTCTTTTGGATGAGGTAATACTACCTCACATATACTTGGCAGGCGCGAGCTTTGCTTGATTGTTGCAATTGCCTTCTATGATATCCCCCTAGTTGCCCTTTAGAATAATGAAACGGTTTTTGCCTATTGCTCATAGGGCGCTCAAGGGAATGATGTAGCCAAGGAGTCATAGTGGAGTTTTTCTCTTGCAATCTAATGCCAAAAGTAGACACAGATTTACTTCTTTTATAAAATTCATTTGTTTGGTCATATTCAACTGAGCATTTCCTAAGTATAGGTGATATTTGTTCCATTTATTGCACATCATTATTTAATTTGGATTCTTGCTCTTCTAAATACATCTCTAGAAGTGAAATTTCTTCTGGATATCACCTCTCCCTAAATTGGAATTCTGGCTATTCTTTATGTAATTTGGAAATTTTCTTCATTGCTTCATTCACAGCTATCAGTGCTGCCTCACGTTCTATTTCCAAAGCCTCATTTAATTATCTGATTATCCTATCATAATTATCATGACATTAATTAAAAGTTTGCACAAATTCTATTTGAGGCTGGGGATGGGTCATCTCTATCATCATGTAATATCGGTTGTTGTAAAGGTGTGCAACTATCCTTGTTTTTTCTCTCTCTTTCTTTCTTTTCTAGCTGGACGATAGTGAGATCTTTTAGCAACAATTGAAGCTTTTTGAACCCAAAAGGCAAAGTATCTACCTTGTAAGGAAATGTTGTAACTAAACTCTCCTCGGGTTCTTCATGATCATTCTCAATAGTATCGATTTCCTCCCTAGTTATTGAGAAGCTTGTTGAATTTCCATCTAGGTTGGATGTTCTTGCCTCATCTACCTCTTCGTTGTCTAAATCATTAGGGGAAAATATTTTTGATCCATTATATGCAAAAAATGCATCCCTAAGGTCACCTTCTTTCTCATCTTTACAAAATCCGGGACATGCTTCAAAAAATAAATAATTCAAATCATTGAATTCATAGATTACATCCTCAGGATTTTTATCCTCCTTTACTGAAACCATTAAATAGTCTAGGGTTGTGTCTTCTGAGAGAGGTGGATAACCAGTGAGTAATATCGCTATAAGAGTCATTATCTGATGAAAAATTAATGGCATATTCACAAATACCCACTTGTTCTACTTTGTTAGGCTGATGCACAATATTCATCCTACTTTTTATGCTCTTGTTGGTCATTGTACTTTAAATAACTAGACATAAGGCCTTTCATTTATCTGTCCTCTCTACTTCTGAATCATAGAATTTGCTATTGGATTTTTCATCCATCTCACTAACTTGTATCTTGACCCTATCATGTTGAGGACCAATCACAATTGAACCTTTATACCGATCCTGAGTGCACCTTGCTTGGTATAGTCAAGGTCGTGACCCAACAATATAGAGTATGAAGATATATTTGATAATGAGCAAACTACTAGGTAATTCACATGAAATTCTAGTCCAACAATTACAGATTTCACATTGCGAAGTAACACCAAAGGAGTCACTTTCCTTTGATCAGTCACACATAAAACTATATGAGTAGGTTCTAGATTCTTCAACCCTAATTCTTGCATCATTTGGTCTGTCATTAAATTTACTGTTGAGCCACCATCTAATTGTACTTCATTCAACAAATGTCCATTGATGGTAGTGTCTATAATTGGTGCTCCTAGATCCACAAATACATCTACAATTTTTACTTTCTTAGTTTTTTTTTTTTGGATGCATTTGCAATTACTTTAGAAGAGTTAGTCTCGATCCTTTTCCTCCTATATCAAACTAGCTTATGATAAAGCTGCCTTCGACATATAGGGGCTATTTCAAGCAATTGCCTTAGGTTAGTTGTTAAGTTTATTTCCTCCAATGTTGCCCAAAGATCATAGGCCTTTGATGGGACCTAAAATAGTCTGGCGTTGGCTATGGCATTAGCTAGACCTCCTGCACACAATAGACAACCCCACCATATGGCCTCGCAGTCAGGAGAATCTAAGACTCACTCTACACTAAATACTAATGTAGATTTTACATTTGTATTAGGGCATAGTCCAACGTTTACCATACCTTCTCCTCAAAGGGAGATCCCATAACATATAGGCATAATACCTTGTAGCACAAACATAGGGAAGCACTTCTCGGTTGATTGCCGCAGCTCCACTATGACTTTCCTACACCTCGGGGATTGGCCCCAAGATGCGTTGCTCCAACATAAAGTACACACAATACAAGCTCCACTCTTTCATTTTGAATGTATTCCAAGAGATACCATGTGTCCTTATTAAACAATTCCCAAAAACGACCGACTAGCCTACATATTAGGTTGTCTCACACACTCAAGCATAGGTCATCATAACAGAAAATAAGTGCTATGCATCGAATTCTCCATATTTTGATACCATGGTTGATATGCACATGCAAAAGTGGATGATCCTAATGTGTTGGAATATAATTTTCAATCAGAAACGTGTCGTGCACAACCAAGCTTTCCAATGCTCATTTACTCACTCATTGCGGCGATGTAAGGATAGCACCTGAGACAACGCTCATGCTACTATCCTCTTAATTAAAATACAATGAACCCTATATCATGATATGCATTAGCAAAATCAGTAATAAATAGCATCTAAATTGCATCATTCGAAAACCCTACCCCCTACTTTTAGGTAGTGCTTTCGTTGCATAGGTGTAGGGGTTCATTTTGTCGTGTTTTGATGTATGAAAAGCATCACGAATTTTAATAAAGAGATAGGGAAAATTGAGGCTAAACCTCATACTCCACCACTACCATACATTCACAAACACTCATTATATTTTTTCTTATTTTCATGGTGTATTTCTATTTTCCCCCTATTTTTTCTTATTTTTTAGATTTTATTTGACAATAATCACTATTATTTTCAAATTTTCCTTATACCAATCATTTTAACATACTAAAATTCATTTTTATTTTCCATTTTCCACCATAGAAACACATTTCACCCATTCGAAAATGATAAAACCCATCATTTTACCCTTAAAAACTGCATTTCAAGTTTTGCAAGATTTAAATAATGCATGTAAATCATTATGAAATCAAAATTTTCTGATAGACAACAATTAAACATGATGCAATCAACACTCAAACAAATTTTCATCTCATAAGAACATCATTTCCATCATAAAATATAAAAAAACCTTCATTTCCTTCATTAAAAATAGTCATACCATGTTTCTACGAAACCCGAGATGCATTGAATGATTGCGTGAATAATGGACAGAGCCTCCATTTCTCTCAATTCCATGATGCACATCAAGCTTTAGCATCTCCATTAATTTCCAATGTCATCATTTTCTTCAATCTCCTTTCCGATTCTTCCTTCCAGATAATGCACATGAACATCCCATAGAGGGAAGAGAGAGGGAGGAGAGAGAAAGACTAGAACTGGCTTTGTCAATTTGGGCAGCCATTGGATAAGCGAAAAATGGTGATGGAGAGTGAAACCAAAGTGTAGATCCGGGATATAGTCAGTCTGGGTATTGTATTGAATCTCCATAGCCCCCCCTCTCCCTAAAAAAATCGGCGCCCTATTGCAGATGTCTATTTACCTTGGATCCTCCATCTGACCTCCTCCACAAAATTTTTACTTTGCTTAATCCCTTTGATTTTTGTAAGCACATCATTCGGATTTTTCTCCTTCTGGAATCTATTCAGAAATGCATCCCTTAATGCTGCATAATCTGCAAAATGCCCTATATTGAAATTGCTCAACCACTGCATGGCTCTTCCCTCAAGTGTCGCTTGGAATTGTCGCATCTTGTCTTGTGTGTCATACACTCCGTCAAATCCTCTGGCCTACCACCTTGTCTCAAATTGAGCTACGTGGCAATCGGGGTCTTGTTTGGACTTCCCGAAAAAGGTCCTGAACTTGACACGTAAATCCACTCTAGCCGATGCTGCCATATTCCTTTGCATATTTGGGGTCAAATGCCCTACTGAAGATAATGTTGATGTTGTTCGTATTGAAGGACGTATTGGTACGCCTCTTCGAATCCCCAAAGGGTCAAATTGCAACTGTCTTCTTACCACAAATGCCTGTTGCAATACTACTCTTCCTATAAAAGTCGGATCCAATTGCCCAACTCCTCTAGGTTCATTGAAAAGTCCTCCATAATTCTCTATATCCTCCAATTCCTCTGCACTTTGATTTAACTCATCCTTTGAATTGCCACTTTGCATCCCACTATCTTTACCACCTTCATGCCCTTCGACACGCTACTGCACACCGCGCTGCCACGCTGCCCACCTTGTGAAATACGGGTGAACCGGTTGCTGTAAATTCTCTAGAACGAAAAATCATTCAGCATATGACTTCCAAAAACATAACCACCAGTGTAACTACCCCCAAAACCACTTCTCAGCATGGCACTTGTCCCTCCCATAGAAGAGAGCAAACTCGACCATGAACACGCTTCATAAACACCGTGATCGCCAGTATATTATGGTTACACGGCTGGGCAATAGCTACACAGTTTTACTATTTCAAATGACATTCTGACATTCAATCTGACAATTGAGAAAATCCCAATTCACACTAAACTTCATCTTCACATCACAGGTGTTTCACTTTCTACATCACTGCTTATCTCACTACGCTCAGATATGAACTCGCAAAGGATCAGATTAGAGAAAATAAGACATCATAGGTTGATAAACTACATCTACCTCTTTCATTTAGAAAATCTGCCATAGTTACATAATGATTCGTCTGAGCATACATGTGAACATAACTGAATCCCAAGCATGCTATGAAAAGCTACGACCTTCCATTTTCAAGATTCCAAAAATCATCAAAATTGGCAAACGTCCAAAATAGACAAAAGACCATACATATTACTAAAATGACTTCTTCTAAGGTCTAGCCTAAACACCTGCAAAGAAATCCATGAACGAAAATATTTCCCTACCTGCTAATTGATCCAAAATTTGGTTAATAAATGGCAAAGGGTAGTAGTCCTGAACCATCTGCTTATTCAGCTCTCTAAAGTCTATGCAAAGCCGGATTTGATTATTATTCTTCTTTTTTATCACAACTGGTGAACACCATTTAGTATGTTGAATAGGAAGATCAAACCCACTTTCTGTAACTTCTGTAGCTCCTCAAACAGCCTATCCCTTAGTTCAAAAGGCATGCGCCTTACTTTCTAACGTACGGGTTGAGTTCCTTCCTTTAGAGGAATGGTATATGCTTAGTCAGACTAGGGGAATGCCCCTAAGTTCGTCATAGCTTCAAGCAAAGATGTCATGGAACTCTCGAATTAAGGACACATAGTCCTTTCTTTCTTTCAAATTGAGCATGGAACCTAATTTGATTGGCCACAAATCATTTGGCATACCAAGGTCCCAACTCAATACCGTCCACGTCTCTTATCCTATTTTGAGGCTTTATCGACTCATTCAATGTGATATGATAAATGTCCTCTATAGTGAACCCTTCTGTAGATCCATCGCTCGATGACATCTCACTAGTAGATGGATCGTCTACTATTTCTAGTTCAGTAGAGGATAAATGAGCTCTCTCACTTTGAGGAGACTCAAGTAAACATCCACTATGACACGATTGTTGGCACCTCTACCTAGAATCACTTAACCAACGGGTATGTTGACTTGATAGTCGGTTCATAAAATCCATGGCCTACCTAGCAAAACTCAATAGCTAGGATGCCCTACAAACCTTATCGCCCTAAAGTCCAGATAGCATTCCACGCTTGCAATGGTAACGTGGACTTTAGTGATGCAACCTTTAGGTTGCCTTAGACTATCATCAGCCATCCTAAGAAGTGTGGAGCCATCTTTTTGGATTTCTAAACCTAGCCTCTCCATCAAGTTTGAACTCACGATATTGACAGAGGATCGAGTGTCCACGATAGCGTGCTCCACTAATATTCCATCCACATATGTTGGAACCCTGGGACAATGCTTTTCAACATGATCAAACCAATCTTCTCCCACTCATGCTATGCCCAAAGGTTCTACAATATAACCAATACACTGGATTTTCTTGAATTCCTTGCGTACTCATGGAGATAGTTTAATCAATTGCAGGAGATTCACGTCTGGTTTAACTTCCCAAAGAGAACTTGCTAGATCAAAGTCGTGGCAGTTAGCCAAAGTTCTCTTCTTTTGCCAAACCAGTCTCTCATTTGGTCTTTGGACCGCGGATTTGGTGCCTCTTTTGTAACTTTTTCCTTCTTTCTTGGCAATCCTTTATCCTTCTTGGGATCAACTTTACTATCAACAAGCCTGAGAGGTCCACCTTCCATATCAGGATTCGGGACTTGCTTTCCCCTAGCATATTGCTTAGGGTTTCCCTTGACAGGTTTTACATTTACTTTGTCACCCTCTTTAGTCTTTTGACCTTATGTTATGGCTCCTAGATTAGAATTTTTAGTGTCATTGACACGTATGGCCTCAATAAGACTGACTCCACTGCCATGAGGCAACTCCTCTACAATAGCCTTTCCTCGTTGCATTATGTGTCTTGGTCCATCATCTTGCTGGAGATTATTCCCTTGTACGCGATGGTAAATTGGACCTGGCAGCTTACTCCCTTGTTGGAGAGAACTGATCTTACTCCAACAAGTAGCACCTAAGTGGCCAGACTTTCCGCAAGTATCGCATGTGACATTCAAACAATTCCTAGGGAAATGTTAGCCACCACACCACTTACAGCTAAATCTTGAGGGGGCACCCTCTTCAGGGTGTTGACTCCCTATCAAATTTTGCTGCTTCTTAAGGAAATTGACATCCACAGCTATTTATCTATACTATTCTCTAATCATGTCAGTGTAGTGCTTCATCATATCCTTGACTTCACCAAGGGCATTTGAGGCACTTGACTCATAGCCGCGATCGTCGGTCTGTTGTCCCATCGGCCTAATCACTTGATTAGGAATTGGCTGCTGACCTATTGGGACAACATTCGGGTTTGTTGTTTGGCCTCCACCATTCAATGGGCCCATGTGACTAGCCATAGGCATAGTCAGACTAGGAGGAGCTAGTAACATAGGAAAATTTGGCATGATACTCCCTCTTCCATTCACATTTGACATGGGATCCCCTTGACTCCCATTAGTTAGTGCCAAATTATTACCATTCCAATTTATCATTGCTGCATAAGTTGCTTGCAAGCATGACTCTACTCCTTCTACTTGGGTAATAGCAGTATCAATGTCGACCAAAGTGACACTACTGAGCTGCACTTGGATATTGAAATCTAATCCATGCAGAAAATATTGCAACTGTGCAACCGGTGGAATGGGGATGTAAGTATTAAGTTTGCGAAGAACTTGCTTTAGTTTCTTGGCATAGGCATGGACATTCTCATTTGGCTCTTGGCGTGTTACATTCAAGACACACAACCAATACTGTCCACCCCTCTTAGGAGCAAACTCTCTATGGAAGGCCATGAAGAATTGGTCAATGCTAGTTATGGTTCCGACCTCTAGACCGTGATACCATATTGATGCCCTTCCTTTCAATGTCATATTGAAGAACATCATTAAGTATCCTTTGTCTTGGATTCGATAGTTGAACATGAGTGTTTGAAACTCCTTAATATGGAGTTCTCCATCTTCTTCTACTAACCCATGGAAGATGGACAAAGGTGCTCCTAATGCCGGTAAATCTGGTGTCCCTGCTCGAATTGCGATGGGTTGTGCCATGGCTACAACTGGATTGACAACAAGAGCTTGTGTAGGTAAAACTACACCCCCACTTGAAGTGGGTTGATTGATTGGAAGAGTGGAAGTATTAAGACTTCCTTGCACTCAAAGGGCTGCTTATGACACTTAGGTTATTAGAACCACTACCGCTTATTCATAGTGGGCTGCTCCGCTGAGAAGAATAGCTCCTTAGAATCTCCAACCGCCATCTAGCCCTCTTAGCATGTTCCTCTTTTTGTATTTCGGCTTGATGGTTCTTGTCAAAGGACATAAACCAACTATTTGGTCCCTAGAAACCCTAGATTCGAAACCACCACTTGTTGGTAGCTCCCAAAAAACACACCACTAATGGGACCTAAAATGGTCTAGCATTGGCTACGGCACTAACCGGACCTCATGCACACAACAAACAACCCCACCACATGGCCTCGCAGCCAGGAGCATCTAAGACTCACTCTACGCTGAATGCTAATGTCGATTCTGCATTTGTACTAGATCATAGTCCAATGTTGACCATACCTTCTCCTCAGAGGGAGATCCCACAACATATAGGCATAATACCTCGTAGCACAAATATAGGGAAGCACCTCTCGATAGCTAATTGTCGCGACTCCACTGCGACTCTCCTACACCTTGGGGATTGGCCCCAAGATGCGTCTCTCCAATATAAAGTACACACGATACAAGCTCTACTCTTTCATTTGAATGTATTCCAAGAGATACCATGTTTCCTTACCAAAACAATTCCCAAAAACGATCGACTAGCCTACATATTAGATTGTCTCACACACTCAAGCGTAGGTCATCATAACAGAAAACAGGTGCTATGCATTCAGTTCTTCATATTCCGATACCATGGTTGATATGCACATGCAAAAGTGGATGATCCTAATGTGCTCAAACATAATTTTCAATTAGAAACATGTCATGCACCACTAGGCTTTCCAATGCTTATTTACTAACTCGTTGCGGCGATGTAAGGATAGCATCGAGACAACACTTTGCATGCTACTATCCTCTTAACTAAAATAAAACGAACCCTATATCATGATATGCATAAGCAAAATCAGTAATAAATAACACCCAAATCGCATCATTCAAACACCCCACCCCCTACTTTTAGGTAGTGCTTCCATTGCATAGGTGTAGGGGTTCATTTTGTCATGCTTTGATATATGAAAAGCGATAAATCACAAATTTTGACAAAGAGAAAGGGCAAACTAAGGCTAAACCTCATCCTCTGCCACTACCATATATTAAAAAATACTCATTGCTTTTTTTCTTATTTTTATGAAGCGTATTTCGATTTTTTCTCTATTTTTTCCTTATTCTTTAAGTTTTATTTGACAATAATCACTATTATTATTATTTTCCTTATACTAATCATTTTAGCATACTAAAATTTAATTTTATTTTTATTTTTTCCCATAGGAACACATTTCACCCAATCGGAAACGATAAAACCCATCATTTTACCCTTAAAAACCGCATTTTGGGTTTTGTGGGATTTAAAAAACCCATGTAAGTCATTATGAATTCAAAAATTTTTGATAGACAATAATCAAACATGATGCAACCAGCACTCAAACAATTTTTCATCACATAAGAACATCATTTTCATAATAAAATATTAAAAAAACCTTCATTTCCTTCATAAAAAATAGTCATACAGTGTTTCTACGAAATTCGAGATGCATTGAATGGTTGCGTGACCAATGGACGGAGCCGGAGCCATTGCTCTCAATTCCATGCTGCACATCAAGCTTTAGCATCTCCATTAATCTCTGGCATCATTATTTTCTTCAATCTCATTTCCGATTCTTCCTTCAAGATAATGCGCATGAACAACCCATAGAGGGAAGAGAGAGGGAGGAGAGAGAAAGACTGGAACTGGCTCTGTCAATCTGGGCAACCATTGGACGGGCAGAAAATGGTGATGGAGAATGAAACCAAAGTGTAGATCAGGGATGTAGTCAGTTCTGGGGGTTGTATTGAACCTCCATAGCCCCCCTCTCCCTAAAAAAATCGGTGCCCTATTGCAGACATTGTTTTTCTCCTTGGTGCCTTCATGAAAAAAGGTCCCCCCCCCTCTCATGAAATTTTTGGGGGGGCCCAAGGTCCCCCAAAGGGTGGCACCCCTTCAACTCTCAAGTGGCTTGCCATTTCTTGGCACTCCTCTCGCGTTCGGCCTCTAAATTGACTTCTAAAAAATTTTGGGTGTCTGTCTCAAGGTCCCACAATGTGTGGCTCTTTTCGGGGTCTCATCCGACATCATGGGAAATTATGAAAATTCCCCAACCGTTGCTCGATGGATCTTTAAAGCACTTTTGGAACCTGTTGGTAGCTTGCTGCTTAAAATCGACTCAATTGCCTATGCCACCTTTGACGAAGTCTATTTTTCCCTTGAAATTCGGATTTTTTGAAAATTTTTGAGCATGTTTCCCTGGCAAAATCCACCACTCAGCCTTATTAACTATTTTTGCTTGCTCTTTGCTCTCTTCTTTTGGAGATACAAGTCTTTCAGGAAAAGGAGCTACCCCTACTTTAATCTTAGGATTTGCTAGGGGCACATGCAATAACAGATGATCAAAATACTGCTAAGGAGAATCTGACTCAGGTAGCTCTATGTTAGGATCTACATCTTTAGATTTATCCTTCACGGTTTGTTTTGGTTGTGGACTATTCTCCTCTAAACCTTGCTCCCTTTGTTGTTGCTTTTGTGCTCTAATAATGGCATCAATCTTAAAAGTCACCCTATGGGGTAAAAATTTCGACTTAATGTTACTCTCTTGCTCTTTTGTTTCTACTTCGACTAAATTTGTAGCAGATGTTGAAGGTTCATTAGAGACTTGTTTACCTTTGTCCTTAGTTTTGTTTTCCTCTCGCTTAGAACAATTCTCTTTGTAATGCCCTTCGCCACCACACCTCCTACAAAGAGGGGTATAGTCTTGATTTCTACGTGCATTTGGACACTATGTATCTATATGATCTTTCTGTTGGCAACAATAATAGATTAATGGTCCTCTAGGCCTTTGTTGTCCACCTTGCCCCATTGGATTTCAAAAATTACCATTGTTTCTCCTGAAAGGAGAGTTCCTTCCTCGGTTTCCATCACTATTGTAATTGTTTCGTGGCACTAAAGGTCTACCTTGGGTAGGCAATCCACGGGGCTTAAAAGGTTGATTGGGTGGCCCAATCTCATAAGTCGTATTGTTGTGATCCATGTAATTGTAATTTATTTGCATCGCATGATCTTGTTGTTGTTGTTGTTGGCTGATCTTGTGCTAGCAATTTGTTTCTAAATGCCCCATTTTAAGACAAAAAGTACAGAATGGAGGATGATCAGGCATTAATCGTGAATGTGTTAGACATTTAGTAGCCACATGGCCATAACCATGACACTTACCGCACTAGATATTTGATCTAGGTGGGTTTGAGGTTGTGCTGCTTGAAGGTTGTTGTGCATTAGCAACTTGTGTTGTAATTGAATAAATTTCCTTCAATGGTCCTTAAACCGCACCCATTATTTCCTATTTCAATTTTCCTAGTGACTTTGCAAAAATTTCTACTACTTTACCCTCATCTAAAGTGGATTGAGTCTGAGGCATAGAAGGCATACATGTCTACATCATGTAATCTGGGATTGAGGTATATGGATTTAGAGGTACACTTGCCACATTGGAATTTTTCATTGCAGATGGATTCAAGGGAATGGTCACATAAGACACGTTCTTAGGCACCCCGCTTGAAGTATTGGAAGGGTATTCCATTCAAGGTTCTTTGAATAGATCATTCTGTCATTGGCTGAGTTGCACTTCTTCCCACCATCTACTAGCATGTGTTTTAGCATCCACTGTGAGGTGTCCGCTAGTCCCAATCCACGATACACCTTTTAGTAGTCCATCAGTAGGTTTTTCCATAAATGATGCCGCCCGCTGCTCCCTTGGAACATCACGGGATTGTCACTTAGGCCCTACCGAGTCTACTTCGCAACGGGAGAGTTCTGGCCGAACCCACTAGGATCGACCTGAAGACTTGGGTTCCTAAAATCGGATGGGTCTCCTAGCAGCCAGCTAGCATCAGTAATTTCGAGTTCCACTTTTTAGAGGATTACTCAATCTGAAGCGGACTTGCCATTGCACTTGGTTCAAAGAGAATGGGAGACGGAGGGGAGGGTGGTACGTCAACCCTCCTGCCCATAAGGCAAAATCCCATTCCGGTCCCCTAAAACAATGCAAGTCGGTTCTACCTAATGACTACTTGGTCAATTTATCGTCTTCCTATTTCTATATTCGATGTAGAAAAGCTCCCAGCTAACCGGGACCACCCTACCATTGGACGGACCCGTTGAGGGTTACGCCCACCCGCTTTCCTCTGATGATGGGTCATCTTTAGTTTTTTAATTACCTACAACATATTTATTGGAACATATACAACCAGCTTCCTTAATTAGTCCATTTAGTCACACGTTCCTTCACATAATTTATCTCACTAACATGCATACCATTCGAATAGTAAAGCAAACTTCTTTATTATATTGGAAGTCTATTACAATTTCCATCATTCCGTCCTAGCGGAAGATACACAGAATTCCATAAGGACATTCTGTCCACTAAGATTCCACCCTCATAACTAGTATTTAGGGTTCCAGGATCCCATCCTGGGTCACGAAGGGGCTCGTCAGATTCTTGGAACAATGCAGGATTTATAGCCAGAGCCCCCTCTGGCACCTACAATTCCTACTGCCCGAGACTATCCCTACTGACAGACCTTTCGCCTATGGAGCCAGTCCAAGCCTCTCGTAGCGATAATCATGACCCCCTTGGAGTAGGGTCTCGCTGCTAGCTTGGGGGTAGCCTAGCGCGATCCTTCCTTTTATTCTGTTGGCAATAATTTCAATCAAAATCTAGATTCTAGCAAACACAAACAGTCCTTTCAAATATGTATCAAATAGTGCTATGACAATCATCCCAACATGTAAATCACAGTTTCACATAGCCAAGGTAGACCTTATCCTAAGGTAACCTTCCATTCTAATGAGGATTCTTCTTCCCATAAAGAAGTGTTGAGTACACCTCTTAAAACATGTTAAGCAGGGCATGAGTTTTCCGTTTGGATTCACTTATCTAACATAAGCAAAATCCCTTAAGAAAATATATTGTGTCAATAAACTCAACGAGATGGTCTTTAGGATTCCTAAATAGATAACCAGTTTTTATAACCTTCACTAATCAATTCTTAACCTTGTCGCATTTGATCATAACTATATTGAATTCGCATAGAGACATATGTATAATAACCTTTGGCAATTAATTCTATCATGATTCAATGCCTTAGTATCCCAACTATACTAGCTAGAAATCATAGTGATTAATCGTTTTATGCTTGAATTAATATGTCTTTCTAGATGAGTTATGTGTAAGCGAAGAATATGAAAGCTAATATCCTATGTAATTTATCTTATATTGTAAAATTGATAATCTAGTAATGAATAACCTGGTTTGGCGGCATGACGACATTAGGAACTTCATCTTTACTCGCGCTCGCATTAGCCACACCCGATGTTCCAATTGTGGTGGCAATTCCCGCAACCTCGGGCACTCCCGTATCATTGGCAATACCCGTTGCTTGACCGGTTGCGTTGATTTCCATGGTTTTTCCACTTTGTCGCTTTGGAGCCATCGTCCACGAGGAGTTTGAGAGATAGGGAAGGTGGGATAGATTTTAGATGAGAGAGGATAGAGAATATGGCTTAGTTAAAGATCGAGACAAGGGATTTGAGCTAGCTCTCTTCCTCTTTCTCTTTCTCTCTCTCTCTCTCTCTCTCTCTCTCTCTCTCTCTCTCTCTCTAGCTTCTCGCAGCCTCTTGAAGAAGTATTCTTCCTTCTCTCTTCTTCTTTCTTGCAGCCTCTCGGGGTCTCCTTATGTCCCTTATGCCTCTCCCATACCTCGTATTTATAGTGAATTGGGGAAGAGGGCTTGTGGTTGAGAAGTGGAGCTCTTTGTGGAGGGGGATCTTGGAAAGATCAGTGATCTGATGCTCAGATCATAAATCTGATGGTTCCATTGGCTCCGAAAGGGGGGTAAAACTCCAAGACACTTGCTTAGAAAGCTCTCAGTTCACTCTTTCTTCTTTTCTCTGTTCGAAGTGCTGTCTACTGCCTGTAAACTGCGATCGCGGCGCGCGCGATTTCGCCAGTCACTTTTCTTTATTTTTCTTTTTATAAAATCTTCAAACTAACTAACACATCACTTGTTTTTTTCTTTTAAATGACATCTAGTTCTAGAAATCTCCATATCTCTTTTTTTTTAAAAAATTAAGATAATCTCTAAAATATCTAAAATATTCTAGTCTTGTCCAAAGGTCTAATATTTTTAGACCATCCAAACTATACACATTATCCTAGTGATTAATATAACTCATAAGTTTCGTTCACGTTGTAATTTACGTGAAGGATGGCCACGGTCCTTGCCAATTCGAAAAAAAATATCAAATTTACGACTCTTGATTTTTCTAAATAAAATATTTTAAATTAAATAAAAATTATTAATAATTAATGTTAGTTAGTTTTTACCTTAGTTAGTCTTTAGTTAGTAATCTTACTAACTTATTAATTAACTAACTAACTTTTGAACTAACCAACTAACTTTTATTGTGTGGAAATATTACATCCACCAACATAGTTGGCCTTTGTAGGCTAACATGTTGATGAACTTTGGGATTAAGTCCACCATCAATAAATTTAAGCTTTTTTGTAAGCTCATAAAGAGCTAGATTCATCTTTCGAATAATCATTTCCATATGCTCAATGTAATGCTCAGCACTTTCGGCTCCTCCTTGGGATAAATAGTCCAATTGAAGAGCTAACCAATATTGGAAACCTTGCTGTTGAAACTTTTCTAAGAACTCTCTTGACAAGGTAGCATAAGTCCCTTTATTTTGTGCATTGAGGTTACCGTACCATCTAGCTGCTTCATCTTTTAGTGTCGCTGAAAAAATATGCAACTTTTGATCATCATCTACTATTTCATTTGCTACACAAGTTGCCTCAAACCTTTGCATGTGAGCATTAGGATCTTCATCCCACAATCCCCCAAATTGGGTAAAGTCAGCTAGCCTTACGGGACTACGAGCCATTATCTCTTTAAATAACGTTCCTAGCCCAAAATCTTAAGTAGAGTCAACCCACACGATTTCCTTAGACTCCTTGAATAGGGACCTCAATCCTAGATCAGGTACATTTTGAAATGAATCTCCTTGACGAGGAATCCTAAATAAGAATCGTAATCCAAAATCCACTACTCGCTCTATCCACGAAGCCTCCATTGACTCTCTAAATAATTGACAAAATCCAAAATCCGACTCTAAGTTCCAATCAATGGATGGTTTGATACTTCCTATTGTAGCATTAGCTTCACTTTTTATACTTTTGCTACTTTGTCTACTCCTCTCTCTAGCTAAACTACTAGTACTTAAAACTATCTAGTTCCATTGATATTAATCTTCTTCACTTGCTTGTGATGGGGTTCTATCAAATGGTACGTTAGGACCAAGTAGCTCCACGTTTGAGCTTGACGCAATGTCTATTCCCAAATTCAGCAAAGCATTCACCTTTTTCAGCCTCTCTAGCAGCCAAACCCTCCTATCGAGCGGCTCGTTCCCTTGCACATTGGTCTCGAGCTTCAGTTTGTTGTCTCTGTCTCTCCTCAAAACTCATCCACCACTAATTTAGTACCCACTAATATCATTCTCTGCAAATTTATTGTGACTTATATGTTTTCCCATAAAGCTATAGCATCATGGTTTTTGTGGTTGCATATATGCTCAATAATTGGCAATTCTAGAACTTCTTCTCCATATGATAGTTTCTCCTTATGCTTAGGAATTAGACCTAAAATTTCAGCTACCTCTCTCGCATCTTTTGTGTCAAAAGAAAATTTCAAGCCTCTAGAAGACAAATCCAAGGCAATACATCATTCCACTTAGTTCTTCTAAACATTCGATAAGCTGTGTGATAATACCAATCAAAGTGGTATGACATATTAATCGTATTTATTTCAATTCCGTCTATTAGCCCAAAATATGTCACTAAGAAAACAATGGTTTGTGTACATTCACTATACCCCCAACTCCAAGAGGATAATTATTTAACATCTACCATTAAATGTGGACCAAAATACTTGCCACCCTCTACTAATTCTGTGTCTCTTGCCCAATCTAACACTTGCCTTTTGTAATCTCGCGGCAAATTCAGAAAATAGTCTCTTAAGAAAGAGACTTTGTAATCACTGATTAACTTCCTACCAAAAAATGACCAGCCAAACTAAGCCACTTTTAATCGGGTTGCCAAGCCAACTCCTAAGAGTTGTTACACTAGATAAGTGATGAGTGTCATTAATTTCAATAGCTCTATCTAACTTTTGAAGTATTTATGATACTATTTTATCATAGTAGTCTAACTAATATTATTCAATGCCTACAAACTAAGCAAATCTACTCAATTCTCTTGTTTCTCTTTTCAATAATCACTTCACAGGTAGATCTCTAGATTGGGCACTAGAATACTAAACTAGGGTAGTTATGGTTTCCCCCATTTTTTAGCTACTAATGACCCTCCACTTTTTATTTTCTCAAGCACTTAGGCAATATTTATATAAATAAAATGTAAGGTTTCAACATAGATGTTGAAGCTTTCTCTCGTGCCATTGTGTTAACAAACTGCAAATTTGGGTGTTGTTGATGATTTTTTATTATTGTAATTATTCTCTATTAATTATTATTTGATAAATCATAATAAATTACCAACCTTAACAACAATTGAGAATACTCTTACACCCCCCCTCATACTCATATGACATAAATCAACATAATGCGTAAACTCTTAGTCTGCATAAAATTAGAAACACCATATTTTATATGAATATTTCTCTTAAAAAAATAACATTAAGTTATGTTTCTTTCTCTAAACTTTAAAAATGTTTTCTAAAACATCAAAAATTATACTCTTAGCTTTTCCATGAGATAACATAAATTTTTTAAATATAAAATATATTTTTCTATTAATAAAGACTATAATTTTCAATCAAAATAATCATTTTTGAATTCTAAAGCACATTAAATCTTCTTTAAAACTTATTAAAAAATTTCAAAAAAATAATAAATAATAATAAATTCATAAGAAAAATATTATATCAAATCAATAATCACCAATCAAATTTTATATATGTAGTTTTAGAGCCATTTTAACCATTTTTTAAAATTTAAAAATAAAATCAATTATAATAAATACTAACAACCATTCAAAGTGGAAAAATAGCCTTTAAGGCATTAGATAAAAATTCTAAACCAAGGATATTATAACATCATACTACTCATTTTTATAAAACGAGACAAGCACTTACTTGGAAACACGCAGGTCATAATCTCGTCCTCGGAAGCACATCCCACAGTCCGGCTAGGGAGTGAGGTCCACCCAGTCATCCCTAACAAAGCTCTTCACTTTGATTCCTATTTTCGAGAACTATCCACTTGTCAATTGCTTTGTTGCGATAGGAATGGTCTTTCTATGAGCTTAAAGATTAAGCTTTAATTAAAAGCTTAATGGCTATGGCTTCTTTCCATCAAACATGGCGACAAATGAAGAGGGAGGAGACTAATTTGATATCTTGATAATCTGTCCATAAACTATGTGCAAAGTAGAGCAATTCGAAGTTGGAAAATTCTTCTACATGCCTGCAATCTCAGTTGACCCAAGTACATTGAAGCTCTAAATCGATGATTAGAGGCTCTAGATTGATGATTAGAGAAAGATCATGGCGATGGAGGATAAGAACCATAATTGAGATCAAATCCATGTCTAGAATTGTATGTAGGTTTTGTCCAGGATTTATGAGATTTGAATTTGCATTTCTTGGAGCAAAACGTTAGTTTTCTAAAGGCACCCTCTATCTCTCTCTTGCTTTCATCTCTCTCTCTCTCCTTTTCTTCATGCTAAGAAGAGGTTTCTAAGGGCGCATTGCTTGCAGCAACCTTAGAGATTACAATCTGTATTGTCTGATGAAAAATGGCTTACGATCTTGGATGGATGAATCTAAGATGTTGCCCTGAAGAGAACCTCCAAGCGAGTCTACAAGACGTTCGGACATTTCAATCTCTCAGTATTGTTTTCTTTCTTCTCTTTCAAATCTCTACCATTGTCATAAGGCCAGAAAAAAAAAATCTCTCTCTCTCTCTCCCTCCCTCCCTCCCTCCCTCCCTCCCTCCCTCCCTCCCTCCCTCCCTCCCTCCCTCTCTCTCTCTCTCTCTCTCTCTCTCTCTCTCTCTCTCTCTCTCTCTCTCTCTCTCTCTCTCTCTCTCTCTCTCTCTCTCGTGCTAGCTTATTTGATAGATGGTGTCCCATCCTTGAGCATGACCATTTCTTCAAGCCAAGAAGAGGCCCTCTAAAATCACGATGTCGTGATGTTATGAGGACAGAATGTGAAAAAGTATAGAATGCATCATCATCCGACTTCTTTATTGATCTAGAGAGTTAATGTGATCTGAGCTATTAGTATTAGTGTGAATTGCATGGATTATCCGAAAATACTAGATTTTTGGATAATTTTAGCCTATTTTTTATATTATTTATTGTAAAAATATGAAAAAGTTAGAAAAAGCTTCTAGATTAGGATGGCATGCAAAATCTAGTTGCTTTTTTAGTCAATTATGGGATTTTCTTAAGAGGGACAGATTAACGAAATTGCACGCGTCGCAATCACTGTAAACAGGCTAAACATTGTAGATTGAACTAAAAGAAGAAGAAGGAGTGATCTGGGAGATCCGTGATGAGGTGTCCTAGGGTTTTACCCCCCTTTCAGAGTCAACGGAGCCATTAGATTTGGGTTCCGAGAAGTAAAGAAAGAGCTATAATTTGGATGCACATTTTATTCTACGAAGAAGCTCTAGGAGATCTAATGTCTTGAGATTGCTTTTGAGTAGTGTGAAGATTCCAAGTTCTTTCAATACATATTGATTCAATTCATTGTGCTTTTTCTTTGTAGTGTTTACCACTTGTGTATTCTCTATCTTCTCTTACATCTTCTATCTCTACTTCCTTCTACTTCTGATCCCCGGTGGATTCGACCTTTCGACAAAAACCCCTCCGGCATTGGTGAACCCGACGTGCAAGGTTGTCAGAAGAAGTAAAGACAAGATAGGAGAATCTTCGAATACAATCTCCAGTGATGTTTTGCAATAGTTGGTGCAAAATATGAATATGCTTATGCAGGTACAACAACAACGACAGGTGATGCAAGCTTCAGCTCAAACAGAAAGTGTTGTGATGAATGCTTTGCAAGTAGTTGAGCATGAGGTGAAGTTATTCCATGGCAGGAATGTATCTACATATGTACATACCTATGCTCAGAAGATGGAATTATTTGGGGTAGCTCAATCTGCACGGAGCCGGTATTTTGTATGTGTTACTGTTCATGAACTGAAAGCACGGATTATTGAATTATACTTGCAGGATGCTGACTGGGTAGCCTTCAAGAAGACACTCAAGGAAGAATTTTACATTGAGGACATTAGTTTGATTACATGCAAGACTTTTCAAGAGTGGGTTTTACAACCCAATAAGGGTCTTGTGGCTACGGAAATGTTAAGAGAATTTGAAAGTCGATTTGAGCAGTTGAATCTTGCAGAACAACAAGCTCTTGCAAGTCAGAAAATTAAATTGTTTCTACAAGCATTTGATCCTGAGCTTCAAGAGAAGCTTGATGATTTTCTGGAGGATTATACTACAGAGACAGGTTTGAAAATAGAGTGGAGACATGTTAAGGAAGCTGTTACTGCATTTGTGAAGAAGCATAGAAGAAGAGAAGGATTGCATGTCTCTAGCTTGCCCACTATTACGGGCAAGACAGTTGATGTATCCAGTAAGCCACCTACTTCTATGGCTAACCCTATGGCTGTATCTAATATTGTTCCCTCTGTTAGGAAAGATGTCTTAGATGAATTGGTCAAAGGCATGCGGGATCTTCAATTAAAGGTTGCAAAATTGGATGAAAAAGGACAAGAGGAAAAGGGATTGGGCAGCAGCCCCTAAGCTTGGAAAAAGATGTATGTGGTGTGACAGTTTGCAGCACGAGAGAAAGGATTGTGCTGCCTATCAGGAGGCCTTGGCATGACAGCTTATCTTTTGGAAAGATGGAAAGATCCATGCATAAGAAACGGGATTGCCTCTTGCTTTGAATTTTGGAAAGGGAGGTATGCAGAAGTTGTTGAAAGACTTGGCTGTTCGAAATGCTTATGTGGTGGTACATGCTTCTACTTTTGGTCTACAGTTGGATAAAATGCATGGCCAAGTGATGGTTGGCTGAAATATGGACACATGCTTTACATGCAGCGGAAAAGAGAAAGATCACTGATAGTGAAATGTCTCATGCAGGGCAAGACATTCGTGGCATAACTAGTTGGGAATCACCGGTAGATGCATATTCAGTGTATGCATATTTAGCAAAGGTTTAAAACACGGATGTACTTGTGGAAGAAAAACGAAAAAGAGATGAAGATATTGCAGGCACATCTAAAAGAATGACAAGAAGTGTAGATCAGTCTAAAGCTACAAATCAGCCACCTCCCGAGCATATTATGGAAGAGGTCTATCAGGAGCAAAAACAGGATAACAAAGAAGAGGGCAAAAAGAAGGGAAAGCAGCCACGATATAAGTTGCAATCTGACATTGAGGTAGCCACAGATCTTAAGAAGGTTCTTGAAGAACGAATCTTAAATAGTCGAGTGGAATTTACCTTGGGAGAGGTGCTTGGCATTGCCAAGTGAGAATTTCATGATGAGATCATTGACATAATTAAAAGGAAGCGTCAGTTTCTTGGTGATACAACTAGTGCATTGCTACAATTTGAAGAGGAAACTAGTTTATTGGGTATTCGGGCTGAATATGAGCATGAAGTAAGTACAGAATTGTCTATGCATGATGCTACTAATCAGTGGACAACATGTGGAAAAGAGAAGAAAGTGGCTGAAAATGCATTGTCTTGTAAATATGCATGGTGGAGTAAGGCAAATGCAACAATATGGAGAAGAGACTCTAGGATTTATTACTCGAAGTCACTACACAAGAAATCATTGGGCTAGAGCTACCACTGAAACGGTAGTGAAAATAGGGGAGCGTGAAACTCCTTGTGTTGCTTTACTTGACCATGGGTCTGAGATGAATGTCATTGACCGTGGATTGTATGAAAATGGTGCATGGCCTATAGACAATGATCATGGTTGGTGAATGAGGGCTGCAAATAATTCTTCAGGGGAGCTCTATGCTGCATCTCCTAATGTAAAAGTGAATATTGGTGATGTACAGGAAGATCAACACTTCTTTGTGCAAGATAATTCCTCATATGTAGTGATTTTGGGATAGCCCTATATTACAGGTGTGCATATGGAAACAAAGGTGCTTGATGATGGTTTTTCTTATGCAATAGTCAGAAGCAAGGATGGGAGAAAAGCAGTCCAATTTCTTACTATTTATGTTAATCATCCTAGAAATCGAGATATGATTCGAGAGTCTCCTTTGGTTCCAAATGCAAGGGAATTCAAAGACTTGGATTTTCATTAAGCACTGTTGTAATGCAGGGCTACAGTAGTACTGTTCAGAGGGTGTACTTGCCTCTTGATGAAATGAAGCATGTATTTACTATTGGTAATTCTCAGTTTACAACAAACGGTTCATATTGGTTTAAGCCTATGGAAGCTATGTGTAGGGCTGAACGCATATCTATGAAATGGGCTACTAAGGAACTAAGAGTATTGGGACGGTTAGTTGAAAATGAAGGCATTTCAGGCATGTTTTATGGGCTGAATATTAATGACACTATGGCTGAAATTTCGGCAACTATACATGCAGAAAATGAGGCTGTAAACAGAGTGTTGTCAGTATGTTCTTTGGACATGTATGACGTTATAGCATTGTTTGCTCAACAGGATGGATTACAATGGGCTGAAGCACTTGTGGAGACAAAGTATAAGATAGTTGACAAAAAGGTGAAACCAATTGTTTTTGCCACTTCCATTAGAGAGTGAGGGTATCTATGAAAAAGTGTCAAGGCAACCAAGCTTATGGGATCCTAATGATATAAGTCATCAATTTACATCTGAAACATTACAGGAATTGAAAGATAGTGCAGAAGGGTTTCTTTTGCCTGCTAAGAGAGATTGTTTTATGCGGATGTTGGCTAGACATGGAAGGGCATGCATTTTAGCCAAGTGAAATAGATTGTGTGGATCCAAATGTTGTCTCTCCTATGGTCATATTTACGGTGCCACATGTACCATGGAACTTGAGGCCTATTCCAGTGCCTAAAGCTTACTTGCCAAAGCTGATGGATTTGCTAAATGAAAAGATTCACATGAAGATCTTGGAGCCTTCTTCAGCCCTGTACTCAAATCATTGGTTTACTGTGCCCAAAAAGAATGGGGCTTTGAGATTTATTCAAGACATGCAACCAGTCAATAAAGTGACCAAAAGAAATGTGGGTGCATGTCCTGTGGTTGATGAATTTGTAGAGGTTTTGTAGAGGCAGAGGGATCTATTATTTGGGTGATCTTTACTCGGGTTATAATCAGTTTCAGCTTGCAATTGAAAGTAGGGATATCAAAACCATGAAGACTCCCTTGGGGTTAGTATGGATGTGTAATCTCCCACAGAGAGCAACAAACTCAGTGGCACACATGATAAATGCTATGATAGGGTACTCATGGATTTTATACCACAATTGACTATGCCCTTCTTGGATGATGTCCCAATCAAAGGGTGTGCAGTGGATGAAAAGAATAAAGAGATGGATGCACATGGATATAGATAGTTTGTTGCAGACCATATTGTGGATTGTGAGAGGATTTTGACATGTCTAGAAGAGGTGCATTTAACTCTTTCTAGACAAAAGTCTGTCTTTGGAGTTGAAGAGGTTTTGATTGTTGGGCATATGTGTGGGCCTTATGGGCGAAGCCCATCACCAACAAAGATAGATGGGATTGATAGAATGTAAGATGTATGCACAAATGTATCAAAGGTGCATAGATTCTTGTGTGTATGTGTGTTCTATTTGATATGGATTCCTCACTTTGCACATGTAGCCAATGCTCTTTATCAGCTTCTAAGGAAATGTAAAAAATTTCATTAGGAAAGGAAGCATCAGAAAGCAATGAAGAAATTGAAGCAACTCTTAAAATCTTCTCTTACATTGAGAAAGGTTGACTATTCACATGGAAAGACTATCATTATTACTGTTTATACAAGCCCAATCAGGATTGGATGGGCAATTGGGCAAGATGATGAGGAAGGGAAAAGATATGCAATTTTCTTTGGTGCTAAAGTATTGATTGAACGATAGAGAAGATATCCACAGTTAAAAGAGAATTATGGGAAATTGTGACAACCCTTAAATGTGATAAAGAGTATTTTATAGGTGCTCATGTAGTCATTGAGATCGATTGTTTGCCGGTATTGGGTATGATTACTAGTTGTGCTACTCTGGACATTGCTATGCTCTGGTGGATTTCATACATCAAATCTTTGAAACCTGAATTTCAGCATATTGTAGGAAGAGATAACCCACTGGTAGACATGTTATCTTGAGCATGTTATGAGAATGAAGATGGGGTGATGGATGAGGAGGAAGACGATGACTTTCTTATGGCTGAAAATGATGTTGCAAAAGTGAATTTAGCAATGCAACGTGTTGCTACAGCATTAACAGAAGCTTGGACAACAAAAAGGAGACACTTTAGATGTTTTTTATCTTGTATAGAAGTGTTTCTGGAAGACAAACATGCAGGAGAGTAGCTGAGAATTGGTCAATACCTCAATACATTAACAAAGAGAGATGAATGGTCAGATGAGGAGTTTAAGAAAATCAAGAGGAAAGCGTATGGGTTTTTTTTAAAAGATGGATACTTATGGAAACATGCTAAAAAGAAACAAGGTATGCAATGGCGAGTTTTGGGTGACAGAGCTTCACAAGTAAAAGTAATGCATGAATTTCATGAAAGCTTGTGGGCTGGTCATAGAGGTGTTTGGGGTACTTTTACAAAGATCAAAGAAAGATATTGGTGGCAAGTTATGTATAAGGATGTTGCTCACTTTGTGGAAACATGTACGACATGTCAAATGTATTCATCTGTGAGACATTGGGATGGATTGCAACCCACATATCCATTGTCTCTTCATTTTTAAGTGTGTGGTGGATTTGGTCACAATGCCTACAGGTCTTTGGCAAATGAGGTATCTTGTGCTTGCTCATGAAGACTTGACTAATCAAGTGGAAGGAAAAGCTTTACGTACTAAGACAACAAATGCTGTGTGTACTTTTCTATTAGAAGAAATCTTTTGTCGGTATGGTTGTGTGGGAAAATTTACAGCAGATAGGGGTGAGTTGGATGCAGATGAAGCTCATGATTTCTTTGCACGGTTGGGGATAAAGCTTGCTTTAACTTCAATCTATAACCTTGAAGGAAATGGAAAAAGTGAAAGAGGTCATCTACCTATTGTGAAGGCATTGGCAAAAGCATGTGGAGAGAAGGTAAAAGAGTGGCCACAATTGCTCCCTTATGCTTTGTGGGCCGACAGAACAACTCATAGTGCTGTTACAGGATATATGCCTATAGAATTGATGTATGGTCAAAATCCTATCATGCCGATAGAAGATATGACAGTCACATGGAGTGTGTTACCTTGGGAGGAGGAGTTGAATCGAGAGGAGTTGTTGGCCTTACGCATTAGATAGTTGGAAAGAAAGTCAAAAGACATAGAGGCAGCAATTGCAAAGTTAAGGGCGGCAAGGATACAAAATAAGAAATGGTTTGACAAAAGACATAGACTGAGACCAAGAACCATACAAGATGGGGATAGGGTATTGGTTTATGATAGCAGTTTAGACAACTAGCATAGTGCCATGCGTAAAGTTTCCAAAAGATGGTTTGGACCCTATGTGGTAAGACAGGTGTTTGATAATGCTACTTATGCATTAAATGAGCTGGATGGGACATCCATCAAACTTCTAGTAGCAAGGAAAAGAATCAAATTATTCAAAAGGTGGGAATCTACTGCCTATGAGTTGCCAGAATTGGAAGAAAATAGTGGTTATGATACAGGGGCTAGCCAGGAAGATATGGAAGATGAAGAAGCAAAGGATATGGTTGCAGAGGATGAGGAGGACTCAGAATCTGGTGACAACTAGGATTTTGGCACATATCGGAGGATGTGCAGGTTCAGAGGGGGTGGATGTCGTGAAGTTATGAGGACACAGTGTGAAAAAGTATGGAATGCATCATCATTCGACTTCTTTATTGATCTAGAGAGTCAATGTGATTTGAGCCATTAGTACTAGTGTGAGTTGCATGGATTATCCGAAAATACTAGGTTTTTAAATCATTTTAGCCTATTTTTGATATTATTTATTGTAAAAATCCAAAAAAGTTAGAAAAATCTTCTAGATTACGATGGCATGCAAAAAGCTAGTTGCTTTTGCAGTCAATTATGGGACTTTCTTAAGAAGGACAGATTAACAAAATCACGCGCGTCGCAATCGCTGTAAACAAGCTGAAAACTATAGATTGAACTGAAAGAAGAAGAAAAAGTGATCTAGGAGATCCGTAAACAGGTGTCCTGAAGTTTTACTCCCCTTTCGGAGCCAACGGACCCATCAGATTTGGGTTTCGAGCAGCAAAGAAAGAGCTATAATTTTCATGCACATTTTATTCTACGAAGAAACTCTAGGAGATCTAATGCTTGGAGATTGCTTCTAAGTAGTGCAAAGATTCCAAGTTCTTTCAATACATATTGATTCAATTCATTGTGCTTTGTCTTTGTAGTGTTTACCACGTGTATTCTCTATCTTCTCTTCCATCTTCTATCTCTATGTAATATTCCCGCTTGTGAATATTGACTTCCCGCACACCGCGTGAATCTCATGCAAAGGTTATCTTCCGTATTGGAATTTCCGGCAATGTAATCTGTAACCCACACGTGAGAAATCGAGACCTCCGCATTGGCAAAGCAAGCCCGAGGGTTCAAATTCACAAACCGCGGGTAAACACTCTCTTGGGAGGGGGTTAAGTGGATAATGTGCAATTAATTGCAAATTGTTTTGCTACTTTTTCCCCAACTGATGCATGGCTAAGGAAAGGGGATGGGCTAGGTGGGAGAGGTGGGTTACATGAGGGAGTCGTGGGCTGCATGCACAGCCCAAGTGGGGGAGGTCCCCTCTTCCCCCTTGGCCTATATAAACCCCCCTTAGTGGAGGGGGGGTAAGAAGGAGGAAGCAGGGAGGCCATGCTGAAGTCATGAAGAAAGAGGAGGACTGGGAAGACGACGTCGTGCTGCCGTGCTGCGAGATTGGGAGGACGCCTTGCTGGAGACGTCTCCGCCGTGAAGCTAAATGACGCCGCCTGCACTGCTGACAGCCGCCGCCATCATCCCTCTTCCACATCATTTCCTTATTATCCCCTCCCTCTTCCACATGGATCAGTCCATAGCCAGAAGCTTCTTAGAAGAAGCTTCTAAGGGGGCTTCTATAAGCCCCTTTCACACACAAGCCACCTTAAAGCCCATTTCCCATAGGCTTATTTCCCGTAGCTTCACAAGAGGCCTTTTTCGCAAATAGGCTTCAAAGCCCACAAGCCATCCGTAAGCCCATTCCTAGCCACCCTGGTTTTCCCTAAAGAAGCTCATAAAGCCTCCTTTCCCGCAAACATCATTCGTAAGAGCCTTTCCGCAAAACCCCTCGCAAAGCTCCGAATCCCATACACCCAAATCCCATGGGCCCAAGTCTCACAGGCCCGGCCTTTTAAAGATCGGAAGTTCCGTGAAGGTATCTCCTGCGTACGAGGGAGAAGGGCAAGATCTTGAGGTTGCACACCAAGGCGAGTAAATTCGTAGACCGCGAAGGCAACCCGGAAGTCGAAATCACGCCTACGATGGCCCTTGAAAGGTCACAAGGCGCGCCTGCAAGAGGTTCATCTCCTAGTATTCACGTGGATATGTCTCCGAGCCCACAAGTCTAGGTTTTTTTTTCTATTTTGATTTCATGTAGAAGTATTACATTATGCACGATAATTTCATGGACTAGGATGCACCTATGCATGTCAAATCCACCTAGCTAAATGCAATTGGAAATAAATTGGCTACTTGAACATTTACTAGAATTAGCCCATGATATGAAATTGGTCATTGGTATTTTCAATGGAATGAATGAAAAAAAAAAAGGTTGTCTATGCATTTTAGGACCCTTTCAGTAAGTTGCCTTTTGTGCATTTCAAAGTGACGAGCCTAGAACGACTGTTGCCTATCATTATAAGGCTGAAACTATTAAAGTGCACCTTTGACTAGGCACGGAAAGATCAATCGCATGCCACATTTTTAGACAAATCTTCTTTGTAATGATTCATCTGGGAAAGTCATTAACCGCGTAGGAAATAGAAGAGCGTGGAAATGATTCTATGAACTTGCGTGTGGCATGTGATTGTAAATTGGAATAGGTTAACTCTTTTTTTTTTTTTGCATGAATTTCACTATGTTGTAGTTAGGAAAGGATTGCATGTAGCACATTCGTCATACGAAAAATTTCATTCATTAAGAGTGTATTTAGGGGAAGGCTGCATGGTTCATTAAAAGCATGAAATCTTAAAAGCTTAGAAAAAGAATTGTGGGTATGATGCTTGAATGTAAGTCCTAGTAGGTTCAATGGAAGTTATTCTGCAATTTATCATGCGATTTGATTCTTACAAGGAAAGTTAGGGTTATTTCAAATTTTAGCGATACGTAGGAACAATGAATCGCGTGTTTACATGAATTGTGAGATGTTACAACTAGCCTTTCTTCTTTAGATGAAGTTAACATCTCTAGGAATGGTTCGTCCTTGTCGCAAGATAAGTAGAACGAATTATCTAAATCACCTAACCCGCAAAGGATTCGCATAGGATGGTTCAATCGATACGATAAATACCCCAAGTGCTAACTAGGGTTTAGCACGTTAAGGACTCGACCTAGTTTCACACTTGTTGCCAAGTACCCACATTCACGGAATGTAGGGACAATTGGACGCACTTGCAAGAAACGATCTAGGGTTTCTACCCTAAGGATCACTCATTCAAATGATGAAACTCGGATTGAGTTGGATTCCCTAGGACTGGCCTAGTGCAATTAGGAATGGATTGGGTAAGAAGACACCCTAAACCCTAATTTTTGTCTAATCATAATTCTGTGACCAGAAAACGCCATTCGATGGGTGAAATGATCCCATGGAATAGATGCGACACTTGTGCAACAAGTTGCAACGTCACATGGTCTTGTGGTTTGATCATAAGAGAGTTGCCATTCCTTGGAATGAGGTTGGCAGGTTCTTGCCCAAGTTTAACTTGCTAGAGGATGAGTAGTCATCTTGTTATATTACCTTACTGGGAAAAGTTGCCAAGTTAAGAGAGTTAGGTATTTGCTTGGGAACAAAGGATCAATCAATAATTTGGAGCGACATGGTCGCCAGGATTTACTGTTAATAAAACCTAAGGTATTGGTTAAGTTGGGTTAACAGGGTATGGCCCTAACCCAAGGACAAAAGGGTGAACAAACAAAACCTTGGGGATCTTGCCAAGTCGCAATTGATCCCGGATCGAGTGTTGGATGCATTCGGAGAGAAGGATTGACTCCTTAGCAGTTGGCCAAATAAACGACCACTAGAATTGATTGTGCTTGTAACAGTTTAGAAGCACTGTTTGCATTGTTTGCTCAAGGAACTAAAGGATGTAAAGATATTTAATGCTTCAGGTTGACACCCTGAAGGGAGAGGCAGCTTCAGTTACCCCCAACTATCTGCCTAACCCTAACCAAGGGGGTTGTTAGCCGCACTGGGAAAGTGGACCAAACCCGCCGCGTGAGGTCTCTTCGTTGGGCTTGGAGCAAGAGGACGCTTGGGTGCCAAGGGGGCTCTGGCCATAAATCCCCCACCTTCCAGGCCCTGCACAAGGGGCCAAACTGACTCGAGATTGGATCTCGAGGCCCGCATACTAGCCTATGGGCAGAATCTTGGATTAGTAATCCCTGTGGATTGCTGGATAGCCTTCGGGTGGATTATGGATAGCCTTCAGGTGGTTTATGGATTAGCCTGCAGGCTGGACTTTATGGATGTATTCCAAAGATAAAAAAGATAACTAGTTTTAAATGAACTTGTTTGACACTGCTTTTCTATGTCAAGTGCTAAGATTACGTGAAGGAACCAGTGTCTAACTGGCTAATTAATGGAGCTGCTTGATGCATGTCCAACTAAATGTGGTAGGTAATTAGACAACTAAAGCAACCTTGAGGAAAGTGCGGTGGATGTGGCCATGGGTCTGTCCAACGGATGGGTGGTCTCAGTTGGTTGGGAACTTTTCTCAATCGTAATGGACAACAAGAAGCTCTTCTCAAAGGAAATGAATAGCAACGGCGCTGACCTAGAGTTTAGGATTCTAAAATCCCAATTTATGCTGTTTTAGGGGAACGGAATGGGACTATGCCTTATGGGCAGAGAGGTTGAGCCTTGCATCCCTCTCATTTCCCATTCTCCTTGAACCAAGTGCAGCATGAATCTGCTTCGTCCCTGGCGTTTCTACGTAAAGTAATTCATTTGAGGTTCGATGCTAGTTGCCGTTCAAGAAAGTGACTATTAGGGGAAACCCTGATTCAAGTCGGGTCCTAAGTGGGAACGGCCAAAATACTTCCGCTACATGGTAGACACGGGAAGCCCTAGATCGCAAACCCCGTAGCATTCCATGGGAGTGCTGGACGGATATTTCTAGACTCTCTTCCCGATGGACTACCAAGACGTGTCCTAAAAGGAAATAGGTGGACATGTTACAGTTGGTATCAGAGCCGACCAACAAATGATCTGTCTTTATAAGAAATCTTAATAAGAAGAAGTAAAGAAAATGTTGCTGTTAAGAACATTTCCTTACTTTCGATGCTGTCTTGTAGAATTGTGAAGCATGGAACAGATTCTTAGTGTTCCAAGTCATGTTTATGACCGCGATGCATTCCTCAGATTATTGACGAAGGATCGATATGATGAACATCCTAGACCGTATTTATAATCCATCTCCTTTGTATGTGGAACGAAGATGGATGGGTGACTCAGGAATCTACTACATAGCTGCCCACCAGTTTGCATACCTTCGAACCAACCTAAAGAGAATCAAGTGGTTGGAGGACCTGAAGATCGTGAAGCTGTTCATTTTTGTTGAGGCTCACGTAAACACAACTTTACATGTCGAAGGTCAGAGGGTCGAGCTAAACTCATATGTATACGAGGAAGTGACCCGCATAATCCCCGCCGATAGGATCAAGGTATTGGGACGCTACGAGAAGAATGGGTACCAAAGGAAAGGATACCCTAATCTTCCGATGACTTATCGATTCCTGAAGATCCATGACCCGAAACCATACTATTATCTAATTTCCGTGGCTAAATGTAACACAACATTATTTTCCCCGAACTAATGTACCAGTTGCTCTATCATCCCAGGAAATATTGTACTCCGAAAGGGCTATGCCCATATAAATGAAATAAGACTTCTTTTTATCAATGTTTGTCTTGTCTATGAGAATTGATAAAAAGTTAAGTGGCTAGGTTTCTTGGCTAAAAGCTGAAGTGGGTATGAAATATAATCATAACAATTAGCGAGTTGTAATGTTAAGAATCCTCTATCTAGGCACAACCCCAGGTACAGGTTCCCAGTCCATCCCCTACATCAAGTATGGCCGTGATCCAGGAGAAGAAGTTTCTTCTCAAGCAGATCAAGCTGCCACAATTTGACAAGAAAGGAAGGACTGTCCAAGTTGATGCTGAGATTTGGATAGAGTCCATGGAAGATTACTTTGAAGCGGCCGGTACTGCACCCGCCAACCAGGCAATGCTTGCCAAGCTGAAGCTCACTGGTGAAGCCAAGCTTTGGTGGAAGCAATGGTGCAGAGATCAAGGAATCTCGGAAGGATCCGTTTCCTCGAAAAAGATGAAAAAAGCTGTGCAAGGAAGATACTTACCACTTGCGTATTGCACGCAGAAAATGAATGAGTTCTATGAGCTGAAACAGTTGGATATGACTCTTGATGCATACTACTCAAAATTCGTCTCACTTCTAAAGTATGCACACAAATGGATATGACACAACAAGTGTCAAAGTTTTGTGCCGGTTTAATCCCACCTGTGAATACCCGCCTCGAATCTATGTGGCCAATAGATCTACAGGATGCACTCATTCGAGCTGCGCCCATAATTCAGGAGGTGCAAGCTAGGCCAAGAAGTAACAAGACTTGGTCTTATAATGATCAAAACAGAGGAGCATATAGGCCCCAAGCGAAGAGAGTTCAATTTCAAAACTGGGGACAAAGAAAGAAAGCAAGGACCAATAATGTCAATAACTTTGTCCCTACCCAAAGTAATGGCCACAATCTCCGTTGTTTCCACTGCAACAAGCCCGGTCATTTCAAAAGGCAATGTCCCAAACTTGGCAGAGGACAACGTCAAGGTCCTTTCCAAGGAACTAGATGTGGCCAAGGAGCCATCACCTGAGGCAGAGGAAGAACCGCCTGTGTTGCCAACAGGGAAGAAGAAGACCCGACCATGGAAGCAAAGTTTGAGAGGGCAACAGTCCATGCCACCCTTCACAAGAAAGACGCGAATCACTAGTTTTCGGTGATTCAGACACCATTGGACTATCAAGGTAAAGGTTTCAAAACCTTGATTGATTGTGGCAGTACACATTCCTTTATCTCACTAGCTTGTGCAGGAAGATTAGGAATAGCCACAATAGAAGCACCTACCTTGCTTGTGGAATCAGCAAATGGTCGTGAGGTCACTTGTACCAGGCAAACTGCTAAGGTGGAATTCTTTCTTGGAGGAAAGTTGACTTCGGTCAAATTTAGGGTCATGAACCTAGGTATCCATGAGTGTTTACTCGGAATGGATTGGCTTAAACCTAAGGATGCCCATATTCATTGTGGAAAGGGCCAAGTTTCCTTTCGAAACTCTGAAGGGGAATTGGTCACAACTCAAAGAGAGGCTGGAAAGCCGAAAATTCAATTGGCTAAAGCATCTCGGATTATATAGGGAGTTAGAAAGGGACTGCCTGTCTACTTGATTAAGCTTAATAAGCTAGATCAGAAGTAGGAGTCTAGTGAAAAACCCTCATGGCTAAAGGAGTACGGGGACGTATTTCCTGAAGAGCTGACAGAACTCCCGCCTCAAAGAGAAGTGGATCATGAGATCAAGCTAGTGCCAGGAGAGCTGCGCCAATTGCAAAGAGGCCTTATAGAATGTCCATCCTGGAAGCAATTGAGCTAAAGGAGTAACTCAAGCAGCTGTTAGATCAAGGCTACATCCGTCCTAGCAGTTCACTATGAGGAGCTCCAGTGCTAGTAGTTCACCATGGGAGCTCTAGTGCTGTTCCAGAAGAAGAAAGATGGAATGCTTCGATTGTGTATTGGTTACAAAGGGTTGAATCAATCAACCGTTAAGAACAAGTATCCTATTCCTAGAATAGACAAACTTCTTGACCGTCTTCAAGGTGCGAAGATATTCTCCAAGAGTGATCTCAGGTCTGGGTACTATCAGATAAGGATCAAGGAATAATATATTCCAAAGACGGCCTTCAACACAAGATATGGACACTTTTGAATTCCTAGTCATGTCATTCGGGCTTATGAATGCCCCTGCCAACTTCAATAGGTTAATGCAGGATATCTTTAGGCCATATCTTAATGACTTCATACTCGTCTTCTTTGATGACACCTTAGTCTATTCCAAACAGGAAGAAGATCATGAACCCGAGCTTTGCATTGTCCTTGAGACAATGAGAGCGCACAAGCTTTAGCTAAGATGAAGAAGTGTGCATTCTTCAAATGTCAGATTGAATATCTAGAATTCATCGTATCAGTGAAAGGAATCTCAGTGGATCAGAGATGTTTTGGAATGGCCAATACTAACAACTATCAAAGAAATACACAGTTTTCTTGGATTGACAAGATGGTATAGGGTCTTTATAAAAAACTATGCTTTGGTTGCAGCACCTCTGACGGATTTACTGAAGAAGCAAACATCGATTGCATGGTCAACTGCCAAACAATCTAGATTTGATAGATTAAAGAAAAGTTTGGTATCAGTACCTATCCTGAAACTTCCTGACCTCAGTAAGGAGTTCGAAGTAGTAACTGATGCTAGCACGCTTACCTTAGGATGTGTGCTTATGCAAGAAGGTCATCCTATAGCTTACTCTTCAAGAAAACTAAAGAGCCATGAGAAGAATTATGCTACCCATGATCTAGAACTGTTAGTTGTCATCCATGCTCTAAAGCTTTGGAGACACTACCTGTTGGGTAACAAGTTTACTCTAGTGACGGATCATAAAAGTCTCAAGTGGATCTTTACCCAGAATGAGCTCAACATGAGGAAACGTCGGTGGATTGAAGTGCTGGAGGAGTATGATTTTGAAATCAAATACCGGCCTGGAAAGGAGAATGTAGTTGCTGATGCACTCAGTCGCAAGGCATTCTTTAATTCTTTAATCTTGCAAAATCCATCAACAGCTAGATCTATAGCCACAAAGGTATCCATGCCAAACAACCCAATACTTGAGCTAGCTAGAGAAGAAGCATGCCATGATCCAACCTATCAAAAGATGCTAAGGGAGATCCCTATCAAAGATCAGGACCAAAAGCTACAGGCTAAGTATCATGAATTCTCTATCAGTAGTGGACTTGTCTACTACAGAACGAGATTATGTATACCGGCAAGCCAGTCACTCAAGCAGAAGATATTGTGGGAAGCTCATGATTCCCCTTTCTCAGGACATCCTAACTATGCCAAGACCCTCAATGTAGTTAGAAAGAGCTACTATTGGGAGAGGCTTAAAGGTGATGTTCTCAAATATGTCACTGAGTGTTTGTTTTGTCAACGTATTAAGGCCGAACATGTCAAAATGCCAGGAAAGTTGCAACCACTTGACATTCCCCAAATGAAATGGGAATTCATCAGTATGGACTTTGTTGTTGGCCTACCCCAAGTTCAGGGAGGATACAACTCCATTATGGTTGTGGTTGATATGCTTACTAAGGTTGCACACCTTATTCTTGTTAAGACAAACTATAAAGCCTTAGACATTGCAAGGTTGTTTATCAATCAAGCTACATGGGTTGCCCAGAAGAATCATTAGTGATCGTGATTCTCTCTTCACATCACACTTCTGGAGAGCTATCTTTGAAGCCATTGGGACTCAACTCTGTTTTAGTATAGCCTACCATCCCCAAACTGATGGTCAAACAGAGCGAGTCAATCAAGTCATCGAGGATATGCTAAGGGCACACTGCTGTCGTGAACCAAAAAGGTGGATTCAATACTTGCCACTGGTTGAGTTTGTTAGATATGATCAATGCCCCACCCTCATTAGGTGCTACCAATGATCCATGGTGCTCAAAGTTGTAAGGCCCCCATTATGAGGAGAAGCCAAATGTGAGCCCAGACATTGGTTGAGTCATGACTTGTATATCAGATGAGGTTTATGTGATTGGATGGCAAAAATGTGACTGTTGTGAGTCTAATCTTTGGGTTAGATGGAGTGGTTAAGTTGGTAGCAACTCGAGGCGCATTGCATCGAGTTGCGGAGTAAGGGAGTTAAAAGGGGCCCCTATTGTGGGGTTCGGGGGCCACGGAAGTGGCCCCTGGCTGGGGGGTCCCAGGGGGGCCAGCGACCCCCCTGGCGGGGGTTTGGGGGCAGCGCCCCCGGCCCGATGGTAAAGGGAATATTCCGTGGAATATTCCCTGGCCGACTAGTGGAGGCTCATATGGTAGGTCGGTCAGCAAGCCGACCTAACGACCTTCGCAAGCTATAAAAGCTAAACCCCTTCGTAGCCATCACTCACTCATCTTTCACCCAGTCAGAGTTGTTGTTCCACCTAGCCTTAAGCTCTTTACCTATCTTCTGTCTAGATCACCATCTAAGCTTCACAGAGTGGAAGCACACGGGTGGACAGAGCCATCTTAGTATCAGTTGTTTCAAGTTAAAGAATTTACTGATTCTCCTCTTATCTGTTGTGCACTCTCTATCTCTTTCTCAGATTTTGTTCGCTGCGCCATGTAATATTTTACAGAGTTTGCCTACAATGCTTCTTACCAACAAAGTATTCAAATGACCCCTTTCCAAGCATTGTATGGGCATGAATGTCGAAGTCCTTTAAACTTCTCAGATCCAACCTTGAGGGTTGCAGCTCCAAGGTAGATGCTGGAAGAGATGGATGACCAAATGAAGTCAATTAGACAGGACATCCAAGCCGCCAAGGATAGACAGAAAGCATACGCAGATTTGAAACATCAAGATAGAACCTTCAAGGAAGGAGACATGGTCTTCATTCGCGTACGCCCAAAGAAGAGTTCCCTATCCTTAGGAGATTGCAAGAAGCTGAGTCCAAGGTATTGTGGATCATACAAGATCCTCAAGTGCCTAGGACCCAATGCTTATAGACTACAACTCCCTGAGAACCTAAGGGTTCATAATGTATTTCTTATTAGCCTACTGAAGAAGTATGTACCTAATCCTAGCCATGTACTTGATGACCAACAAGTTGCAATGCCTAGCCAAGGAGTCCTTGAGCTACGGGCTGATAGGATCTTAGATGTTAGGGAGAGACAACTAAGATCTAGAACCTTGAGAGAATGCCTCATCAAGTGGAAAGATTATCCCGAGGAGGATGCCACTTGGATGGATGAAAGCACTCTCAACCAAGAATACCCCTAGTTCTTCTCGAGATGAGGACATCTCGATTCCTCCAAGGGGGAGAGAATGTAATATTCCCGCTCGTGAATATTAACTTCATGCACACTGCATGAATCTCCTGCAAAGGTTATCTTCCCTATTGGAATTTCCCGCAGTGTAATCTGTAACCCGCACGCAAGAAATCGAGACCTCCACATTGGCAGAGCGAGCCCAGGGGTTCAGATCCACAAACCGCGAGTAAACACCCTCTTAGGAGGGGGTTAAGTGGATAATGTGTAATTAATTGCAAATTGCTTTGGTAATTTTTCCCCAGTCGATGCATGGCTAAGGGAAGGGGATGGGCTAGGTGAGAGAGGTGGGTTACATGAAGGAGTCGTGGGTTGCATGCACAGCCCACATGGGGGAGGTTCCCTCTCCCCCCTTGGCCTATAAAAACCCCCCTTAGTGGAAGGGGGGGGGGGGGGGGGGGGGGTAAGAGGGCGGAAGCAGGGAGGCTGTGCTGAAGTCGTGAAGAAAGAGGAGGACTGGGAAGACGACGTCATGCTGTTGTGCTGTGAGACTAGGAGGATGTCGTGCTGGAGACGTCGTTGCCGTGAAGCCAAACGCGGCCGCCTGCAGTGCTGATAGCCGCCGCCATCATCCCTCTTTCATGTCGTTTCCTTATAACCCCCTCTCTCTTCCACGTGGATCAGTCTCCACAACCAGAAGCTTCTAAGGGGGTTTCTATAAGCCCCTTTCACACAAGCCACCTTAAAGCCCATTTTCCATAGGCTCATTTCCCGCAGCTTCATTCGCAAGAGGCCTTTTTCGCAAATAGGCTTCAAAGCCCACAAGCCATCCGTAATCCCATTCCTAGCCACCTCGATTTTCCCTAAAGAAGCTCATAAAGCCTCCTTTCCTGCAAGCACCATTCGTAAGAGCCTTTCCACAAAACCCCTCGCAAAGCTCCAAATCCCATACACCCAAATCCCATGGGCCCAAGTCTCACAGGCCCGGCCTTTTAAAGATCTGAAGTTCCATGAAGGTATCTCCTGCGTACGAGGGAGAAGGGCAAGATCTTGAGGCTACATACCAAGGCGAGTAAATTCGTAGACCACGAAGGCAACCCGAAAGCCAAAATCATGCCTACGATGGCCCCTAAAAAGTCACAAGGCATGCCTGCAGGAGGTTCATCTCCTAGTTTTCACGTGGATATTTCCCCAAGCCCACAAGTCCAAGTTTTTTTTTCTATTTTGATTTCACGTAGAAGTATTGCATTATGCACGATAATTTCGTGGACTAGGATGCACCTATGCATGTCAAATCCACCTAGCTAAATGCAATTGGAAATAAATTGGCTACTTGAACATTTACTAGAATTAGCTCATGATATGAAATTGGTCATTGGTATTTTCAATGGAATGAATGCAAAAAAAAAGTTGTCTATGCATTTTAGGACCCTATCAGTAAGTTGCCTTTTGTGCATTTCAAAGTGATGAGCCTAGAACAACTATTGTCTATCATTATAAGGTTGAAATTATTAAAGTGCACCTTTGACTAGGAATGGAGAGATTAATTGCATGTCGCATTTTTAGACAAATCTTCTTTGTAATGATTCATTAGGGAAAGTCATTAACCGCATAGGAAATAGAAGAGCGTGGAAATGATTCTATGAATTTGTGTGTGGCATGTGATTGTAAATTGGAATAGGTTAACTCTTTTTTTTTTTGGCATGAATTTCACTATGTTGTAGTTAGGAAAGGATTGCATGTAGCACATTCGTCATACAAAAAATTTCATTCATCAAGAGTGTATTTAGGGGAAGGCTGCATGGTTCATTAAAAGCATGAAATCTTAAAAGCTTAGAAAAAGAATTGTGGGCATGATGCTTGAATGTAAGTCCTAGTAGGTTCAATGGAAGTTATTCTGCAATTTATCATGCGATTTGATTCTTACAAGGAAAGTTTGGATTATTGCAAATTTTAGCGATATGTAGGAACAATGAATCGCGTGTTTACATGAATTGTGAGATGTTACAACTAGCTTTCTCCTTTAGATCAAGTTAACATCTCTAAGAATGGTTTGTCCTTGTCCCAAGATAAGTAGAACGAATTATCTAAATCACCTAACCCACAAAGGATTCGCATAGGATGGTTCAATCGATATGATAAATACCCCAAGTGCTAACTAGGATTTAGCACGTTAAGGACTCGACCTAGTTTCACACTTGTTGCCAAGTCGAAACCCTCATACCCAAAGGACCTACCCGCATTCACGGAATGTAGGGACAACTGGACTCACTTGCAAGAAACGATCTAGGGTTTCTACCCTAAGGATCACTCATTCAAATGATGAAACTCGGATTGAGTTGGAATCCCTAGGACTGAATGTTGTCGGCCTAGTGCAATTAGGAATGGGTTGGGTAAGAAGACACCCTAAACCCTGCTTCTTGTCTAATCATAATTCCATGACCAGAAAATGCCGTTCAATGGGTGAAATGATCCCATGGAATAGATGCGACACTTGTGCAACAAGTTGCAATGTCGCATGGTCTTGTGGTTTGATCACAAGAGAGTTGCCATTCCTTGGAATGAGGTTGACAGGTTCTTGCACAAGTTTAACTTGCTAGGATGAGTAGTCATCCTATTATATTACCTTCTTGGGAAAAGTTGCCAAGTTAAGAGAGTTAGGTATTTTCTTGGGAACAAAGGATCAATCAATAATTTGGAGTGACATGGTTGCCAGGATTTACTGTTAATAAAACCTAAGGTATTGGTTAAGTTGGGTTAACAAGGTATGGCCCTAACCCAAGGACAAAAGGGTGAACAAACAAACCCTTGGGGATCTTGCCAAGTCGTAATTGATCCCGAATCGAGTGTTGGATGCATTCGGAGAGAAGGATTGACTCCTTAGTAGTCGGCCAAATAAACGACCACTGGAATTGATTGTGCTTGTAACAGTTTAGAAGCACTGTTTGCATTGTTTGCTCAAGGAACTAAAGGATGGAAAGATATTTAATGCTTCAGGTTGAAGGCTTGAAGGGAGAGGCAGCTTCAGTTACTCCCGACTATCTGCCTGACCCTAACCAAGGGGGTTGTTAGCTGCGCCGGGAACATGGACCAAACCTGTTGCGTGAGGTATCTCTGTTGGGCACTACTTGGAGGAGGAGGACACTTGGGTGCCAGGGGGGCTCTAGCTGTAAATCCCTTGCCTTTCGGGCCCTGCACAAGGGGCCAATGTGACTCGGGATTGGATCTCGAGGCATGCATACTAGTCTACAGGCAGAATCTTGGATTAGTAATCCCTGTGGATTGCTGGATAGCCTTCGGGCGGATTATGGATAGCCTTCGGGCGGATTATGGATTAGCCTGCGGGCTGGACTTTATGGATTTATTCCAAAGATAAATAAGATAGCATGTTGTAAAGGAACTTGTTTGACACTGCTTTTCTATGTCAAGTGCTAAGATTACGTGAAGGAAACAGTGTCTAACTGGCTAATTAATGAAGCTGCTTGATGCATGTCCAACTAAATGTGATAGGTAATTAGACCAAGTGCAGCATGAATCCGCTTTGTCCCTGGCGTTTCTACATAAAGTAGTTCGTTTGGGGTTCGACGCTAGTTGCCATTCAAGAAAGTGACCATTAGGGGAAACGCTGATTCAGGTCGGTCCTAAGTGGGAATGGCCGAAATACTTCTGCTACGTGGCAGACAGGAGAAGTCCTAGATCGCAAACTGCGTAACATTCCACGGGAGTGCCAGACGGAGCTTTTTGGACTCTCTTCCCAATGGACTGCCAAGAAAGGAAACACGTGGACACGTTACACTCTACTTCCTTCTACTTCTGATCCCCGGTGGATTCGACCTTTCGACAAAAACCCCTCCGACAATGGTTCTAACTGTTTTTTCCCAATTTTCTTTATTTTTCTTTTTCCTTTCAAAATCCCCTCCATTTTATTCTTTTTCCCCCTAATCATTTAAGATCAAACTCTTCCTTGAGTCAGTCTACTAGTCTCTTTGTTCTTTATAAATCACCATGGACTGTCACATATCAAAAGATTTTTTACTTACAATTGGTAGGTTGTAGGTGTTTTATACAAGTACAAATGACATTTTCGAGTGTCCAAAATAGAGGTATGTACAATCCAGTAATTTGAGCTTTTAATTCATGTATAGTAACCCGTACATTAGCTCCATGCAAGTTGAGCCACCCCAAAGAATTCCATCTTTTGAGCATAGGTATGTATATATGCAGATACATTCCTGCCAATTGAACAACTTCATCTCACTGCTTGTAGAGAGCATTCATCACAACAGTTTCTGTTTGACCAAAAGCCTACATCACCTGTTGTTGTTGTTGTACCTGCATTAGCATATCCATATTCTACACTAACTACTGCAAAACATCACTGAAAATTGTGCTCGAAGGTTCTCCCATTTTGTCTTTCCTTCTAATGACCTTTCACATCAAGTTTACCAATGTCAGAGGGGTTTTTTTCGAAATGTCGTATCCACCGAGGATTAGGGATAGAAGGAAGTAGAGAATAGGAGATAGAAGAGAAGAAAAAGAATAGACAAGAGGTAAACACACTAAAGACAACAAAGCTCAATGAATCAAAGCACTATGTATTGATAGAACCTGAAATTTCTTATCTGGCACTATTCAGAAGAAATCTCCAAGCATTAGATCTCTTGGAGCTCCCTTCTAGACCAAAAACGTGCATAAAAAACAATAGCTTCTTCTTTGTTGCTTAGACCGCAAATCTGATGGCTCCGTTAGCTCCAAAAGGGGGGTAAAACCCTTGCGCACTCCTAGATCACTCCTTCTCCTCCTAGTTTAGAGTGTTGTTTGTTGCCTATCAACTACTGCGATTGTTGTGATACATGCGATTTCGCCAATCCTTCTTTTCTTTATGAAACCTCCCAAAACTGGCTTAAAAAGTCACTTGATTTTTGCACATCACCCTATTCTAGAAGTTTTCTATAGCTTTTTAGGATATCTACAAGAAATAATATCCAAAATATCAAAAATAGGCTAAACTTGTCCAAAAAGCTAGTATTTTTGTACCATCACAAATAATTTTTTTAAAAAAAATTATATATAGTTTTAGAGCCATTTTTAAGCATTTTAGGAATTCTTGAATTCTTTAAAAAAATAAGTCATAAATAAATCCTAAAAACCTTTCAAAGTGGAAAAAAAAGCTTTACGGCATTATATAAAAATTCTAAACCAAGAAAATTATAACATCACACTACTTATTTTTATTAAACAGAACAAGTGCTTACTTGGAAAGTCGTAATCTCATCCTTGGAAGTGCATCCCCCAGTCCAACTAGGGAGTGAGGTATTTGATCCCTATTTTCGAGAACTACCAACTTGACAATTGCTTTGTTGCAATAGGAATGGTCTTTCTATGAGCTTAGCTTAAGCTTTAATTAAAAGCTTAATGGCTATGGCTTCTTCCCATCAAATATGGTGACAAATGAAGGGGGAGGAGACTAATTTGATATCTTGATAATCTATCCACCAAACTACATGCGAAGTAGAGCGATTTGAAGTTGGAAAAATTTTCTACATGCATGCAATCTCAATTGACCCAAGTACATTGAAGCTCTAGATTGATGATTAGAGAAAAATCATGGCGATGGAGGAGAAGAGCCATAATTGAGATCAAATCCATGTCTTGAATTGTATGTAGGTTTTTCCTAGGCTTTACAAGATTTAATTTGCATTCCTTGGAGCAAAACATCCATTTTCTAAAGGTGCCCTCTATCTCTCTCTTGCTTTCATCTCTCTCTCTCTCTCCTTTCCCTCATGCTAAGAAGATGTTTCTAAAGGGTGCATTGCTTGTATCAACCTTAGAGATTACAATTGGTATTTTTTTATGAGCAATGGCTTACAATCATGGATGGATGAATTGAAGGCATTGCTATGAAGAGAACCTCCAAGTGAGTCTACAGGACGTCCAGACATTTCAATCTCTCAGTATTTTTTTTTCTCTTTCAAATCTCCGTCGTCGTCATAGGGCTGGAAAAAACATCACGCACACACAGACACACACACACACACACACACACACTCTCTCTCTCTCTCTCTCTCTCTCTCTCTCTCTCTCTCTCTCTCTCTCTCTCTCTCTCTCTCTCTCTCTCTCTCTCTCTCTCTCTCTCTCTCTCTCTCTCTCTCTCTCTCATGTTAGCTTATTTGATAGATAGCGTCCCATCCTTGAGCATGACCATTTCCTTGAAGGTGGCAAGATAGGGCTTCTTCTCTACTTCTGCACCACCCCCTTTTATTCGATTCTCCCCCTCCTTTTCTTCAGGCCAAGAAGATGCCCTCTAAAATCACAGTTCTAACCATTTTTTTCCAATTTTCTTTATTTTTCTTTTTCCTTTCAAAATCCCCTCCATTTTATTCTTTCCCCCCCTAATCATTTAAGGTCAGACTCTTCCTTGAGTTAGCCTGCTAGTCTCTTTGTTCTTTATAAATCACCATGGAGTGTCATATATCAAAAGATTTTTTATAACTAGTAGGCTATAGGTGTTTTATACAAGTACAAATGACATTTTTGAGTGTCCCAAATGGAGGCATGTCACCTATCCATGTACGGAATATATCTCCTCAATGTAATGTTTACAACAAATATACATTTACTCATGATAACTATTGTAATTTCCTTAATTCTACTTGATGGATAGAACTTGCATTGAGAGTTCTTGCATCCATACTTTTTATGTCCTCTCGAGATCATTTTTTAAACACCTGTATCAACTCCTAAATGCACTAGTAACCGTCCCTAGAAGAGCTCTAATCTCTCTCTCCACCTCTAACTTGCCTTGCAACTTATAATCTCTACGAAGATTAGCAATAGCGCCTTGTTCTCCACTACAAATCCTAGAGCATCATGCTCAATGTAACATCCTTATTTTCCCTCTTACTAGATTGTTGGACCGTCTTTCGAAGACAATAACTATGACCACATCTACATAAAATTAATATAAAAATTTGGCAATAATGTGCTAATTGTATACAATTTTGTGAAAGAAGTTTTACAATTTTTGGCATGGTTCTAGACATTGTTAGGAAGGAGGGCTTGCATCTTCATATAACTCTTCTTTGGGACCAAATGAACCACGTGGCCACCGTCAAAGTTGTATCGGCTATCTTCTTATATCACTTCATTTTCTCTTTTTGCGTGCTCAGACCAAAGGTATATAACAAAGCTTATTAGGAGGAAGAGAAAAACAAACGCAGCTACGTTAGTGGAGAACAACTCACTTGCTGAGAGTTCTAATGAGTTCTCCCTAAGGCCCATTAATACATATGGCAGGCCTTGAATGTTTTTTGAAGCTTCCCTCGGACCATGTTCAAATGTCTATTGTCCCACCAATGTTTAAGCCATGTGGGTAACCCAGCTAATGTAGGTCCTAGCCATAATCGTTGGACTTCCTTGATAAATTGCTGAAGGGGAGGCTCCTCTTTTTCGTGGTACCCTATAGGACGGGAACGTATAATATTCAAACTCTCCATGTCATGGGGCAAGATAGTCCTCTTGTGGCATGTTGTTAACCTCTTCAATTTCACTTTGCGAGAGCACTGTAGGCGTACCCTCAAGGGTACTATAGTAATAAGGTCCCAACCCCACTGAAGAGCGACTCAGGTTCATCACTTTGATTATTAGAAAATAGAATATTTGTTGAATAATCGTCTGGTAGGTCTATATTGCTAGCCAAATAAAGTGAATTATCACTAATACGTGTGGGTGGCTCTTCCTTAACTTGTGGAGATTTTTCCCTCTCTAGAGGTCGACTCATTTTCTTCTTTTGCTGTCTACCCTTGGCTATATCAAGAGGCCCCTTAAATTCAAAGAGTCCCTTTCTAGTGTTAGGATTATTCATTCGACCCTCCCTTTTTCATAGATTGGTATTATAAATACTTTGGTGCATGCCTTTATTATGAGAACATAGCAGAGAAATCAGAGGGGGGGCTCCTCATATCATTTTGAATTAAAATCCATTACAAGGACCCAGCCGAGAATTGTGAGATTTTCAAAATAGCTGCCTTTTGCCCCCTAGTAGTCACGCAACTTGGGCCAGTGTGCGATGCCAAACCATTCTTAATAAGGTGGTTGAATGCTTGAATGCATACGTATATAATATCAAATGTTACACATTGTTGTTTATATAATAAATAGGCCATCTTTAAAGGTCGTACAATAGCTAATTCTTCTACTATAAAAGTAGTAATCCAATGCTTAGAGTGCCATTTTTTTGAAGATTCTAGTCTAAGATGGTTAGAATCTAAAAGCATATTATTAGAGGCGTTCCTTTCATTTGTATTATGAAGCATCATAAGTCCCCCCCTTGGTCCCCCCTCTATAAGGAACATATTCGTTATTGATGTGCTAACTATTACATCTTGCCATAATAGTTAATAGAATAGCTTGTTCTAACTAGCAGATAGAGGGGATCCTATTTGGTCTATTTAGACTCCCCCACTTAAAAGTATAGGTGGTCAATGATATACCACTATTCTATCAGCATTGGTTTGCAAGGGTCAAGTGTTAAAGAGGGATGTTATTAATCAACCTAGCACTTTAAGGCTTGTTGGTATACCTAAATAACAACACTATAAAATTGATAGTGTGAAAAATTCTAAAGAAAAAAGTACATAGACTATGAGGTAAAGGACATCATTATTGGGTAGCATAATAGAAAAGCATCCCACACTCACAACTATTCACTTAAGGGTATGACTTTGTATCTCGATCCCCTTTGGGTCCCTCCCCATTGACAATTCGGGTGTAGTCCATTTTATAAACAAGTAGGGATGTGGATAGATAGGCAAGGTTGATGGGTATGACACCTGCTACCTATAGTGTATAAGTGTGCAGTCATGGTGTGTGAAGTAAATATAGATTGGTGTAAGCACAGGGGCCTTTATCCCCAAAAACCTTCCACTTAAAGGAAAATGTGCCTCTAGTGAGGAGGGGATAAGAAAAAGTGATAAAGGACAAATGTACATAAAATACAATAGGATGAGGAATTGACATCATCTCATTCTATACCCATCATCTTCCTAAGGAAGGCAAAACATTGCACTAAGAGACTTTTACTGAGTAGATCTGCAAGATTCTCATCAATCGATACCTTGCTAAGATCAATAGACTTTCCTCTACTATCTCCCTAATGAAGTGATAGTGCACCTCAATGTGCTTTGTCTTTGTATGGAAGACTAGATTTTTGGCCAACTGAATAGCACTCATTAAATTCGAATGCAATGTAGAAGTAACAGTAATACCAAGGTTTATCACCAGATGATCTAACCATAGGGCCTCCTTGCAAGCCTTAGTGGCTATAACATACTCTACCTCAATAGTAGATAAGGCCATGCATTTCTGCACTCTAGATATCCAAGAAACAGTCCCCCCAACAAAAGCTAATATATACCCAAAGGTGGACTTCCTACTATATACATGTCTTGTATAGTCAGAGTCAGTGTAACCCATGACTCTAGTATTTTGACCATCATAGAAAATGCTTATATCTACAATGTCTTTCAGGTACCTCATGATACCCTTCATGACATCCCAATGTCACTAGTTAGGTGTAGTCGCAAATGCTATGTCTTAACAAGTGGCTATCATAGCATACATCAAACTACCCACTATAGATGCATAAGGAATCTTGACCTCGCTCTCAACCTTTTGCTCATCTGATTAGGGACAATTTTCCTAAAATGTTATCATAGTGCGTAGGGTTGAAGGTCACCAGAGGGGTTTGGCAAGAAAACTAGACAAGATAGATAGAGATGTGTCTTCAAGAGATAAGTAGATTATAGTGAATGTTTAAAGGTTCAAGAGGTACTTCACAGTCAATCACAGGGGTTTGAGAGAGAAGAATGTACAGGGGTTCAAGAGCTTAGACTCCGGAGATGGTAGAGATAAGAAAAGGGTTGAAGGTTTCAAGCTAAGTTCTTGAAGATGTTAATAGAGCTTCCAACTGCAAGTTCTTAGCAAAAATCACAAGAGTATTATCTCATAAGATCTAACTCAAATTAAGCTTGTTTTCTTGACTGAAAGAGCAATAAAAATTTATAAAATCAAGTACAATATGCTGTCATGTATCATAAACAACTCTGCATCCCATAATTCATACATGATACCATAGCATGAATCAACTTTGCATGATTACATTCAATGTAGATTGTTAGGGACAAAAGCTTATGAGTCAATTACAAGGCTTGTAGGGCAAAGAGACTTGCTTCAAGAGAGCTTCAAATTGAGTTCCTAATAAGAATAAGTTACCACAGCCAAGAAATAAGAGAAAAAACTCCACTTAATTCAACTCAAAGCATCTATGAATAATCTACAAACATTGCCCTACCATAGGGGCACATAATACTTGCATATTTTGACAATATGTCTTCTATAGAGTAAGAAATGAATTAAAAGAACATTATTGTAGCTAATTCTCTGAATATGGCTAAACATATTAGCCCAAAGATATTATGGAATTCACCTTTGATGATAGCATAAACTTCCCCTAGCACGGTGTCAGTGCGTTTGGTATCAAAAGTCTACCACGGGGTAAGAGACAATAGGGTGAAGGGAGATTCAGGGAGAGGAGTAGATGGAAGAGAAGGGGTTCAAAGAAATAGAAGACATAGAAGAATACTCATAGAAAGAAATAGAAAATGTAGAAGAATACTATCAGAGATGAAGCCTGTTAGTTTATTTCTGCATTATGAGAAGATAAAACTCTTGTAGAAAAAAACGCGTAAAAAATAATGCCTTCCTCTATGGTGCTTAGAATGCCAATCTGATGCTTCCATTGGCTCTGAAAGGGGGGTAAAATATCAGCACATGTGCCAGAATTCTACCAGATCACTCCCTCTTCATCTTCCACTTTAGAGTGTTGTTCACTGCTTGAAAACAGTGATCATGTGTCGCACAATTTCACTAATCTTTCTTTTTACATAAAATCCTCTCAAAATAGTTGAAAGCTACATGCTTTCTTTTACATGTTATCCTAATCTAGAAGTTGTCTACAATTTTATGGATTTTTACAAGAGATAATATCTAAAATATAAAAAATTGGCTAAAACTTGTCCAAAAATCTAATATTTTTGAACCATGGACACTAACATTAATGCCTAAAGTGGCATTGGCTCTTTAGATCTATAAGGAAGCCACACTCTAGATTTTTTCACACGATGTGTGCATAGTGGCATGACATCCACCCCCTCCTAACATGCACATCCTCTGGCACGTGCCAAAGTCTTACGGATCTGTAGTGTCAGAAGAAGTATCTTCTGCCATGGTAATGTCTTCATCTTCTGCCTCTTCTTCTTCCTCTATGTCTTCATGCTCTTGAATTATATCCAAGTCTTCTAACTCATATGTTGAACTTTCTCTTCATTTGAAGAACTTGATTCTTTTTCTAGCTATGGGTATCTTCATGCTTGTCCCATCTAATTCATCCAATGAATATGTGGCATTGTCATGAACGACCTTTACCACATACGGGCCAAACCAACGCTTTACTATCTTCCTAGAAGCATTGTATTGATTATCTAGGCTACTGCCATAGACAAGCACCCAGTCATTTTCTTGGATAGCTCTTGGCCGAAGTTGATGCTGCCTATCAAATCTTCTTTTGTTTTTTAGTCTTGTTATTTTTAACTTCTTAATAGCTACTTGAACATCTTCAAGCCTTCTTTCTAGCTGCTATATGCGCTTCCTCCTAAGGTAGAAGACTCCATGTGAGAATAGATTCTTCAATTGGCATAATTGGTTGTTGTCCATGCATAAGTTCAGCTGGCATATAGCCAGTCACTGTACTGTGAGTAGTCCGGTCAACCCATAATGCAAAAAGTAGCATTTTAGGCCATTCTTTGAAATTTCCTCTACAAGACTTTACTAGAGCTTTGAGAATAGGTTGATGTCCTCTCTCACTCTTTCCATTGCCTTCAGGATTATAGGCTGATGTCAAAGCCAACTTGATACCCAATTGAGCAAAGAAGTTGCATGCCTCATCAGCATCCAATTCTCCTCTATCCGTGGTTACCTTCCCAACACAGCCATATCTGCAAAATACTTCTTCAAGCAAAAAGTGACAAATAGCTTGAGTGGTCTTGGTTGTTAAATCTTTATCTTCAACTTGATTGGTTAGATATTCTCTTGCAAGCACTAAATACCACATATTCCATATCCCTATATGCATGGTTACAAGATCAATAACCCATCTATAATGTATAGATAAGGGATAAGTCAGTTGTAACCCATCTCAATGCTTGACCATAGAATACATCTGACACACACAACAGGTTTCAACAATCGATACATGTTCTGCCACCACCAATATTTTTCTTTGACTTTAATAAAGGTTCCCATATACCTCTATGGCCAACCCACAAGCTTTCATGAAATTCCTTCATTACCTATAGTTGTAACATTTTATTACCTAAAACTCAGACATGCGCTCCTTTCTTCTTCTTTCCATGCTTCCTGTAATATTTTCCCTTGAAATATTAAGGAGCTTTGATCACCACACGTCGCGAAAAAAAACCATGCAAAATCATCTCCTGCATCGACTAATGACAGTGGCCAAGTGGTTACCATGCATGCACGATAAAAATCCCCATCTGCGAGGTTCAATCAAGGCCGGGGTTCAAAACCGCAAAGCCGTGTGAGAACACCCTTATGTGAAAAAGGGAAAATTCGATAGTGGGTATAAATTAGGAAAAAAAATTATTAATTATCCCTTCCCCCAGCCAATGCATGGCTCGAGGAGAGGGAGTGGGAGAGGATGTGCAGAGGTGGAGTGCATGGGGAGAGAGAAGAAGCATGAGGGCTCCACATGTGTGGAGTCTCTCCCCCCCCTCTTAGCACTATAAAAACACCCCTTAGCGAAGGGAGAGAAAAAGGAGGACGATCAGAGAGAGAGGACATAAAGGACATGCTGCTGGCCATTGCCTATCTACCTGTTGCCGTGCTGCTTGGGACCACCGCCTGCCTATGAAAAATAGCCGCCCTACCATGCCCAGTCCGCTGTGCCACTGCCAGACCACCGCCGCCATATCGCCATCAATCTCCCCTTTCGTCGTCAATATTTCCCTCCCAATCATTGACCCTTTCCCCCCACGTTTACTGGGAGACAGAAGCTCTTTAGAAGCTTCTAAAGGCAAGGCCTTAAGCCTTGTGCACACGGATTGTCCCCGAGAGATAAAAAATCCCAACTCCTTAGGCCCTGTGCATACAACTCATCCCTGGGGTTCAAGATCCAAGCTTCCAAAGGCCTGATCCTGTGCAGGAGAGAAAATTCATAGACCGCATAAGGGCGAAGGCAAACCCGGAGTCCAAACACACTACGTCTACGATGGCTCCCAAGAAGCGTAAAGAAATGCGTTTAGCACGATAACTTTCATGGAAAGGAAGCACTTATGCATGTTTCTAATTCATCTACCCTAGTTAAAATGCATTTGGGGAAAATTGCCTACTCAAACGATTTACTAGAATTAATGCACGACATGCAATTGGGATATTTACATTTCCAATGTTATGAATGTAAATTACCTGTCCATCTTAGGAGCTTAGCTGCATGTTGATTTTTCGAGCGCATAGAGTTAAAGGTTGAAATTGTTAAGTGCATCCTTGATTGGCCGTGAAAGAACAAGTGTATTTTGCATTTAGTTAATAACTTCCTTGTGATGACTCGCATGAGAAAATTGTTAATCGTCTGCTGCATGGCATGGAGATGAAACCATGGACACTGCATGTTGCATCCAAGGACACTTGTAGAATGGATTAAGGTTGCATGGTACACATTTGTCTTGCATGAACTTCATTAATGATATTGTACCTAGGAAAGGGTTGCATGTTACATATTCATCATGCGAAAAATTCATCCATCAAGAGTTGCATTTAGGAAAGGTTGCATGGCTTATCAAAGCATGAAATTCAAAAGCTTAGACAAAAGGTTGTAGGCATAATTCCTTGATGTAAATCCTAGTAGGTCATCATGCGTAATGACTTTAGCAAGAAAAGATAGGGTTATTGCAAACCTTTTGGTGCGTAGAAGTAATGAATCACATGTTTACATGTATTGTGATGTCTTGGAGCTATTTACACCTTTAAAACAATTTTACCATCTCTAGGAAAGGATCGTCCTTATCGCAAGACAAGTAGATCAATTTAGTTAAATCAATTGTAATATTATAACCATTAGGGATTCATATGGGCATAACTAGTCGATACGATAAACACCTCAAGTACTAGCTAGGGCTTGGCACCTTAGAAATGCAGCCTAGTATCGTACTTGGACGGCAAGTCGAAACCCTCAATCCCAAAGGTCCTGCCCACATTCACGGAATGTTTGGGTCAATTGGACACCCATGCAAACAATGATCTAGGGTTTCTACCCTAAGGATCGACCGACTTAATGTTAAAAACTCAGATTGAGTTTGGAAACCCTAGGACCAAACGTTGTCGGCCTAGTACAATTAGGGTTGGGTTGGGTAAGAAGACGCCATAAACCTTGCATCTTGTCTAAACAAAATTCCTTGACCAGGAAATCCCATTCAATGGGTGAAATGATTCCATGAGTTAGGTGTGACACTTGTGCAACAAGTTGCAACGTCGCATAACTTGTGGTTTAATCACAAGAGAGATTTGCCATTCCTTGGAATGAGGTTGGCAAGTTCTAGCGCAAGTTTAACTTGCAGGAGGATGAGTAGACATCCTGTTACATCACCTTTCTTGGGCTGATTTGCCAAGTTAAGGGAAGGTATGTATTTGCCTGGTAAGCAAAGGATCAATCAAGTTAGAGCGACATGGTCGCTAGGATTCACTGTCTTAACTTAAAGAAACCTAAGGTGTTGGTTAATTTGGGTTGATAGGGTATGACCCTAACCCAAGGACAAAAGGGTAAACAAACAAACCCTTGGGGATCTTTCCAAGTCACAATTGATCCCAGATTGAAGCCTCGATGCATTCGAAGAGAAGGATTCACTCCTTAGTAGTTGGCCAAATAAACGACCACTGGATTGATTGTGTTTGTAATAGTTTAGGAGCAATGTTTGCATTGTTTGCTCAAGGAACTAAAGATGGAAAGATAATTAATGCTTCAGGTTGAAGGCCTGAAGGGAGAGGCAGCATCAATTACCCCCGACTGTCTGCCTGACCCTAACCAAGGGGGTTGTTAGCTGCGCCGGGGAATGTGGACCGAACCCACTGCGAGAGGTCTCTCCATTGGGCGCTACTTGGAGCAAGAGGATGCTTGGGTGCCAGGGGGAGCTTTGGTCGTAAATCCCTTGCCTTGCGGGCTTTGCACAAGAGGCCAATGCGACTCGGGATTGGATCTCGAGACCCACATACTAGTCTACGGGCGGAATCTTGGATTAGTAATCCTTGTGGATTGCTAGATAGCCTTCCCGCGGATTATGGATTGTCTTCGGGCGGATTATGGATTAGCCTATGGGCTGGATTATATGGATGTATTCCAAAGATAAATAAGATCAATTGATGTAAAGGAACTTGTTTGACACTGTTTTTCTATGTCAAGTGCTAAGATTACGTGAAGGAACCGGTGACTAATTGGCTAATTAAGGAAGCTATTTTATGCGTGTCCAACTAAATGTGGTAGGTAATTAGACAACTAAAGCAACCCTGAGGAAAGTGCAGTGGATGTGGCCATGGGTCCATCCTACGAATGGGTGGTCCCGGTTGGCCGGAAACTTTTCTCAAACGAAATCAATAGCAGGGAAATTTTCGCGAAGGAAATGAACAGCAAGGAACGTTGACCTAGAGTCTAGGATACTAAAACCCCGATTTATGCTATTTTAGGGGAACGGAATGGGATTGTGCCTTATGGGCAGAGAGGTCGAGCTTTGCATCCCTCTCGTTTCCCATTCTCCTTGAACCAAGTGTAGCATGAATCTGCTTTGACCCTGACGTTTCTGCGTAAAGTAGTTCACCTGGGGTTCGATGCTAGTCACTCTCTAGGAATTTGACCACTAGAGGAACCCCTGATTCAGGTCGGTCCTAAGTGGAAACGGCTGGAATACTTCCACTACGTGGCAGACACGGAAAGACCTAGATCGCAAACCGCGTAACATTCCATGGGAGTGCTGGGCGGAGCTTTCTAGACCCTCTTCCCGATGGCCTGCTAAGATGTGTCCTACAAGCAAACAGGTGGACACGTTACAGTTGGTATAAGAGCGAACCAATGAGGAACTAATGTTTTTCAAGAAAACTTAATAAGGAAAAGTAGAGCAAATGTTGATGATAAGATTGTCTTCTTACTTATCAATGTTGACTTACAGAGTCATGAAGCATGGAACAGATTCATGGTGTTCTAGGTCATGTTTATGACCGCGATGCATGCCTCGGATTATCGACGAAGGATCGATATGATGAACATCCTAGACTGCATTTACAATCCATCGCCTCTATACGTGGAACGAAGATGGATGGGTGATTCAGGAATCTATTACATAGCTGCCCACCAATTTGCGTACCTTTGAACCAACCTAAAGAGAATCAAGTGGTTGGAGGACCTAAAGATCGTGAAGTTGTTCATCTTTGTTGAGGCTCACGTAAATACAACTTTACATGTCGAAGGTCGGAAGGTCAAGCTGAACACATATGTGTATGAGGAAGTGATCCGCATAATCCCTGCCGACAGGATCAAGGTGTTGGGACGCTACGAGAAGAATGGGTACCAAAGGAAAGGATACCCTAATCTTCCAATGACTTATCAATTCCTAAAGATCCATGACCCAAATCCATATTATTATCCAGTTTCCATAGCTGAATGTAACACAACCTTATTCTCCCTAAATTAATGTATCAACTTACTCTACCATCCCAAGAAATATTGTACTCCGAAAGGGCTATGCCCACATGAATGAAATAAGACTTCTTTTTATCAACAATTGTCTTGTCTATGACTATTGATAAAAATTTAAGTGATTAGGTTTCTTGGCTGAAAGATGAGTTGGGCATAAAATGTAATGTAAGAAACGTTTAGCGAGTTGTTAATGTTAAGAATCTCAATGCTCAGGCACAACCCTAGATACAGATTCCTAGTCTGACCCCTATACCAAGTATGGCCGTGATTCAAGAGAAGAAGTTTCTTCTCAAGCAGATCAAGCCGCTAGAATTTGACGGCAAAGGAAGTATTGTCCAAGCTGATGCTGAGATTTGGATCGAGTCCATGGAAGATTACTTTGAAACGACCGGTACTACACCCACCAACCAAGCAATGCTCGCCAAGCTGAAGCTCACCAGCAAAGCCAGACTTTGGTGGAAGCAATGGTGCAGAGACCAAGGGATCTCGGAAGGGTCCGTTACCTGGGAAAAGCTGAAAAAAGCTGTGCAAGGAAGATACTTACCACCTACATACCGCACGCAGAAGATGGATGAGTTTTATGAGCTGAAACAGCTTGGACTGACCCTTGACGCATACTACTCAAAGTTCGTCTCTCTTTACAAGTAGATATGACACAACAGGTGTCGAAGTTTTGTGCCGGATTAAACCCACTTGTAAACACCTACCTCGAATCAATGCGCCCAACAGACCTTCAGGACAGACTCATTCGAGTTGCGCCCATAATTTAGGAGGTGTAGAGCAGGCCAAGAAATAACAAGACTTGGTCTTATAATGATCAGAACAAAGGAGTGTATAGGTCCCAAGCAAAGAGAGTCCAAGGTCAAAACTAGGGACAGAGGAAGAAAGCAAGGTCCAATAATGTCAATAACTTTGTTCCTATCCAAGGTAATGGCCGCAACCTCCGTTGCTTGCATTGCAACGAGCCCGGTCATTTCAAAAGGCAATGTCCCAAACTTGGCAGAGAACATTGTCAAGGACCATTCCAAGGAGCTGCCCGTGGCCAAGGAGCCGCAACCCGAGGCAGAGGAAGAACCGTCTGTGTTGCCAATAGGGAAATGTACGAAGAAGAAGACCCGACCATGGAAGCAGACTTTGAGAGGGCAACAATCCATGCCGCCCTTCACAAGAAAGGCCCGAATCGCCAGTTTTCGGTGATTCAGACACCATCAGATTATCAAGGTAAAGGCTTCAAAACCTTGATTGATTGTGGCAGTACGCATTCCTTTATCTCACCAGCTTATGTAAGAAGATTAGGAATAGCCACAATAGAATCACCTACCTTGCTTGTGGAATTGGCAAATGGTCATGAGGTCACTTATACCAGGCAAATTACTAAAGGTGGAATTCTTTTTGGGAGGAAAGTCAACTTCGGTCAAATTCAGGGTCATGAACCTAGGTATCCATGAGAGTTTTCTCGGAATGGATTGGCTTAAACCTAATGATGTCCACATTCATTGTGGAAAGGGCCAAGTTTCCTTTCAAGATTCTAGAGGGGAATTGGTTACAACTCAAGGAGAGACTGGAAAACCAAAAATTCAATTGGCCAAAGCATCTCGTATAATAAAGGGAGTTAGAAAGGGACTACCTGTCTACTTGATTAAGCTTAATAAGCTAAAACAGAATCAGGACTCTAGTGAAGAACCTTCATAGCTAAAGGAGTACGCAGACGTATGTCCCGAAGAGCTGACAGAACTTCCACCTCAAAGGGGAGTTGATCATGAGATCAAGCTAGTGCCAGAAGCTGTGCCAATTGCAAAGAGGCCTTATAGAATGTCCATCCCAGAAGCAATTGAGTTGAAGGAGCAACTCAAACAACTCTTAGATCAGGGCTACATCCGTCCTAGCAGTTCACCATGGGGAGCTCCAATGTTATTCCAGAAAAAGAAAGATGGAACACTTTGGCTGTGTATTGATTATAGAAGGTTGAATCAATCAACCATTAAGAACAAGTACCCTATTCCAAGAATAGATGAACTTCTTGACTGTCTTCAAGGTGCAAAGATCTTCTCCAAGATTGATCTCAGAACTGGATACTATCAGATAAGGATCAAGGAAGAAGATATCCCAAAGACAGAATTCAACACAAGATATGGACACTTTGAGTTCCTATTCATGTCATTCGGACTGACAAAGACACCTGCCACCTTCAACAGGTTAATGTAGGATATCTTTAGGCCATATCTTAACGACTTTGTACTCATCTTCTTCGACGATACCTTAGTCTACTCCAAACAGGAAGAAGATCATGAACCCCAGCTTTGCATTGTCCTTGAGACGATGAGGGCACACAAGCTTTATGCCAAGATGAAGAAGTGTGCATACTTCAAACGTTTGATTGAATATCTAGGATTCATCGTATCAGTGGAAGGAATCTCAGTGGACCGGAGATGGTTTGGAATGGCCAATACCAACAATTGTCAAAGATATACATAGTTTTCTTGGATTGACAGGATGGTACATGGTCTTTATCAAAAACTATGCTTTGATTGCAGCGCCTCTGATAAATCTATTGAAGAAGAAAACATCGATTGTATGGTCACCTGCTGAACAGTCTAGCTTTGACAGACTAAAGCAAAGTTTGGTATCAGCATCTATCCTGAAACTTCGAGACCTCATTAAGGAGTTCAAAGTAGTAATTGATGCTAGCACACTTGCCTTAGGATGTGTGCTTATACAAGAAGGTCATCCTGTAGCACACTCTTCAAGGAAACTAAAGAGCCATGAGAAGAATTATGCTACCCATGATCTAGATCTGTTAACTGTCATCCATGCTCTCAAGCTTTGGAGACATTACTTGCTAGGTAACAAGTTTACCCTAGTGACGGATCATAAAAGTCTCAAATGGATCTTTACCCAGAACGAGCTCAACATGAGGCAATGTTGGTGGATTGAAGTGCTGGAGGAGTATGATTTTGAAATCAAATACCCGCCTGGAAAGGAGAATGTAGTTGCCGATGCACTTAGTTGGAAGGTATTCCTTAATTCTCTAATCTTGCAAAATCCATCAACAGCTAGATCTCTAGCCATAAAAGTATCCATGCCAAACAACCCAATACTTGAGCTAGCTAGAGAAGAAGCATGCCATGATCCAACCTATCAAAAGATGCTAAGGGAGATCCCTATCAAGGATCGAGACCCGAAGCTACAGGCTAAGTATCAAGAATTCTCTATCAATAGTGGACTTGTCTACTATAGAACGAGATTATGTATACCAGCAAGCCAGTCACTCAAGAAAAAGATACTTTGGGAAGCTCATGATTCCCCTTTTTGAGGACATCTTGGCTACGCCAAGACCCTCAATGCAGTCAGAAAGAGCTACTATTGGGAGAGGCTTAAAGGTGACGCTCTCAAATATGTCACTAAGTGTTTGTCTTATCAACGTATTAGGGCCGAACATGTCAAAATGCCAGGAAAGTTGCAACCACTTGACATTCCCCAAATGAAATGGGAATTCATCAGTATGGACTTTGTTGTTGGCCTACCCCAAGTTCAGGGAGGATACAACTCCATTATGGTTGTGGTGGATATGCTCACCAAGATTGCACATCTTATTCATGTTAAGACAAACTATAAAGCCTCTAACATTGCAAGGTTGTTCATCAAGGAGATATTCAAACAGCATGGGTTACCCAGAAGAATCATTAGTGATCGTGATTCTCTTTTCACATCACACTTCTGGAGAGCTATCTTCAAAGCCATTGGGACTCAACTATGTTTTAGTATAGCTTACCATCCCCAAACTGATGGTCAAACGGAGCGAGTCAATCAAGTCATTGAGGATATGCTAAGGGCACACTGCTGTCGTGAACCAAAAAGGTGGATTCAATACTTGCCACTGGTTGAGTTTGTCTACAATTCTTCTTATCAACAAAGCATTCAGATGAACCCTTTTCAAGCATTTTATGGGCACGACTGTCGAAGTCCTTTAAACTTCTCAGATCCAACCCTAAGAGTTGAAGCTTCAAGGCAGATGCTGGAAGATATGGATGACCAAATGAAGTCAATAAGACAAGACATCCAAGCCGCCAAGGATAGACAGAAGGCATACGCATATTTGAAACATCAAGATAGAACTTTCGCTGAAGGAGACATGGTCTTCATTCGCGTATGCCCAAAGAAGAGTTCCCTATCCTTAGGTGAATGCAAGAAGCTAAGTCCAAGGTATTGTGGACCCTACAATATCCTTAAGTGCCTAGGACCCAATGCTTATAAACTGCAACTCCCTGAGAACCTAAAGGTTCATAATGTATTTCATATCAGCCTACTAAAGAAGTATGTACCTAATCCTAGTCACATACTTGATGATCAACAAGTTGTAATGCCTAGCCAAGGAGTCCTTGAGCTACGGCCTGACAGGATCTTAGATGTTAGGGAAAGACAATTGAGATCCAGAACCTTGAGAGAATGTCTCGTCCAGTGGAAAGATTATCCCAAGGAGGATGCCACTTGGATGGATGAAAGTACTCTCAACCAACAATACCCCTAGTTCTTCTCAAGATGAGGACATCTCGATTCCTCCAAGGGAGAGAGAATGTAATATTTTTGCTCGAAATATTAAGGAGCTTTGATTACCGCACGCCGCGAAAAAAAACTATGCAAAATCACTTCCCGCGTCAACTAATGACGGTGGCCAAGTGGTTACCCCGCGCGCACAATAAAAATCCCCATCCGCGAGGTTCAATCGAGGCCAGGGTTCAAAACCGCAAAGCCGCGTGAGAACACCCTTATGGAAAAAAGGGTAAATTGGATAGTGGGTATAAATTAGGAAAATTCTTTTATTAATTATCCCTTCCCCCAACCGATGCATGGCTGGAGGAGAGGGAGTGGGAGAGGGATGTGCGGAGGTGGAGTGCATGGGGAGAAGGGAGAAGCATGAGGGCTCCACGTGTGTGGAGTCTCTTCCCCCCCCCCCCCCCCCCCCCCTTAGCACTATAAAAACACCCCTTAGAGAAGGGAGAGAAAAAGGAGGACGATCAGAGAGAGAGGACGTAAAGGACATGCTGCTGGCGGTCGCCTATCCACCTGCCACTGTGCTACTTGGGACTACTGCCTGCCTCTGAAAAATCGCCACCTTGCCACGCCCAGTCCGCCGCACCACTGCCATACCACCGCCGCCATATCGCCATCAATCTCCCCTTTCGTCGTCAATCTTTCCCTCCCAATCATTGACCTTTTCCCTCCCAATCATTAACCCTTTCCCCCCACATTTACTGGGAGACAGAAGCTCTTTAGAAGCTTCTAAAGGCAAGGCCTTAAGCCTTGTGCACACAGATTGTCCCCGAGAGGAAAAAAATCCTAGCTCCTTAGGCCCTGTGCATACAGCTCATCCCCAGGGTCCAAGATCCAAGCTTCCAAAGGCCTGATCCCATGCAAGAGAGAAAATTCGCAGATCACGTAAGAATGAAGGCAAACCCAGAGTCCAAACACACTACGTCTACAATGGCTCCCAAGAAGATGCAAGGCGCACCCGCAGGAGGTTCTTCCCCAAACATACACGTGGACATCCCCATGAGCCCTCAAGCCGAGGTTTTACGATTTTAATTCCACGTATAGCCTATGCATTAAGCACAATAACCTTCATGGAAAGGAAGCACTTATGCATGTTTCTAATTCACCTACCCTAGTTAAAATGCATTTGGGGAAAATTGCCTACTCAAACGATTTACTAGAATTAATGCATGACATGCAATTGGGATATTTACATTTCCAATGTTATGAATGTAAATTACATGTCTGTCTTAGGAGCTTAGCTGCATGTTGCTTTTTCATGCACTTCAAAAGTAACAAGCCTAAGCGCATAGAGTTAAAGGTTGAAATTGTTAAGTGCATCCTTGATTGGCCGTGAAAGAACAAGTGTATTTTGCATTTAGTTAATAACTTCCTTGTTATGACTCGCATGAGAAAATTGTTAATCGTCTGTTGCATGGCATGGAAATGAAACCATGGACAGTTGCATCCAAGGACGCTTGTAGAATGGATTAAGGTTGCATGGTACATATTTGTCTTGCATGAACTTCATTAACGATATTGTACCTAGGAAAGGGTTGCATGTTACATATTCGTCATGCGAAAAATTCATCCATCAAGAGTTGCATTTAGGAAAGGTTACAGGCATAATTCCTTGATGTAAATCCTAGTAGGTCCTATGTAAGTTATTCTCCAAATTATCATGCATAATGACTTTAGCAAGAAAAGATAGGGTTATTGCAAACTTTTTGGTGCGTAGAAGTAATGAATCGCATGTTTAGATGTATTGTGACGTCTTGGAGCTATTTACACCTTTAGAACAAGTTTAGCATCTCTAGGAAAGGATCGTCCTTGTCGCAAGACAAGTAGATCAATTTAGTTAAATCACTTGTAATATTATAACCGTTAGGGATTCGTATGGGCATAACTAGTCGATACGATAAACACCTCAAGTACTAGCTAGGGCTTGGCACATTAGAAATGCAGCCTAGTATCGTACTTGGACGCCAAGTCGAAACCCTCAATCCTAAAGGTCCTACCCACATTCACGGAATGTTTGGTCAATTGGACGCCCATGCAAACAACGATCTAGGGTTTCTACCCTAAGGATTGACCGACTTAATGTTAAAAACTCGGATTGAGTTTGGAAACCCTAGGACTGAACGTTGGCCTAGTACAATTAGGGTTGGGTTGGGTAAGAAGATGCCATAAACCCTGCATCTTGTCTAAACAAAATTCATTGACCAGGAAACCACGTTCCATGGGTGAAATAATCCCATGAGTTAGGTGTGACACTTGTGCAACAAGTTGCAACGTCGCATGGCTTTGTGGTTTAATCACAAGAAAGATTTGCCATTCCTTGGAATGAGGTTGGCAAGTTCTAGCGCGCAAGTTTAACTTGCAGGATGATGAGTAGACATGCTGTTACATCACCTTTCTTGGGATGATTTGCCAAGTTAAGGGAAGTTATGTATTTGCCTTGTAAGCAAAGGATCAATCAAGTTAGAGCGACATGGTCGCTAGGATTCATTGTCTTAACTTAAAGAAACCTAAGGTGTTGGTTAATTTGGGTTGACAGGGTATGACCCTAACCCAAGGACAAAAAGGGTAAACAAACAAACCCTTGGGAATCTTGCCAAGTTGCAATTGATCCTGGATCGAATGCTGGATGCATTCGGAGAGATAGATTCACTCCTTAGTAGTTGGCAAAATAAACGACCACTGGATTGATTGTGTTTGTGACAGTTTAGGAGCATTGTTTGCATTGTTTGCTCAAGGAACTAAAGATGGAAAGATAATTAATGCTTCAGGTTGAAGGCCTGAAGGGAGAGGCAGCATCAGTTATCCTCAACTGTTTGCCTGACCCTAACCAAGGGGGTTGTTAGCCGCACCAGGAACCTGGACCGAACCCGCCGCGAGAGGTCTCTCCGTTAGGCGCTACTTGGAGTAGGAGGACGCTTGGGTGCTAGGGGGGGCTCTGGCCGTAAATCCCTTGCCTTCCAGGCCTTGCACAAGAGGCCAATGCGACTCGAGATTGGATCTCAAGGCCCGCATACTAGTCTATGGGTGGAAACTTGGATTAGCAATCCTTGTGGATTGTTGGATAGCCTTTGGGCGCCTTCGGGCGGATTATGGATTGCCTTCGGGCAGATTATGGATTAGCCTATGGGCTGGATTACATGGATGTATTCTTGAGAGCGGAGTTTTGAGCCCGGGATGTGCCTAAAATTTGCCAAAAAATCCAAAATTTAGGAGGAAAATATTTAGCATCGAAGGCGGCGGTTGCAGCTAGGACGATTTTAAGCACCAAGTGAAATACGGCTTTTAAAAGACGCCCGAGTGACACTTGTGGATTTTTGATAATTTTTTCGACTGACATGTGGGATGTTTGGAGTTGCCAATCAGTGCGGGATGCCAAGCCAGATGCGCAGGATTTTTCAGAGCTCGAATCAAAGTCCGGACGCGGAAGAGGCCAGAAAATGGGCAAGATATGAAGAGGTGGCCAAACTTTGGACCAAAGGGGGGGTGCCCTTTGGGACCTTTTAACCCCCCCACTAAAATTTCATGCATTTTTTGTGAGGAAGTGTGGAGGATATGGTGTTGGCAAATGGCCGAAAAATGCGCTTCATTCTCTCTCATCATGATTGTCAGAGGCTGAATGTACCTCATGCAACTGACATTGGGGGCCAACTTCTCCCTCTTGGATGATGATATCGCCAATCTTTGTGCAAGGAATGATGGACTGAATGAAGAGAACAGATTCTAGTCTTTCTCTCTCCTCCCTCTCTCTCTTCTCTATGGGCTGTTCATGTGTACTCTCTTGAAGAAGGAATCCGGGAGGGAGAATGAAGGAAATGGTGATGGAGATTGATGGAGATGTTGAAGATTGATGAGAAGAATTGGATTGAGAGCAATGGGGGCTCCGTCTACTGGTTATGAATGCATTCAAGGCATCTCGGGTTACGTAAAAACACGGTATGACCATTTTTATAAAGAAAAATGAAGGATTTTTTATAGTTTATGATGATAATTATGTTCTTATTGGATGAAAATTTGTTTGAGTGTTGTTTACATTATGAGTAATTGTTGTGTATCAGAAAATTCTGATTTTGCAGTGATGTACATGCTCTATTTAATTCTCGTAAACCCGAAATGTGGTTTTTTAGCGTTAAAATGGTAGTTTTTCCGTTTCGGGTGGGTGAAATATGTTCCCATGGGGGGAAAATGGAAGATAAATTGAATGTTAGTATGATAAAGTGATTGGAACAAGGAAAATCAGAAAATAGCATATTTTATTGCCAAATAAATCAAGAAAATGGGGAAAATGAAGGGAAAAATAGAAATACGTCTTGGAAAAATAAGGAAAAATATAATGATTGTTTGTGGATGCATGGTAGTGGCAAAGCATGAGGTTTGGCCTCATTTTTCCCTATCTCTTTGTCAAAGTTTGTGATTTATTGCTTTTTATACATTAAAACATGATAGAATGAACCTCTATACCTATGCAACGAAAGCAATCCTAAACGTAGGGGGTTGGGATGTTTGAATGGTGTGATTTGCGTGCTGATTGTTGCTGATTTTCTGATGCACATCATACCATAGAGGTCGTGGTATGTTACTTAAGAGGATAGTAGCACGAGTGTCGTCTCGGTGCTATCCTTACATCGCTGCAACGGGTTAGTAAATGCATTATAAAGCTTGGTTTTGCACCACATGTGGCTGATTGGAAAAATGATGTTTGAGCACTTTAGGATCATTCACTTTTGCATGTGCATGACGACCATGGTATCGGAATAAAAACCTGGATTCATAGCACGTGTTTTCAATGACAATGACCCACCTTTGAGTGTGGAGAGGCATCCTAAGCCGTAGGATAGACGTTCGGTTCTTGGGGAATTATTTGGTGAGGAAACATGGTTTCTCCTGTAGACATTTGAAATGAAAGAGTGGAGTTTGTTTGTTTGTTAAATATGTTGAGCAGCACATCATGGGGCCAATCCCTGCGATGTAGGAGAGCTGCAGTGGGGCCGCGATGTTTCTACCGAGAGGTTGCCTTCCATGGATGTGATTATCGTGGTATCTATTGCCAATGTGTATGGGTTCTCCCTTTGTGGAGTTTATAGAAAGGGAAACGTTGGACTACAAAACTACAAAACTATAAACGCATAGATTAGGCTTTAGGGCAGTTTTGTCCTTTAGCAGAGTAGATTGACGCTCCTGGTCTGTGAGGCCACGAGGGTGTGTTTGCTTGTTATGAGCATGAGGTCCGGCTAGTGCCATAGCCAGTGCCGGCCCATTTTAGGTTCCATCAATGGTGTGTCTGGCTGCCGAGAGCTACCAACAAGTGGTGGTTCTCGAATCTAGGGTTCTTAGGGACCAAAAAGTTGGTTTATGTCCTTTGACAAGGACCGTCAAGTTGAAATACAAAAAGCAGAATGTGCTAAGCGGGCTAGACAGTGGTTGGAGATTGTAAGTCGCTATTCTCCTCAAAGGAGTAGCCCCATACGCATAAGAGGCAGTGGTCTTAGTAACCCAACTGCTGCACATAGTCCTTTAGGTGCAAGAGGAAGTGCAAGTTCTTCATCTCTTTCACAAAGTCAACCCACTTCAAGTGGGGGTGTGATCGCATCAGTCCAAACTCCTATTGTCAATCCGATTGTCGTCATGGCACAACCCATTGCAATTCCTACAGGGACGCCGGATCTGCCAGCTTTAGGAGTTCCTTTGCCCATTTTTAATGGGTTAGCCGAGGAAGACACGGAGTTTCACATTTGTGAGTTCCAAAGACTAATGTTTAATTACAGCATCCAAGATGAGGGACATCTTATGATGTTCTTTAATATGACATTAAAAGGAAGGGCTATAGTATGGTATCATAACATAGAGACTTGAACCATCACTACAATCGATCAATTTTATGCAGCTTTCTGAGGAGAATATGCCCCTGAAAGAGGTGGCCAATACTGGTTGCGTCTTTTGAATGTAACACGCCAAGACCCCCATGAGAATGTGAAAGCCTATACCAAGAAGCTGAAGGAAGTGTTTCGTAAGTTACAAACTTACATCCCTATTCCGTCGGCTGCCCAGTTGCAATACTTCTTGCATGGATTGGATTTCAATATTCAGGTACAATTGAGGAGTGTGGCTTGCTGATATAGACACCGCCATCACGCGGGTAGAAGGAGTAGAGTCACGATTACAAACGGCCTACTCCTATCGAATAAATCTTAATGCGGGTCTAGTACCTGGAGGAAATTTACCATTGACAAATGGTAGTCAAGGGATGCCTATGAATAACCCTAATGGGAGAGAAAGTATGGTTTAAAATGTACCTTTGCTGCTAGCTCCTCCCAGTGTGACTATGCCTATGGCTAGTTAGTTGTCTCCACCAAATGTTGGAGGCCAAGCTTTGAACCCTAATGTGGTTCTTGTGAGTCAACAACCAATGCCCAATCAAATTGTTAGGCCAATGGAACGACTGATAGATGATCAAGGCTATGAGTCGAGTGCCTCTAATGTCCTTGGCGAAGTTAAGGATATGATGAAGCATTACACTGACATGATTTCTGAACAATATTGGCAAATAGCTGTTGACGTCAATTTCCTGAAGAAGCAGCAGAATCTGATAGGGAGTCGACGCCCTGAAGAGGGTGGTCCCTCAAAATTCAGCTGTAAGTGGTGTGGGGGACAACATTTCCCTAGAAACTGTCCAAATGTTAAATGTGATATTTGTGGGAAGTCGGGCCACTTAGCCGCTACCTATAAATAGCCAGGTCCGGTTAATCATAGAGCGCAAGTTAGTTACCTCCAGCAAAATAATGGACCAAGACAAATATTGCAAAGGGGAAAGACCACTATAGAAGAGTTGCCACAAGGCAATGGAGCTAGCCTTATCGAGGCTGTACGCGTCACTGGCGCTGAAACCTCTGATGGGACCTAAAATGGGTTGGCACTGGCTATGGCACTAGTCGGACCTCATACTCATAACTGACAAACACACCCTCACGGCCTCGCGGCTAGGAGCGTCTATCTACTGCTAAAGGACAAACTTTCCTAAAGCCTAATCTATGTGTCTATAGTTTTATAGTCTTGTAATCCAACGTTTCCCTTTCTATAAACTCCACAGAGGGAGAACCCATACACATTGGCCATAAATGCCACGATAATCACATCCATGGGAGGCAACCTCTCGGTAGAAACACCGCAGCCTCATTGCAGCTCTCCTACATCGCAGGGATTAGCCCCTTGATGCGCTGCTCAACATATAAAACACACGAACAAACTCCACTCTTTATTTTAAATGTCTCCAGGAGATATACCATGTTTCCTCACCAAATAATTCCCCAAGAAACGACCGTCTATCCTACGGCTCAGGATGCCTTTCCACACTCAAACGTGGGACATTGTCATTGAAAACACGTGCTATGCATCTAGGTTTTATATTTTGATACCATGATCACCATGCACATGCAAAGTTAATGATTCTAAAGTGCTCAAACATAATTTTTAAATTAGCAATGTGCTTGTGCACAACCAGGCTTTTTAATGCATTTACTAACCCATTGCGGCGATGTAAGGATAGCACCGAGACAACACTCATGCTACTATCCTCTTAATTAACATACCCCGAACTCTATGACATGATATGCATTAGAAAATTAGCAATAATAAACACGCAAATCACACCATTCAAACATTCCAACCCCCTACGTTTAGGTATTGCTTTCGTTGCATAGGTGTAGAGGTTCATTTTGTCATGTTTTGATGTATAAAAAGTGATAAATCACAAACTTTGACAAGGAGATAGGGAAAACTGAGGCCAAACCTCATGCTTTGTCACTACCATACATCCACAAACAATCATCATATTTTTCTTTATTTTTCCAAGACGTTTTTCTATTTTCCACTTATTTTTCTCATTTTCTTGATTTATTTGGCAATAAAATATACTATTTTCTGGTTTTTCTTATTCCAATTACTTCAGCATACTAACATTCAATTTATCTTCCATATTCCCCCCATGGAAACACATTTTGCCCACCCAAAACGGAAAAACTAGTATTTTGCCACTTAAAACCCACATTTCGGGATTTCAGGAATTAAAAAAACATGTAAATCATTGAAAAACCAAGATTTTTTTATAAACAGCAATTACTCATAATGCAAATAGCACACACAAATTTTCATCCAATAAGAACATAATTATCATCATAAACTATAAAAAATCCTTCATTTTCTTCATAAAAATGGTCATACCATGTTTTTACGTAACCCGAGACGCCTTTAATGACTTCATAATCAGCAGACGGAGCCTCCATTGATCTCAATCCAATGCTGCACTTCAATCATCAGCATCTCCATCAATCTTCAGCATCTCCATCAATCTTCATCAATCTCCATCACCATTTCCTTCATTCTTCCACCCGGTTTCCTTCTTCAAGAGAGTACACATGAACAACCCATAGAGAAGAGAGAGAGGGAGGACAGAGAAAGACTAGAATCTGTTCTCCTCATCCACACATCCATTCCACGCGCGAAGGGTGGCGATAGCATCAGCCCATAGGGAGAAGATTAGCCCCAATGTCGGGGGTCAGAAGGGTTGCTTTCAGCCTGATAATCATGATCATGATGAGGGAGCACAATTTTCGGTTGCCCTATTGCTTCACACCATCACGCCATGAAATCACATTTTTTTTCTTATGCCTTTTGATCATAAAGTTTGGGGGGGGGGGGGGGGGGAGGGGTGTTAAAATTCCAAAGGGCACCCCCCTTTTGGCCAAGGTTTGGTCCACCTCTTCATATCTTGCCCATTTTGTGGCCACTTTGTCATCCTGGCTCCAATTTGAGCTCTAAAAAATCCTAGGCATCAGGCTTGACATCCTGCATTGAGTAGCAACTTCTGACATCCTGCACGGCAGTTAGAAAAATTATCAAAAATCCACAAGTGTCGCTCGGGCGCCTTTTAAAAGCCGTCTTTCACTTGGTGCTTAAAATCGTCCTAGCTGCAACCGTTGCCTTCGATGTTGAATATTTTTTCCCTAAATCCTAGATTTTTTGGCAAATTTTAGGCACATCCCCGGCTCAAAACTCCGCTCTCATTGCCGACCATGGGATAGGGTGACTCAGCCCGTCGAATCCAACAACAGATCTGCACAAAAACAACCAAAGGAAGCATCAAGCTGATACAAAAGAGATACATATTAAAACACAGCACAATGCTCACCCTACGCCCTGACAAAACCAAGGCATGACATCCACAAGGAGTAGGCCTAGCATAATCTGATAGAAGGTCTGAAGCTAGTCACTAACTGACTGCTCCAACACGGCCAAACTAAAAAGAACTATCAAAGAGGTCGCCCTAAGTGGTGGTCTGAACTACCTACCTAACTAAGGAAAACACAACCAAGATCTCCTACTAGGCGAGGACTCCTATAGCCTGATCAAGAAGTATTTTCTTTTAGCATATTTCTTCTTTTAGGTTTTTATTTTTCCATACTCGGGCATGTAAAAAGGAGGGAGCTGAGCATAGTGACCCAAGGAGAACAGGGCATCGGCCTCAAGTCTTGTCTTGATACCCAAGAACCTACCAAGTCCTCGCAAGGCGGCACTTAATCCTTTTCTGACGCACACTTTTATTTTCGCTCCAACCTTCCTTACTTCCTTCTTTTCCAGCAAGACGCCACCCCTAAGAAGACAAGGCATTGGCCCCAAGTCTGACTTGTCCCCAGGAACCTACCAGGCTTTCACAAGGCGATGATCAACTGCTTATAAATTTTCCTTTCTTTTCTTTTCTATTTGTAGAGGGGTTAGAACCCCTTTTTACACATCTTTGTATATATTTATTTCTTTGAGATATTCAGGGTTTCTTCCTCTCTATCATAATCATTTTTTCCTTTGGCAGGCTTCTCTAACTACCTCACAACTAACAAGAACTCCTAGAACGGTTGCCTAGTAGGCTAGCAGAACAAGGTCACCATGACTACTTTCTAAAATAGGTCTTTCAATGCCTGGCAATGTCTTTAGAGGAGGTAATGACTACTCAAACCTCCCTTAGACAAACCTAACCTAAACCTGGGACTTCATGCCTTGGTTGCCGGTTCCCAACAAGAAAGAAAAATCTCCTACAAGTACACAGACACATCTAGCATAAAAAACACATTACTCGTAAAGGAGAGATATCACCTGGATAGGGCCACGAGAAGCTTCCGTGCAACAAAGGCTCCTTCCAAGCTCTTCTACGAAGTTGTCTAGCACATAACTAAAACAAAAACCCATTAACCGCACCTGTACTAAACAACAACTGGCCCTCTTGGCCTAATGAAATAAAATAATTCTCTACCAAACTGATCGGCCCTCTTGGCCTAATGAAATAACAAGCAAAATTGGCCCTCTTGGCCTAACGAAATCAAACAGAATAGCACCTACACATCCCTCCCCGAAATAGTACAGATATACAATAATATGCTCCTTTCTGAGGAGGAAAAACAGGGCTCACAACCCTAAACTAAATGCATAAGGTTATGACCCATCCCTCCTACATATATAGCAAGAGACGTGTGCATAACAAGTTTTCTAATCAACCTATAGGTCCAAGATAACAATGGTAGATCGGTCTCGGCTACTCTTTGCATCACCCATATCAACCATCACCTACCATATATTGCATGCTCTGATAACATTCCCCACAAGCGACCGGGTCATGTCTCATTATTGATAGCAATGTCCAAACTAGGACCACAATTGAAGAAAAGGTCTTCTTGATAAGCAAGATTTTCCAATGAATCCACAAACTGATTCCAGTAACATGGAATCAGCTAAAAAGACACTCTCTCAAACTCCTCAAGTAGGGTCATAGCAGCTCGATGATACATACAAAGGATGGGATTCCACACTGTGTATGTCCCATCTAGCTAATTCAAGATCAACTAGGAATCCCCTTTTACTAACAACCGCCGAATACCGCCTTGCTTGGCAATATACAGTCCCATAATCAAGGCTTTATACTCTGCCATATTGTTAGTGAATCCTACCCCGAGATAAGCAGCTAACTTCATCGTAACTCTACGTCGGGGATCTCAGATTACTACTCCAACACTCCCTTTTTTTATTAGGGCCCCTGGATGCTCCGTCAAAATATAATGTGTACGTCCATAATGGGTTTACACAGCCTTCCATTGCGAACTCCTCTATTTGTAATTATGACAGTCAAAATTTAGCATGTTTAGAGGATGAACTGACGGCTCCATCCCACCTTCTTCATTGAACTCAACAAGGATACTTGTCAACATTCGTAAGCAGTGATGGCAGAAGACTTTGATCTCCCACACAAAGGTTCCGTCTTCTTTCTCAATCACTTTGTATCCTTTGCTCCACCAGATAAGTTTCCCCTGATGGTATCTCTGCTCTAGATATGGGTGCTCCAAATAAGGAATTAACTGCCCCATCAACTAGCTTTAAGCTCTTTTGCAGGTCTCAAATCAGCCCCAGCATGGACCTGCAATGGATTTTTTCGTATTAGCATACTTAGAAATAATCAAGTTTAATCTGATTAAGATTAACCTTATTTTTAAATTCTACTCCCTGCAGATCAGCTAGTAGAGCCGTAGACCTATTTTTTCCTATCCTAACAATCTTGTAGGTCCCATCCCATCTAGGTTCTAGCTTCCTTGGAAAAAACTCCCTACGTGCATCGTAATACAGAACTAATTGCCCTTTTTTAAAGGTATAATTCTTTGCTTTAAGGTCGTGCAACTGCTTCATGCTTCGTTTGGCTATCTTCTGGTGTAATAAGCTCTACAATTTCAGTTCATCCAGGGGGGCTATGGTCGTGAAACGTTCAAAGACTACATCCTCATCTCCCAAAGAGTGATTAATTGCAAACCGTATGGTTGGCAACTCAATTTTGAGGGGTAACACACACTCTTCCCCATAAACTAATTTAAATGGAGTATGGCTGGTAGCTCGCTTGAACGTTGTATTGTATGCCCATACTGCTACATAAAACTTCATGTCCTAGTCTCGTTTCTTCTCAGAGACTATTTTAGACAAGATACCCACAAGTTGCTTATTAGTACTTTCAACTTGCCCGTTGGCTTGTGGATTATAAGGGATCGTTTTATTGTGCTTGATTTGCCAAGCTTCAGTCAGGCTTTTGATCACTTTATTCAAAAAGTGGGTTCCATGGTCCGACACTAGTTCCTTCGGTGGACCAAAACGGCAGATAATCTGCTCTAAAAGAAACTTGCAGTCTCTTTTGCATTGCCCTGCCTCGTTACCCGCGCTTCTGACCATTTTGTAAAATAATCAGTTGCTACTATAATGTACTTCTTCTGGATAGTAGACGACGAGGTGATAGGACCCACAAAATCAATGCCCCACTTCTCAAATGGAAGGATAGCCATAATAGGCATAAGTGGGCATTTCCTATTCTCTCTGCTATCATGTCTTTGACAAGTATCACATCTCTTAACATACTCAAAGGAATCTTGGAAGATGGACGGCCACCAATATCCAGCTCTTAAAGTTTTTTGTGCCGCATCAACCGTCCAGCAAAGTACCCTCCACATGCAGAGTCATGGCACTCTTCCAAGATGAAAGGAACCTCGTCAGGCATCACACATCGGCGGTAGATATCATCAACACCCTGTCGATATAGTGTTCTTGCGATCAAAGAAAACTTCAAAGCCTATTGTTTGATTTTCCTCTTTTCTGATTTTGGTAAACCAACTCCAGTCTCTTTTGTTGATAGATAATGCGTGATAGTAGCATACCAAGATGGGATAGAAGCTGTATCAATTTTAAACATTTCTTCAATATCACTTCCTTCAGCTAAAGTCTCTTTTGGCTCCCTGAAATCCACAAGGCATTCCACAATACCCTGCAACCTTGGTGGCTTACTCTTAATCTCATAATTGAACTCCTGTAAAGTGATTAACCACTTTGCCAGACGATCAGGCGGTTGTAGCTTGTTCATAAGCAATCTAAGCCCTTCCGCCTTCGTATAGAAAACTACCTTCTCATAGAGGATGTAGTGCCTGAATTTTTTTGTTGCAAAGACCATCGCAAGGCACAACTTCTCCATGTAGGTGTAGTTAACTTCTGATATGCCCAATTTTCAACTAGCAAAAGCTATCGGATGATACCACTTTTCCTCCCAGATTTGGGCTAAACAGTAGCTAATACTATGCATGGTGGCTACTGAAAATATGTAAAATACCTTGCCTCTTTTGGGTACTTTTAAAACTGGTGCTTTTACTAGCTCCTGTTTCACATCCTCGAAAGCTACCTTACAAGGGTCGCTCCATACAAATAGACAGCTAAAGGATAATAAGTTCGTTAATGGCAATGTCCTTTCTGCCAAGGCATTTATAAACATCCGATAGTACCCTATTGACAGAAAGCTATGTACCTCTTTCGGAGTGCGTGGTGGACTCATAGCGACTATAACCTTGATCTTTTCAAGGTCAGTTGTGATTCCTACTGAACTGACCACATGGCCTAGTAATAGCCCATAAGGCACTCCAAAGACACACTTCCGTGAATTAAGAGCGATAAAAAATTGTCTGCAACGCTCAAAGCACTTTCTTAAAATAATCAACATCCTTTCCCTTACAGTGGCTGCCCCCAGGTCATCAATAAATACTTTCAACTCATCTAGGGAGATGTCACCAAAGGTCTTGTTTGCTATTCGTTGCCATGATCCAGGTGCATTGCACAAACCAAAGGCCATCACATGGTATGCAAAAGTACCAAAGACAGTAATGAAAGTTATTTTTAACTTGTCCTCTTCTGCAATTGCCATCTGGTTGTATCCCGCAAAGCAATCCATAAGCGAATATATTTCCCTACCCACTAATTGATCCAAAATTTGGTCAATAAATGGCAACGGGTGGTAATCCTTAACCGTCTGCTTATTCACCTCTCTAAAATCTACACATAGTCAGATCTGGTTGTTTTTCTTCTTCCTGATGACAACTGGTGAACACCATTCTGTGTGTTGTACAGGGAAGATTAAACGAGCTTTCCTTAACTTCTGTAACTCCTCAAACAGCCCGTCCCTCAATTCAAAAGGCATACGCCTTACTTTTTGACGCACAGGATGACTGCCTTCTTTTACAGGAATAGTATGAAGACCCAGGCTGGGAGGAATACCTCTCAGCTTGTCATAACTCCAAGCAAAGATATTGCAGAATTCTTAAATCAAGGACACATAGTCCTCCCTTTCTGCTGAAGTGAGCATGGAACCTAATTTAATTGGCCACGAATCATTCAGCGCACTAAGGTCCAACTCAATCACATCTGTGTCTCTTATCCTATCTTGAGGCTCTATCGGCTCGTTTAAAGTTATTTGATAAATATCCTCTGTAGTGGACCCCTCTTTGGATTCATCACTGGATGATGTCTCACTACCAGATGGATCATCTATTGTTTCTAATTCAGTAGAGGATAAAGGGGCTCTCTCACTCTAAGGAGATTCAAGGTAAGCATCGACTATTACTCGATTAGCACCTCTATCGAGAACCACTCGACTGATGGGTATATCAACTTGACAGTCTATTCGTAAGATCCAAGGCCTACCTAGCAAGACTCGATAGCTAGAACATCCTGCAAATCTTATCACCCTAAAGTCCAAGAAGCATTCTACACTTGCAATTGTAACATGGACTTTAGTAATGCAACCTTCTGGTTGCCTTAGGCTATCATCAGCCATTCTAAGAAGGGTGGAACTATCTTTTTGGATGCCTAGACCCAACCTCTCCATTAACTCTGAACTCATGATATTGACGGAGGATCCAGTGTCTACAATAGCATGCTCTACTAATATCCCATCCACGTATGTTGGAACCCTAGGGCAATTCTTTTCAGCATGATCAAACCAATCTTCCCCTACTCGTGCTATGCCCAAAGGTTCTACAATATACCCAATACGCAGGATTTTCTTGAATTCCTTGCATACTCCTGGAGATAATTTAATCAACTGTAAGAGGTTTACATCTGGTTTGACTTCGCAAAGAGAACTTGCTAAATCAAAATCATGATAGGTAGCCAAAGCTCTCTTTTCTCGCCACACCATTCTCTTTTGGTCTCGGGACCGGCTTTGATACTTCTTTTTTAGCTCTTGCCTTCTTTCTTGGCACTTCCTCATCCTTCTTAGGATCGACTTTTTTGTCAACCGGCCTTAGAGGTCCACCTTCCACTCCAGGATTCAGGACTTGCATCCCCTTATCCCCTTGCTTAGGCTTTCCCTCAACCGGTTTTGCATTATCTTTATCACCCTCTTTAGCCTTTTGGCCTCTTGTCACGGCTCTTAGGTTAGAGGTTTCAGTGCCATTGACGCGTACAACCTCTATAAGGCTAACTCCATTGCCTTGTGGTAGCTCTTCTATAGTGATCTTTCCCCTTTGCAATATTTGTCTTCGTCCATCATTTTGCTGGAGGTTACTACCTAGCGCTCTGTGATTAACTGGACCTGGATGTTTACTCCTTTGTTGGAGGGAACTAATCTTACTCCAATAGGTAGCGGCTAAATGGCCCAACTTCCTACAAATATCACATTTAACATTTGGACAGTTTCTAGGGAAATGTTGTCCGCCACACCACTTACAACTGAATCTTGAGGGACCACCCTCTTCAGGGCGCCGACTTCCTATCAGATTCTGCTGCTTCTTCAAGAAATTGACGTCAATAGCTATTGCCGATATTGTTCAAAAATCATGTCAGTGTAGTGCTTCATCATATCCTTAACTTCGCCAAGGACATTAGATGCACTCGACTCATATCGTCTATCCATCATTCCATTGGCCTAACAATTTGATTAGCCATTGATTGTTGACTCACAGGAACAACATTAGGGTTCGCAACTTGGCCTCCAACATTTGGTGGAGCCAACTGACTAGCCATAGGCATAGTCACATTGGAAGGAGCTGGCAGCAAAGGTACATTTTGAACCATGCTTCCTCTCCCATTAGGGTTATTCATAGACATCCCTTGTCTTCCATTTGTCAATCGTAAATTGCCTCTAGGTACTAGACCTGCATTAAGATTTATTTGAGAGGAGTAGGTCGTTTGTAATCGTGACTCTACTCCTTCTGCCCGCGTGATAGCGGTGTCTATATCAGCCAAAGCCACACTACTCAATTGTACCTAAATATTGAAGTCCAATCCATGCAAGAAGTATTGCAATTGGGCAGCTGGCAGAATAGGAATGTAAGTTTGTAACTTACAAAACACTTCCTTAAGCTTATTAGCATAGGCTTTCACATTCTCATGGGGGTCTTGGCGTGTTACATTCAAAACACGCAACCAGTATTGGCCACCTCTTTCAAGGGCATATTCTCCTCGGAAAGCTATATAAAATTGGTCGATTGTAGTGATGGTTCTAGTCTCTATGCTATGATACCATACTTCAGCCCTTCCTTTTAATGTCATGCTAAAGGACATCATAGATGTCCCTCATCTTGGATGAGGTAATTAAACATTAATCTTTGGAATTCACAAATGTGAAACTCTGCATCTTCTTCGGCTAACCCATTAAAAATGGGCAAAGGCACTCCTAAAGCTGGTAGATCCGGCGTCCCTGTAGGAATTGCAATGGGTTGTGCCATGACGACAATCGAACTGGCAATAGGAGTTTGGACTAATGGGATCACACCCCCACTTGAAGTGGGTTGACTTGGTGGAAGAGAGGAAGAACTTACACTTCCTCCTGCACCTAAAGGACTATGTGTAGTTGGGTTACTAAGACCACTGCCTTTTATGCATACCGGGCTACTCCTCTGAGGAGAATAGCGACTTACAATCTCCAACCGCCGTCTAGCCCTCTCAGCACGTTTTGCTTTTTCTATTTCGGCTTGACGGTCCGACCATCTATCCTATGGCTTAGGATGCCTTTCCACACTCAAACGTGGGACATTGTCATTGAAAACAGGTGCTATGTATCCGGGTTTATATTCCGATACCATGATCACCATGCACATGCAAAGTGAATGATTCTAAAGTGCTCAAACATAATTTTTAAATCAACAACGTGCTTGTGCACAACCAGGCTTTTTAATGCATTTACTAACCCGTTGCGGCGATGTAAGAATAGCACCGAGACAACACTCATGCTACTATCCTCTTAATTAACATACCCCGAACTCTATGACATGATATGCATAAAAAAATCAGCAATAATCAGCACGCAAATCACACCATGCAAACATCCCAACCCCCTACGTTTAGGTATTGCTTTCGTTGCATAGGTATAGAGGTTCATTTTGTCATGTTTTGATGTATAAAAAATGATAAATCACAAACTTTGACAAGGAGATAGGGCAAACTGAGGCCAAACCTTATGCTTTGCCACTACCATACATCCACAAACAATCATCATATTTTTCTTTATTTTTCCAAGATGGTTTTCTATTTTTCCACTTATTTTTCTCATTTTCTTGATTTATTTGGCAATAAAATATACTATTTTTTGGTTTTTCTTATTTCAA